>NC_057806.1:184384118-184684118 GCF_018294505.1 Triticum aestivum
CCGGCCCCGCCGGCCACCTCGCTGCCCCTCGACGCCGGCCACCGCCTCCCCCTACGCCGGCGGCCTCGGATCCGGCGCCGACGAACCTCGTCGCTCGCCCAGCTACAGTTCCGCCGAACCCGGTCTGGATCTGGATCTGGGGATCCCCCGGTTGACTTTTATCTCCTAACCCTAATTTTCGTGCTAACTTTGACTGCTTGTATCTTTGCAACCGTAGATCCGTTTTGGGCATATGATATATCAGAATCTTCGACTCGACATGTACATCATTTCATTCCATTGCATCATTTGCATTTGAGGTCATCTTGATGCCCAAAATGCTGTTAGAAGGAGGCTTCGTGAGTTAAATTGCAGATCCGTTAGTTCATCATGCACTTTTGTCATTTTTGCCATGTTTAATTCGTGCATGATATGCCTGTGCCCCTTTGGGATGAATTGTTAAGCATTTTGTCTTCTTTCTAGAGGTGCCACCCATGTACTTTTAGGATGTGTGTGTTGTCTTGTGCAAGCTTGCGAAGAGAGGTACCTGAGATTGCAGATTTCAGGGACTTAGTGATTTTCACTAAGTCTGGGATATTTTAGTTCATGATGCCATATGTCCAGCTTGTTTCCTAGTGATCCGTGCCTCTTTTGAGGATGATAAATAAGGGAGTTTTGATATCTATGTTATGCTCTATCCATCAATGTCTTTGTTGGCATATGTGGAGTGCTCTAGGTTGACTCAATCGAGCTCAACTTTTGCTTCGTTGTTAATCTGGGCAGATCGTCAACTTGTTTGCGATTTTGCCGATGCTACCGTTAGTGTTCCATGCATGCTATGCCTTTGTTCTTGCCATGTGTAGCTAGGACATTGTGCCTTCTTGCTGGTTATATGCTTTCCTTGCCATGACTTGCACCGTAGTGAGTGCATCGAGCTCGTTTACATGCCTTCGTGAGTTATATTTCAGCGTGTCTCAGTTTTCACTAAGTCTGAAAACTGATTGTGTTCGAGCTATGTTCGTGAGCTCGGTAGAGTATTTTGTGAACCCTTTTGGCCCCAGGTCACTTTGGGTGTTTTGTTAAGCTTGTTGAGTAACTCCATGCCATGTTCTTACTTGTCATGTTCAGGTTTTCTATCATGTTGTTTTGCTGCTCCGAAGAGAGCATCGTGATCTGAAATTTCAGACTAGTGTTAATTTCACTAAGTCTGGAATCTGTTTTGCATTTGCGTTTTAGCCATGCTTGTTTGAACCTCTTAATGGATGATTTTGCCTATGGCTCAGTGCTAGTGTTTTGTAAACCATCTTGTGTACATCACTATCATGTATTTTGTTTCCATGTTTGGTGGCTGTAGCATGTTCATTTCGTTGCATTTAGATGCCTACTTGCTGTAAATCGCAGACCGGTGTCGTATCTTAAAACGCTTGCCATTTCCAAACCGTAGCTCCGATTCCTATGATCTTTATATCGTTTTCAAGCGATTTCATCCCCTCTATCCAGTGGCACACTTGGTTTTCCAAGTTGATGCCAGGTTCATGCATTTACTGTCATATCTTGCATTTTGCATCCCGCATCGCATCCCGCATAGCATATCGTCATTTCATCTTATTGCTTGGTCTTGCCTGTGGTTGATTGTATCCTTGTTGCTTGTTTGTCTTGTTGGGTAGAACCGGGAGACGAGTTCGCTACCGAGGAGCCCGTTGAGTTTGCTTGTGAGGATCCAGTCAACTCTGACAACTTTGCAGGCAAGATGATCATACCCTCGAAATCACTACTATCTTTGCTATGCTAGTTTGCTCGCTCTTTTGCTTTGCCACTGCAACGATGCCTACCTTTTGCTTGTCAGCCTCCCAATTGCCATGTTGAACCTCTAACCCACCTTTGTCCTAGCAAACCGTTGATTGGCTATGTTACCGCTTTGCTCAGCCCTTCTTATAGCGTTGTTAGCTGCAGGTGAAGATTGGAGCCGTTCCTTGTTGGAACATTTATTTACTTGTTGGGATATCATTATATTGCTATGTTATCTTAATGCATCTATATACTTGGTAAAGGGTGGAAGGCTCGGCCTCTCGCCTAGTGTTTTGTTCCACTCTTGCCGCCCTAGTTTCCGTCATATCGGTGTTATGTTCCCGGATTGTTGCGTCCCTTACGCGGTTGGGTTATAATGGGAACCCCTTGATAGTTCGCCTTGATTAAAGCTTTTCCAGCAATGCCCAACATTGGTTTTACCATATGCCACCTAGCCTTTTTTTCCCTTGGGTTTCCGGAGCCCGAAGGTCATCTTATTTTACCCCCCCGGGCCAGTGCTCCTCTGAGCGTTGGTCCAAACTAGAGTCCTGTGCAGCGCCCCCTCGGGGAAACTCGAGGTTTGGTTTTAGTTGTATGGAGCGCTCATCTGAGTGTGCCCTGAGAAAGAGATATGTGCAGCTCCTATCGGGATTTGTCGGCACATTCGGGCGGTGTTGCTGGTCTTGTTTTAACCTGTCGAATTGTCTTGTTGTACCGGGTTGCCGAGTCTGATCGGTGTGTCTCGGGTGGAGGTCTATTCCTTCGTTGACCGTGAGAGCTTGTCATGGGCTAAGTTGGGACTCCCCTGCAGGGATTGAACTTTCGAAAGCCATGCCCGCGGTTATGGGCAGATGGGAATTTGTTAATGTCCGGTTGTAGATTACTTGAACTAAACTTAATTAAAATGAATCAACCGTGTGTGTTACCGTGATGGCCCCTTCTCGGCGGAGTCCGGGAAGTGGACACGGTGCTGGAGTTATGCTTGCGCAGGATGTTCCTTTAGCTTCTCGCTCGTGCTCCGCCCTCTTCTCGCTCTCTTTTGCATATAAGTTAGCCACCACATATGCTAGTCGCTTGCTGCAGCTCCACATATTTTTGCCTTATCCATTCCTATGAGCTTAAATAGTCTTGATCGCGTGGGTGTGAGATTGTTGAGTCCCTGTGGCTCACAGATACTACAACTCCAGATGCAGGTCCAGGTGTTTCTGCTCCAGTTGACGATTACGAGCTCAAGTGGGAGTTCGACGAGGACTCTCAGCGATACTACGTGTCTTTTCCGGATGATCAGTAGTGGTGCCTAGTTGGGGTTATCGATTCAGGACCTTGTCGCATGTTGGGGGTCTTTTCTATTTTGGCGCCGTAGTCGGGCCATGAGTGTTTGTTTGATGAATGTTATTTATGTACTCTGATGTGACGTGGCGAGTGTAAGCCAACTATGTTATCTCCCCCTTTTATTATAAATTACATGGGATGTTGTAATGATTGCCTGACTTGCGACATTGCTTTCAATGCGGTTATGCCTCTAAGTCGTGCCTCGACACGTGGGAGCTATAGCCGCATCGAGGGCGTTACAAGATCGTTCTTCTCCCGCCTCACCTTTGTCAGCATGCGCTCACCAGCCTTCAGCTGGCGTAGGAGTTGTTGCTCTTCCGGATTTAATCCGGCGCCATCTGCAATTTCATTTGTCAGATTTGCACACCCGCCGCACTTCGCAAAATACTTATCTTTCGAAGCACATATTACCAGAGGGGGTCTCCTTGGGCTCCCCTACCGCGGCTAGTGCGGCCTCAAGTTGGGCTTTGCACTCTTCCAGCTCCTGGGACAATAGGGTATTCTTTTCTGTAAGAACTTGCATAACAAATGATCCTTAAATCAGTTATTCTAACTGTTTCAAGTCTCGGGGGCTACTTGTATATATATAATTACCAAAATTTTCTTACCCGTATGTCTTTTACATATTGCTCTATGGCTCTAGCTAGACCATTTTGAGCGGCACGGAGGTACGCATCTCCCGAATTGAAGGCATCCAATGCCTCTTGGGAGAAACAAGCATCGCGAAGAACTATCCGGCGACGCCTGTGGTTCATGGCACTCTCCACCTCGGATTTGGTGGCAGACAGCCTGTCCGCGTCCTCTATCGGACGAGCGTCCGGTGCGCGCCTTGTGTTCGCCTCCGCTTCCGGACCAGGCTTTGGAGCCTGGCTGGTGGAGGCGCGATTGGCAACCTCTCCGGATATAGTCCGGCAAGGTCTCTTCGTCCTAAAGAAAGCACGAGCGTTAGTATGCCTTAAAGGAATAACACCTGGGAATAAGATGGCGCGCTATACCTTTGCGCCGGCGTCTTAGTCTAGACTGCACTTCTTTTTAGCCCGCGGGGCCTTGCCGCCCCTTGTTGGCTAGTCGCCGCAGGCCCGGCCTCCCGTCTCAAGGACCTCCCCTACAAAACACGGTTGTCATACGGCAATCGAAAACACACGAGGATAGATCCCTTTTCAAAGTGCTGGGACTTCGGTCTCAGTTACTTGTGAGGCTAGGAGTAGCCCTGGGTAATCGGTCGTAATGGCCACCAAGGTGTTGTCCTTGCTCAATTGATGAAACACCCCATCAATCGGCTCCACAGATAAGTCCGGATTCTCTTGAGAGGCCGGGTCGAGGGACTGTCCCGGATCCTCGGGTTGTGGAGGAGGGTTGTTTATTTCTTTAACAGCCTGGCGCAGTTCCTGCGTTGAAGTCGTTAGACTGAATATTTAATGATGGGAATATAAAACGGATGGGCAAGTAAAAGTGTCCACTTACCCAACTTGGGGGATTGTACATAGAAAATCCACCCTGTGGGTTGACGCGGAGAAATTCCTCCTCTTCTCCCTTATACAAAGCGGACAAGGTCTTTATTAGAGCGGCAGCCGAATCTGGCCCCTTACGGCTGTGGCGGGTGGCATCGTCCTCCCCGTTGAATTCCCACATGGGGCGGCCTCTATAATGAAGCGGCTGCACCCCTCGCATGATGCATGCGGCTATGACCCCGATCATGGTCAGTCCAGAATGAGCTAACAATCTTATCCGTCCCATCAGGTAAAGAACGTCCCTGTCACTTTCCCTCTGAGGGCTCCGTGGACGCCAGCTTAGGCGCTTCTTTAGGGGAGCACTATCGAACTCAGGGAGGCCGATCCGGACAGGATCTGGCAGCGGGACCTCCTCTATATAAAACCATTCCAAAGGCCAGTCCTCGGACGCCTTCGTTGGGGTTCCGGATAGATATCTGGTCCCGGCGATGCGCCACACTTCGGCTCCGCCCACTTGATATATTGACCCCTTATTAGAACGGGGCACGAGGCAGAATAGCCTTTTTTATAGCGCGAAATGAGCCTCGCAGCCCAAAAACAGTCGCAAAGGGCTATGAAGCCCGCGATATGCAATATGGAGGCAGGCATGAGGTTATGCAGCTGGAGGCCACAGAACTCCAGGAGCCCCCGGAGAAACGGGTGAATTGGAAATCCGAGCCCTCTTATTAACTAAGGGACAAGGCATACCCGCTCTCCTTTGGAGGGATTGGGGGCGCTCTCCGCTTGATCTCCGCCATTATAGGTGGCAAGTCCTGCTCGAACCGGGACCATATAGGCCGGGGGGAGAAATCCCTTGGTCTGGAGCGTCACTAGCTCGCTGTGCGGGATGGAGCACCTCTTCCAATCTCCTGGCTGAGGGCTAGAAGGGCGAGACGAGGAGCTGCGGTGGCCGGCCATGATAGAATGGACCTCTGTCGGATACGCTCTGATGAATACTCGTGGAGGGGAGAAGGTGTGGTTTGGATCAAAATCCTCGTCCCCTTAAATAGGTGGCTCATTCACGTGGCTAGGGGTGTAAATATAAAAAAACACCCTGACTTTTCGTATTCGTTTGACACATGGAAGACGGCCATTATTGGGCGTAGAAGCCAAGGAGCACTACATTTACAAGAAACCAGACACTATTCATAAGGTACACGGAATTTGGAGGAGAACCCACCTTGCAATGCCGAAGACAATTTGCGTGCCGGACTCGTCGTCATTGAAGCCTGGTTCGGGGGCTACTGAGGGAGTCCTGGATTAGGGGGTGTCCGGATAGCCGGACAATACCTTCGGCCGGACTCCTGGACTATGAAGATACAAGATTGAAGACTTGGTCCCGTGTCCGGGAGGGACTTTCCTTGGCGTGGAAGGCAAGCTTGGCTATACAGATATGTAGATCTCCTACCATTGTAACCGACTCTGTGTAACCCTAGCCCTCTCCGGTGTCTATATAAACCGGAGGGTTTTAGTCCGTAGGAACGACAATCATACCATAGGCTAGCTTCTAGGGTTTAGCCTCCTTGATCTCGTGGTAGATCTACTCTTGTACTACCCATATCATCAATATTAATCAAGCAGGACGTAGGGTTTTACCTCCATCAAGAGGGCCCGAACCTGGGTAAAACATCGTGTCCCCTGCCTCTTATTACCATCCGGCCTAGACGCACAGTTCGGGACCCCCTACCCGAGATCCGCCTATTTTTACACCGACACTGACCAAAAGTGGTCTTCGGCTGCCAAAAGTACTGGTGATGACACCGTCTTGGGCTCCATGGTGACCTCCGTCCTGCCGCTCTGCTGGTCTTGGTCTCGTTGCACCGGAATGGTAACCTTTGCCTGATGCCTTTGCCCGTGCTTGCCCCCTTTGCACCAAAGGGGAAACAAGGACACTTTGCAGGCCGGCGCCCGGCTGGTCTCGATCGTCATGGCTTGCGTCACGGGCTCCTCGCGAGGTACCCCTGCCTTGATCTCTCCGCCTCCTCGTGAGCCTGCATGATGAGGCTGCCTCTGAGGAAGCTATCTGTCGTCCGCCCCGCAAGGGTCTTGAGCTTGAGTTGATGAAGATGGGCCACGCTGGGCCCCCACTTGAGCCACCCCGCAGGCCGTAGGCAGGCAAGTCTGGGGACCCCCGTTCCCAGAACGCCGACAAAGGCCATGGGTTCTATGGTGTGGGTACAGTGTGCTAACCTCTATAGAGTGTATATTAAATCTATCGATAGCCACGCCTGCGGATAAGAGCCCAGTTCGTAGTTGGTCACACTATGGGTCAACAGTAATAATGATAACTAGATTAATAACAACCTCGGTTCGATGACGAAAGAAGTTGGTTGATATTTATGTGATCGTGAGAGGATCGCCGTGGTATCGAGGATACCGTGTTGTGGATATTTGTGATGTTGTGCGAGAATCGTGGGTAAAGGTCAAGCTCCTTGTGGTCATGTATGATTACTACGGTATTGTAATACAAAGCTTGATTGGATCCTAATATTATCGTGCGATGTCCGCGATGGTAAGTTCATGCATGTATTGGTTGCGAGGTAACCTGATCATAGTATGTTGGTGCATGATAGCGTCATCATGTTGCATGCTAGTATTATCATGTTCATATGTTCATGCCATGCTTGTATTGTTCTAGCTATATCATCTTGTTCATGCCATGTTGTTCTGATAGTATCATGTTAATCCTTGTTTACCTGTAATTAACTTGTTGTTATCTGTCTTAATTGCTTTGGTTGCTGTTAGCTTGCAAGTACATTCAATGTACTCACTTGGTGAGTCATGCCAGTTTGCAGGTCATGCCGGTTTTGATTGCTTGTTTGCCGTGGATTCCTTCTTTGCGAGCTAGGATAAGCATTCCAATCAGCGTCCCTGCAGAGTGGAGGTCACCACCATTGTCGTTATTCCGCTGCCAGTAGTCATTTCGCTGCTTCGTGTTGTTTTGTTGCATGCATAGAGCAACAGTGGCAGGCATAGTGTCACCGTGCCGATGTAATTCCCCGTTATATCGGAACCCCTTGTACCCATGATAGATTGTAATAAAGAGCTGATTTGTTGTATGCTAAGTAGTGCCATATTACAGAAGACTTCTCCTCGACCTCTGGGCTGGAATACGGGGCGTTCCGGTTTCTCTGAGTCGGGGTGCCACAACGCTTGGTATCAGAGCAGGTCTGGTTGTAGGTTGCCCTAGCCTGCACGAACGTTAGAATGCGGTAGTATATAGTCTGGTTGATTTGTTGCACTAGATTGCTGCATTTGTTTGTTGCATAGCAAGCATATAGATCTGGTCGCTTATAGTGATCCTGTGAGTGTAGGTGGTATCGATTTCGATCTACTACCTGCACCCTCCTTCTTTGCATGCATGCTCTTCGGTGTTTGGCGTCATCTCTATCCCAACATAGTGATGCCCTGGTACTGAGTGTTCCAGACACCATTTGCAGGAGTTATGCTCAGGTATCGCGTCGATATCTTTCTGCCACCCACCCGTATTATTTTGGTGATAGCCATACTTCTATCCCGAATCGTGCCTTCCATCTCGCCATTCTGGCAACCCTTACTGATCTTTGTTATTGGAAAAGGGCAATGCCAGCCAGCCTTTCTTTTCCACCCCTACCCTACCTTGTCATTCCATTTCTTTGGAAATGTACGGTTTCCATCCGTACGCTTGATGATGATGTGGTTGTGACCTTTGTGTCTTGCTACATGATCACCAAGTCCGTCCTTGCCTCCGTATCTATCCAGATACAACCGGTGTTCAGCCAGCGCTTGGTGTAGCCTTGGTTACACCCACTCCTTCCACACGTAGATTCACTTTCGTGCACACCGTCACAGCATAGTACACCGCAATACCGGAGTTTCCGTGAGACTTGTGTGAGTAGCAGTAATATCTGATGTTGCTTGATTATCTATATTATATGTATGCTCGTGTGCTTTTGCTTTCATTGTTTCTTTTGCTTCTTTCTTTGGGCCTTCGGTGTGGCATTATTTTCCCCTTATTAAAGTTGCTCATCAACCAACACAGGACCTGCAGAATCAGTAAGGAATTCAAATACTTGGAAGATCAGATAAATGAAATGAAGTTATCAGCAGACTGCTGTGAAATTTGGAATATCTCGTATGATTGAAAAAGGAATCCTGGATGGACAGTCAGTATCATGTTTGTATTAGCATGCACTCTTTCCAACAGTACATATAATCAAGTTTGCCTCAGGGTGCCCTCTTCATGACAGAAATGATTAAATCAGTAAGAAGATAAGCTATGTGCAAGGCCAACAGTATAATCTCACTCAAAGAAAGGAGGACAGTCCAGCAAACCTTGTTTCATGCAAGTAATCAACAACACACATATTAGTACGGTATGCATATGTGTTAATTGGTCCGCATATCCAGCTTCTGAAGCACGAAACCCAGTCTTCCTCAGCAACATACTCTCGATGGTTTCCAGCATAAGCCATCCAATTGTCCTCAGCACGGCACTAGTGCAAGATAGTACATTGTGAATTGACAGCAGATGGCCGAATCAGATCCGCAATAGTTGGTCAGAAGCAAGAATCTGTCAGAACACAAGTTTGCCTCGAGAATCAGATTCTCAGATATATGTGAAGGAATCCAGATATACACCTCAGTGTGACAAAGGACTATGAAGATTGACGACAACCACTGAGCTCTGTACAAGTACCGGTGAGCCTGGAATTTGATCCTGATGAGCCCTTGTCTTCTTTTCTCTGGTAACGACACCACACCAGTGTTCTAAGCCGCTTTGGGGCGTCCAGGGTGGATGCCGACTTTATATTTCTCTATTCAACAACCGTCACGGGTTCTGAGCTGCTTTCCGGCCATCTCGTACAACTATTGAGTTTCTTTTCATGACAGTGGCCCTATGCTCTGAGCTGGTTTTAGCCGTCTTAGGGAACTGCCACTTTCTTATTATCAACACAGTCTCATGCTCTAAGAAGCTTTTCAGTCGTCTTGAGCCGTGGTTGCGTTACTCAGTAATGTCCAAAATATGAGTTGTAAAGACCATTCTGGTGGCTACTAATTTATTTCCCGATTTCTTGCGAGGATTCAGATGATCATTTCCCTACGATCAGAACTTGAGATGTGATGAACTTGCCATTGAAACAATATTACCATGTTAGGAGATGAGAACAAGGGTACGCCTATCATAATGTTGCACCAGACAGAACCTATGGTCACACAAAGAAGCAATATGACCCCGCTCTTTCAACCAAGGATCCAGATCAAGAAAACAATAATGAAGGAGCAAGACCAGTGGTGCAGATATGAAAATGGTTGCGTGAACCATATGGCGCCAGGACCCTGAACAGTCTAAGTCGGTATCGACCGCCATGGATACTCACTTAAGGGGTCTACTCAAATTTTGGTAAGGAACCCATATCCAGACAACTCGCTCAGTTAACCGCATATGCTCAAGTTTGTCAGTATCGAATATCTGGGTTGTGACGTCAGACCAAAGGTCAATTCAACAGTCTGATTCCAGCGACTATTTTAAAGCATCACACAACCTACTATCCCCATGGATATACCGACAGAATGGATGATCAGTATGAGGAATAACCGTCGGAAGCATGTGCCCTCACTTATGTGAATCCCCGAAGGATAGCCTGTCTGGAAACTTTTCCGCCAGAGCCACCGTCAGTCAAGGATGAGGATATTATCATATAAGGTCTTACCCCTTATGCTGGTCACGACAAGCGAGAATCAAATATTTGGTATGAATCTGGGACTCAAGATAGTGGATCAAGTCAGGATGATTAAGAAATTCCTGCGATAAGTCAGAGTCTGTCAGGAAAGCGGTTATGTCTCAACTCTCTGTTTGGAAATCGAAGAACCTGCATTTATTGGAGAAACCCAATGCAAGGAGTTAGAGCTTGGGTGTTCATCAGGAAAATCCTGATCACCAATATATGGAAGGTTGTTAGTATAGACACATCAACTGGTAACCACTCGCGGTTTTGTGAGACAGGAATAGATTTCAGCCATGGTAATCTCACATAAGTCAACAGATATGAAAAGAATTGGAGCCAATATAAGCATGAAAATGTGAGGTAAGATCTATCAGGATGATGATACTATGAAACAAACCACCCCAGAGACAGACAACCAATCAGATAAAATCCAGCGGGGAACAATCAATAAGGAAAAAGGATACCCGAGTTGGAAACGGTATCCTTAAGTCAAATATAATCATACTTGTTCCTTGAGCAACCAAATCTCGAGGATGAGATTTCTTTAAGGGGGGAAGAGTTGTCACAGCCTGATTTTTGGCCCTTTCTTTTTCATTTGTTTTTCTGAGATTTTTGCTCGAGCTGCTCTCGCCCCGGTCCTCCCCAGCGCCCAAGATGCCTATGAACGGGTGCGTCACACCTCCAAGACCCCGAGGGTGGCCTCGCCTTGGCCAGAGACGGCCAAAGTAGTCGGGGCCCTCACCGTCTGCGCTCGGCCATAGCCGCCTCCGTCGTCGTGTTCGGCCCTCCCCGTGCCTGTCCAAGAACCTTTCTGGACGCGACACTCACCGGCGTGCCCACCTTACCCCTCTCCGACCGGAGTAGCTTGCCGGAGCAGCCGCTTCCCTTGCCGGCCGATCGCCCCTGTCCTCCTCTGTTCTTCACGTCGGGAGGAGGAAGAAGGAGCGAGAGGGAGATAGATCCAGCGGACTCCACCTGTAAGTGACACAAGGCCCGGCCCTGCCCCTCGCTAACATGGATAAGTGGAAGCGCATTCGCGCGAATGTGTTTTCCCTTTCCGTAGGCATATTTCCTTGCGGCTTAGGCAAGGAATGCGCTTTCCTCTCTGGAAACCGTATTTTCTCAAAACTGCTTCTGCCTTATCCACTTAGGGAATTGTTTGTGATGATATTTTCGCAGAAAAGTCCCTGATCTTCTACCCCTCATAACTCCGCAACCGTAACTCTGATTGAGGTGAATCCAACGCCCACATCTTCGTCTCTTCAAGCCCGAAATTTTGGTATAATTTTCACTATGGTTTGACATATTGGGAATAACCATTTTTCCCTTGCCCCTAATCAGCCCCTCTGAGAGAGAATCTTTTTCGACGAATCTTTCCGCGGCTTCACCGCACTTCTCCCCAGAGCCTTCATCACCCCAGGCAAGCCACGACCACCATTTGCATGATAGCCATGCTGTAGCATTGGTTTTCAACTTGAATCTTTAATAACTGTCTGTTTTGCTATGCCTGTCGTTATTTCGGTTAAGCTTATGGATCAGTAGTTAACGTCATGCTATGTTTCTTGCACTCTGTTCTTCATGCTAGTATTACTTTAATATTAGTCATGCTTGGTAGTAGTACATGTTGGTGATGGTCTTCGGTGCATGACTATTGTCTGTTCCGAGTACCGTTGTTATGCATGTTCTTTTGCATCCAGTTGGTTAAAAGTTTGCATGGTAGTTTTATCATTCTGGTCATAGGTGAGGAACGAGGTATGTGTAAAACACCCTTGTTCGCTTATGATTTAGGCTTGTCCTCACCGGGGGACTGCGCGATAACGTCGTCTTCCCAGCCCGAGCCGCCCGACAGGGGTATCTTGCCTCGCTTGGGAACCTTTTCCTCCCAATATTCGGAGACGGCCCATTTCTTCCGTGGGGAGAATGAATGTTGGCTTCTCCTTTGCATTTGTCTTTCGGCGATAGGATTTTCATCTCCCCGAACACGGCATATAATATGTCTTCAGGATGGAGGCCACCCTTGGTCCTCCCTCTCTCCGTCTTGTCCTCCTTCATAGGCATCTGGTACGGTGTCGGGGCCAGCATCCTTGTTAATACGGAATCCGCTGAGTCTTCGGGAAGGGAAGCCGAACACCTGATTCGTTGTGCTTTCTTTATCCGGCCCTGGAAGAGGATTGTGTGATCAGTGTCACACTACGGCATACATTGCTGAAAAATTGTTCGGAAATAGAGCGCTTACCGAGGTATCCGGATGGTTGCGGTTGAGGCCGATGTCCTCGGTGGTGTCCGGCCACTGTTTTCGTTTCTCGAAAAACAACTTCCACATTACGTTATGCGTAATACCGAAGAAGTCTTGGAGGGTCCGTGGTCCTTCCGGATTAAACTCCCAGATATGGAGAGGCCGTCGCTCGCACGGCAGAACCCGGCGTACCAGCATTACTTGAACCACGTTGATAAGACTAACGTCCTTTTCAAGGAGGCTCCGGATGCGACTCTGTAGAGTCTGTACTTCATTAATTGATCCCCATTCCAGTCCTTTTATTAATTCATGATGCAAGCTGTAACGGAGGGCCAGATTGAAACGCAGGTATAGCCGCCCACTTGGTACCGCAGGGTTCAGTGACATAAAACCACTCCCGCTGCCATAGGTCAGGAGTTTCGGTGAATGAGGCTTTTGGCCAGGAAGCATTGATAAGTTTCCTCACTGTAGCACCTCTGCACTCCGCTTGTTCCCCGTCGACTACCTTCGGCTTCACACTAAAGGTCTTGAGCCACAGGCCAAAGTGTGGGGGGATACGGAGAAAGGCCTCGCATGTGACAATGAACGTCGAGATGTAAAGGGAAGAATCTGGGGCTAGATCGTGAAAATCTAGTCCGTAGTAAAACATGAGCCCCCGGACGAAGGGGTGAAGAGTGAATCCTAGCTCTCGCAGGAAGTGGGAGATGAATACGACCCTCTCGCCGGATCTGGGAGTTGGAATAGCCTGTCCTCGGGCAAGGAGCCTGTGGGGGATCTTTGCAGTCAGGTATCTGGCCGCATGAAGCTTCATGATGTACTCCTCTATAACAAAGGAGGCTACCCATCGGCCCTGGGGGCTGGTTTCGGACATGATTGGGAAGCTTGAAGCGAAGATGTCGAGCCTTGGGTGATAGAAATCGATGTTGGAATGGCTAAGGAAAAGGTTGGCGCAAAACTAGGTTGCATACTCATGCAGGATCGTCAGGTAATTGCTTATGCTTCACGGCAATTACACCCACATGAGTAAAACTATCCCACACATGATCTAGAGCTTGCAGCTGTAGTCCATGGACTCAAAACTTGGCGACATTACCTCCTTGGTAATCGTTGCGAGATCTTCACTGATCACCAAAGTTTGAAATATATCTTCACCCAACCGGATTTGAATCTCAGGCAACGACGTTGGGTCGAGTTGATCTCGTATTACGACTTAGGAATAACTTACACCCTGAGCAAAGCCAATGTCATGGCTGATGCGCTAAGTCGTAAATCTTATTGTAACAACCTGATGTTACACCAAAGCCAACCACTTCTCCACGAGGAATTTCATAAGCTCAATCTTCACATTGTTCCTCGAGGATTCCTATCCACACTGGTGGTGAAACCTACCCCTACGGATCAGATCATCAAGGCACATAAGGTAGATCCGGGAATCTCCCGTATTAAGAGAAACATTAAGAAAGGAGTCACGAATTTTTTCTCCGTTGATGATCAAGGTGTCGTATACTTTGGAAACCGCTTAGTGGTTCCAAAGGCACGAAACCTGAGGCGGCTGATCCTTAAGGAAGCTCATGAATCCCCTCTCACCATTCATCCCGGTAGTACTAAAATGTATCAAGACCTACACCAGAGGTTTTGGTGGACTACGATGAAGAGAGAAATCACTCAATACATTGCTAATTGCGACATTTGTCGTCGTGTTAAAGCAGAGCATCAACGGCCTGCTGGCACCCTTCAACCTTTGGCTATTCCCGAGTGGAAATGGGATAAAATCAGTATGGATTTCATCACTGGGTTTCCCAGGACCAAGAGAGGGAATAATGCCATCTTCGTCGTGATCGACCGCCTTTCCAAGGTAGCCCATTTCCTACCTGTTCGTGAGAGTATCACCGCTAGCCAGCTAGCTGAGTTATACATCTCCCGAATAGTGTCACTTCATGGTGTCCCATTGGAAATTAACTCAGACCGTGGGAGTCTCTTCACCTCTCGATTTTGGGAAAGTTTCCAAAATGCTATGGGAACTCGTCTCTCTTTTAGCACCGCCTTCCATCCTCAATCAAGTGGTCAAGTAGAGTGAGTCAATCAAATTCTAGAAGATATGCTCCGAGCTTCTGTCATCTCGTTCGGAATGGGTTGGGAGAATTGCCTTCCATTCGCGGAGTTTGCTTATAACAATAGTTATCAAGCTAGCTTGGGAAAGGCTCCTTTCGAAGTTCTCTATGGACGAAAATGTCGAACGCCTCTTAACTGGTCAGAAACCGGGGAAAGACAACTCTTTGGCCAGAATATGATTCAGGAAGCAGAAGAGCAGGTTCACGTTATTCGTGAGAAATTGAAAACAGCCCAATCTCGTCAAAAGAGTCAATATGATCGTAAACATAAGCTTATGACTTATGAATTCGGCGAGAAGGCTTACCTTTAGGTTACTCTGTTAAAGGGAACCCATTGTTTTGGTATCAAAGGCAAATTGGCTCCTCGTTACATCGGACCCTTTCGCATTCTTGCCAAACGAGGAGAAGTTTCCTACCAATTAGAACTACCTTCGCATCTTTCCAGAGTTCATGATGTCTTCCACGTTTCTCAACTCAGGCGTTGCTTCGCGGATCCTATCCGTGGAGTGGACCACGAAATGCTTGATTTACAAGATAACCTCTCATATCGGGAATATCCCGTTCGTATCCTTGATCAAGCCGAGCGTACCACTCGACGTCATAATATCAAGTTTCTCAAGGTTCAATGGTCACACCATTCCGAGAAAGAAGCCACTTGGGAAAGGGAGGATCGTCTTCGACTCGAGTACCCCACCTTCTTTCCGGAGGATCCTAAATCTCCGGACGAGATTCTTTTGAGTGGGGGTGAGTTGTCACACCCTAGCTAGTTCAAGCATTAGAGTGTGCATCATGTTTAAATTCCTCTTAAATTTGAAATGGGGAAGACAGAACCCCCAACACCCCCCTGGAACAACTAGGGTTTACTAAAAACTTTTCCAATGAAACTGAAATGCCCTTCTAAAAAGCCCACCCTTTTTGTTTTGGGTTAAAACCTTTGACAAAAATGGTGCACATTTTTCTAGGACATCAAAGGTCATTGGATTAATCCTTATGGTATTTGCATTTGGGCATTTAAATGCTATAAAATATTTTAAATGCTCAAATAATCATAAACTAAAATGTTTGCTGTTGGATATATTCTAAGCAGTGACCATGATTAATTTTATGATTTTTGGTAATGCCCTGGCATTTTTAATAAAGCCCTGAAGTTACAGAAATAATAAATAAATAATAAACAGAAAAGGAGAGAAAGAACAGGGACTTACCTAGCGCAGCCCACCAGCCCACCCGGCTCGGCCCAATCCACTGGCTCATGCCAGTCGTCCCCCTCCTCTCGCCAGGAGGACGAGGAGCGCGTGGCCGGCGCCCGCGGCCACACGCCGGCCACCTCCTGCTTCCGCCGATGCCCTGGAGGCGTCCATGAGTGCCATGCCGACCCCCACGTCTCCCTCACTTTCTTCCCACTCTCCCCGTGGCCCCCTCTCTGGCTCTCTCCCCATCTTCCTGCCGAGCGCAGCCGTCGCCACCGACAAGCTTCACCGCAGCCACCGCCGTCCATTCGTTGCCCCGTCATGCCAGGAAGCTCTGCCGTCGTCGACTACATCAACTAGGCTGAGCCCCGAGCGCTCACTCGCCCCGGAGACGCTGCACCGAGCTCGTCGTCAACTCCAGCCACTGGAGATCCCCTTCGCCGCCTCGCTCGCTCTAGCCCTTCCCCGAGCTTGCCATTCGCTCCCCTGCAACCGCTGTGAGCTCCGCCACCGTTTCCCCCTCTCCCCGCACTCGTCCGCGTCCCCTAACCACCTCTGCCATCGAAGCCGCAGCTCGCCGCCGCCACCGCACGTCGCCGTCGTGGACATAGCCATGTTGGGACGCCACCGAGCACACCTTCGTCTTCCATGCACTCGCAGGAGCCCGTAGCACCCCCGCACGCCCCTCTCCGTGCCCCCTAGCGACTAGCTCGACCTCACCAGAGCTCCAGCCGCCGCCAAACTCGTCGCCGGCGACGTTTCCGGCCATCCCAGCTCCACCCACTGCCACCACTCGACGCGGCTTCCTCCCCGCATCACGTAGATAGTCTCCGCTGCCCATTTGGTCGCTGGAGTGCAAATCCCGCACTGCTCCACCGCGTTTGGCCTCGATGTGTGGGCCCAAGTTGAGTTTGGCTCTGTTTGACCTCTGTGTGGGCCCAGATTGACCCCCCTGAGTCAATGACAGGTGGGGCCGGTCTGCTAATTAGTTTAGGATTAGTTTTAACAAATTTTAAATAGTTTAGTCACTGACATTTGGGCCCAGGCCCCACTGACAGCTAATTAGTGTTAATTTAATTAGGTCTATTAGCTGAGTCACTGACAGACAGGGCCCACCAGTCAGGTTTGACCTGGCCGACCCAGTTGACCGCTGACGTCACACCTATGTCATGCTGATGCATTAATTCAATTATTGGATTTATTCTTTAATAGGAAATTCCAGCAAATAGCCAAAACTTCTAAAAATCATAGAAAATCAACCATAGCTCCAAATGCAAAGATTTATATATGAAAAATGATCAGAAAAATTCAATATATCCATCTGTAATGGTTTCATGCATGACAAAACAAGTTAACCTTGCTGTTTAAGCAGAATAAGATAATCCACTAATAAGGCCATGTTAAATGAGCTAACATTTGAATCTTTGATTCAAATGAGTTCATCCCATCCTGTTTTAGCTTGCATTAGGCCAAGACACATTCATTTTGCCATGTCATAGCATGCATCATACTGTTGCATATTGTCATGTGTTGATTATGTTCGGTGTATCTTTCATGGTAGGTTCTGCCTCCGAGGATAACCCCGAGTATCCGTCTGAAGGGCAGTACCCTAATACCACTCCAACCGGCAAGCAACCATTGATCATTCCGATACAAACCCATGTTCTTGCTTCTGCTCTTGTTTACTGCATTAAGACAACGCGATTCAAACTGCTGTGTGCTACGGTAGTTGAACACTTATCCTCTACGTGACCTGTCATTGCCACAGTAACTAGATGAAACCCACTAGCATGTGTACGAGTTGATTGAGCCATGTATGTGATTCCTACCTTGCTATGCCTGCTATGCTTAGAGTTGTGTCAGGTCTGGTCCATCTGGGTGATGGGCTAGAGTGAAATAGTTATATCGGTAATGTGAGGGATGTGATGAACATGATTTGGTAAAGGTATCGATGAGAGGCCATGTAGGAGTACATGGTGAGTTGTTTCATTGAGGCCGTCCATAAGAACTGAGATCTGTATGTGTGATTTAAGATGCAGTTACTACCATACATTGGGCCCAAAACCAATGGACCCTCTCAGCTTCTTATTCACCCTAGTACTCTGTCTAGGAGTTGCAAATAGTTTCTGGTGTTTGTAGGTTATGTGTTGGCGGACGTGCGTAGCGCTGATCCTAGGGGTGGGCTATGTTGCGGTAGATACACAGTGGCACGGTGTACCGAGTCGCCTGTTTGGTCTCTCGGGAACCCTGTTCACATCGTTCGGGGCCGTATGTGGAAACCTCAGCCGGACTCCCTGCGGATGGAACCTGGATAGGCGATACACCTGGACTAGAGACTTGAGTGTTTGGGTAGGCCGTGGCCGACACCCTCGTTGGGCTTCCGCTTGAAGGTTGCCGAGTACATGTCGTGTAAACGGCGGTAAATGGTGAAAGCGTGTATGAAGAAGTACACTCCTGCAGGGTATAAAACTATTCGAATAGCCGCGTCCGCGGTAAAGTACTACTTGGTTGCCTATAAAGTTCATAGACAAGTTAATGGTTACTACTAAAAGACTCAAGATAAGTGTGAGTACCAAGGATGGCCCTCTCGTAGGATGATGAGGGAGGATCCCCGGTGGAGTATTGTGTTGGTGAGTAGTGGACTCGTGTGAGAAAACTATTTTACTAGTGGAGTTCCTTAGGATAGCCTAGCCAAGAGTCAAAGCTGGCTTGCTACAATAACCCCACCACCTTCTTGAGAATGAGCATGTATAGTAAGTTCTGTTGTAAGACTTGCTGTGTACCTTTGTACTTATGTTCGCTTAATTACTGTTTTCAGACGACAACACCACCCCCTCCGATGGGTTCTACATAGACCTTGATGTCGACGAGTGACTAGCCACCCAGGTGGTGATCCTGGCCATTGAGGGCCCTATGTAGATAGACAGGCTTCAAAAGCCTTCTTGCTTTCTAGTGTCTGTACCCAGACTATTTACTTCCGCTTGTGCTTGTATGATTGTATGACTTGAGGGTTGGGTCGTGTGACCCCTACTTGTATGAACATGTTATGTATGGCTCTCTGGAGCCTTTAAATAAAGTACTTGAGTTGTAGAGTTTTGTTGTGATGCCATGTTGTATGTACTCATATCGGGCATATTGTGTGTATGATTGAAATGCTTGGTATGCGTGGGATCCGACAATCTAGTTGTTTATCCTTGGCAGCCTTTCTTATGGGGAAATGTAGTCTAGTGTTTCTCGAGCCATAGTACTCCACTACAGCCCGGTTCACCAGAGTCCTGCTAGCCCAGCACTACTGCTCAGGACACTTGACTGGCCGGCATGTGTTTCACTTCGTTCCTATGTCTGTCCCTTCGGGGAAATGTCACGCGGTAACATCCGGAGTCCTGCCTAGCCTGCTACAGCCCGGGTTCCCCGGAGTCCTGTTAGCCCAGTGCTACAGCCCGGAATCACTCACTGATGACCGACATGCTCGATGTGATTCATGTATGCCTGTCTCCATAGGCCTGTGCCGCTTCGGGTTCACGACTAGCCATGTCGGCCCGGGTTCTCTGTCATATGGATGCAAACGGTCCCGGGCCATGGTAAGGCGACACCCGTGGGATACCGTGCGTGAGACCGCAATGTGATATGAGGTGTTACCGGCTAGATCGATGTGACTTGGAATCGGGGTCCTGACACCTTCGGTACATCAAAGCATATAAACTCATAATATAAATATCATCGTAGCGTTAAGCGTGCGGACCCTACGGGTTCGAGAACTATGTAGACATGACCGAGACACATCTCCGGTCAATAACCAATAGCGGAACCTGGATGCTCATATTGGCTCCTACATATTCTACGAAGATCTTTATCGGTCAAACCGCATAACAACATACGTTGTTCCCTTTGTCATCAGTATGTTACTTGCCCGAGATTCGGTCGTCGGTATCTCAATACCTAGTTCAATCTCGTTACCGGCAAGTCTCTTTACTCGTTCTGTAATACATCATCCCGCAACTAACTTATTACTTGCAATGCTTGCAAGGGTTAAGTGATGTGCATTACCGAGAGGGCCCAGAGATACCTCTCCGACAATCGGAGTGACAAATCGTAATCTCGAAATACGCCAACCCAACAAGTACCTTCGAAGACACCTGTAGAGCACCTTTATAATCACCCAGTTACGTTGTGACATTTGGTAGCACACAAAGTGTTCCTCCAGTAAACGGGAGTTGCATAATCTCATAGTCACAGGAACATGTATAAGTCATGAATAAAGCAAATAGCAACATACTAAACGATCGTGTGCTAAGCTAACGGAATGGGTCATGTCAATCACATCCTTCTCCTAATGATGTGATCCCATTAATCAAATGACAACCCATGTCAATGGTTAGGAAACTTAACCATCTTTGATCAACGAGCTAGTTAAGTAGAGGCATACTAGTGACACTCTGTTTGTCTATGTATTCACACATGTATTATGTTTCCAGTTAATACAATTCTAGCATGAATAATAAACATTTATCATGATATAAGGAAATAAATAATAACTTTATTATTGCCTCTAGGGCATATTTCCTTCAATCTCCCACTTGCACTAGAGTCAATAATCTAGATTACACAGTAATGATTATAACACCCATGGAGCCTTGGTGCTGATCATGTTTTTCTCGTGGAAGAGGCTTAGTCAATGAGGCTACAGTATTCAGATCCGTATGTATCTTGCAAATTTCTATGTCTCCCACCTAGACTAGATCCCGGATGGAATTGAAGCGTCTCTTGATGTGCTTGGTTCTCTTGTGAAATCTGGATTCCTTCGCTAAGGCAATTGCTCCAGTATTGTCACAAAAGATTTTCATTGGACCCGATGCACTAGGTATGACACCTAGATCGGATATGAACTCCTTCATCTAGACTCCTTCATTTGCTGCTTCTGATGCAGCTATGTACTCCGCTTCACATGTAGATCCCGCCACGACGCTTTGTTTAGAACTGCACCAACTGACAGCTCCACCGTTCAATGTAAACACGTATCTGGTTTGCGATTTAGAATCGTCCGGATCAGTATCAAAGCTTGCATCAACGTAACCGTTTATGATGAGCTCTTTGTCACCTCATAAACGAGAAACATATCCTTAGTCCTTTTCAGGTATTTCAGGATGTTCTTGACCGCTGTCCAGTGATCCACTCCTGGATTAGTTTGGTACCTCCCTGCTAGACTTATAGCAAGGCACACATCAGTTCTGGTACACAACATTGCATACATGATAGATCCTATGGCTGAAGCATAGGGAACATCTTTCATTTTCTCTCTATCTTCTGCAGTGGTCGGGCATTGAGTCTTACTCAACTTCACACCTTGTAACACAGGCAAGAACCCTTTCTTTGCTTGATCCATTTTGAACTTCTTCAAAACTTTGTAAAGGCATGTGCTTTGTGAAAGTCCAATTAAGCGTCTTGATCTATCTCTATAGATCTTGATGCCCAATATATAATCAGCTTCACCGAGGTCTTTCATTGAAAAACTCTTATTCAAGTATCCCTTTATGCTATCCAGAAATTCTATTTCATTTCCAATCAACAATATGTCATCCACATATAATATTAGAAATGCTACAGAGCTCCCACTCACTTTCTTGTAAATGCAGGCTTATCCAAAAGTCTGTATAAAACCAAATGCTTTGATCACACTATCAAAGCATTTATTCCAACTCCGAGAGGCTTGCACCAGTCCATAAATGGATCGCTGGAGCTTGCACACTTTGTTAGCTTCCTTTGGATTGACAAAACCTTCTGGTTGCATCATATACAACTCTTCTTCTAGAAATCCATTCAGGAATGCAGTTTTGACATCCATTTGCCAAATTTCATAATCATAAAATGCGGCAATTGCTAACATGATTCAGACAGACTTAAGCATCACTACGGGTGAGAAGGTCTCATCGTAGTTAATCCCTTGAACTTGTTGAAAACCTTTTGCAACAAGTCGAGCTTTATAGACAATAACATTACCGTCAGCGTCAGTCTTCTTCTTGAAGATCTATTTATTCTCAATTGCTTGCCGATCAACGGGCAAGTCAACCAGAGTCCACACTTTGTTCTCATACATGGATCCCATCTCAGATTTCATGGCCTCAAGCAATTTTGCGGAATCTGGGCTCACCATCGCTTCTTCATAGTTCGTAGGTTCGTCATGGTCTAGTAACATAACTTCTAGAACAGGACTACTGTACCACTCTGGTGCGTATCTTACTCTGGTTGACCTACGAGGTTTAGTAACAGCTTGA
The DNA here is from genome assembly GCF_018294505.1 of Triticum aestivum. Classification (NCBI taxonomy): domain Eukaryota; kingdom Viridiplantae; phylum Streptophyta; class Magnoliopsida; order Poales; family Poaceae; genus Triticum; species Triticum aestivum. The sequence continues at coordinate 184,406,225 of NC_057806.1, forward strand.
TCTAAAGTTTCATGATCATCATCATTAACTTCCTCACTAATTGGTGTCGGTGTCACAGAAACCGTTTTCTGTGATGAACTACTTTCCAATAAGGGAGCAGGTATAGTTACCTCATCAAGTTCTACTTTCCTCCCACTCACTTCTTCGAGAGAAACTCCTTCTCTAGAAAAACTCCGGATTTAGCAACAAAAGTCTTGCCTTCGGATCTGTGATAGAAGATGTACCCAACAGTCTCCTTTGGGTATCCTATGAAGACACATTTCTCTGATTTGGGTTTGAACTTATCAGGTTGAAGCTTTTTCACATAAGCATCGCAGCCCCAAACTTTTAGAAACGATAACTTTGGTTTCTTACCAAACCACAGTTAATAAGGCGTCGTCTCAAAGGATTTCGATGGTGCCCTATTTAACGTGAATGCGGCCGTGTCTAAAGCATAACCCCAAAATGATAGCGGTAAATCAGTAAGAGACATCATAAATCGCACCATATCTAGTAAAGTACGATTACGACGTTCGGACACACCATTATGCTGTGGTGTTCCGGGTGGCGTGAGTTGCGAAACTATTCCGCATTGTTTCAAATGTAGACCAAACTCGTAACTCAAATATTCTCCTCCACGATCAGATCGTAGAAACTTTATTTTCTTGTTATGATGATTTTCAACTTCACTCTAAAATTCTTTGAACTTTTCAAATGTTTCAGACTTATGCTTCATTAAGTAGATATACCCATATCTGCTTAAATCATCTGTGAAGGTGAGAAAATAATGATATCCGCCACGAGCTTCAACATTCATCGGACCACATACATCTGTATGTATGATTTCCAACAAATCTGTTGCTCTCTCCATAGTTCGGAAGAACGGTATTTCAGTCATCTTGCCTATGAGGAACGGTTCGCAAGTACCAAGTGATTCATAATCAAGTGGTTCCAAAAGTCCATCAGTATGGAGTTTCTTCATGCGCTTTACACCAATATGACCTAAACGGCAGTGCCACAAATAAGTTGCACTATCATTATCAACTCTGCATCTTTTGGTTTCAACATTATGAATATGCGTGTCACTACTATCATGATTCAATAAGAATAGACCACTATTCACTAGTGCATGACCATAAAAGCTATTACTCATATAAATAGAACAACCATTATTCTCTGATTTAAATGAATAACCGTCTCGCATCAAACAAGATCCAGATATAATGTTCATGCTCAACGCTGGCACCAAATAACAATTATTTAGGTCTAATACTAATCCCGAAGGTAGATGTAGAGGTAGTGTGCCGACCGCGATCACATCGACTTTGGAACCATTTCCCACGCACGTCGTCACCTCGTCCTTAGCCAATCTTTGCTTAATCCGTAGCCCCTGTTTCAAGTTGCAAACATTAGCAACAGAACCAGTATCAAATACCCAGGTGGTACTGCGAGCATTGGTAAGGTACACATCAATAACATGTATATCACATATACCTTTGTTCACCTTGCCATCCTTCTTATCCGCCAAATACTTGGGGCAGTTCCGCTTCCAGTGACCAGTCTGCTTGCAGTAGAAGCACTCGGTTTCAGGCTTAGGTCCAGACTTGGGTTTCTTCTCTTGAGCAGCAACTTGCTTGCTATTCAACTTGCACTCATAATATAACTATCATCGTAACGTTAAGCATGCGAACCCTACGGGTTCGAGAACTATGTAGACATGATCGAGACACGTCTCCGGCCAATAACCAATAGCGGAACCTGGATGCTCATATTGGCTTCTACATATTCTACGAAGATCTTTATTGGTCAAACCGCATAACAACATACGTTGTTCCCTTTGTCATCGGTATGTTACTTGCCCGAGATTCGATCGTCGGTATCTCAATACCTAGTTCAATCTCGTTACCGGCAAGTCTCTTTACTCGTTCTGTAATACATCATCCCACAACTAACTCATTACTTGCAATGCTTGCAAGGGTTAAGTGATGTGCATTACCGAGAGGGCCCAAAGATACCTCTCCGACAATCGGAGTGACAAATCCTAATCGCGAAATACGCCAACCCAACAAGTACCTTGGAAGACACCTGTAGAGCACCTTTATAATCACCCAGTTACGTTGTGACGTTTGGCAGCACACAAAGTGTTCCTCCGGTAAACGGGAGTTGCATAATCTCATAGTCATAGGAACATGTATAAGTCATGAAGAAAGCAAATAGCAACATACTAAACGATCTGTGCTAAGCTAACAGAATGGGTCATGTCAATCACATCCTTCTCCAAATGATGTGATCCCATTAATCAAATGACAACCCATGTCAATGGTTAGGAAACTTAACCAGCTTTGATCAACGAGCTAGTTAAGTAGAGGCATACTAGTGACACTCTGTTTGTCTATGTATTCACACATGTATTATGTTTCCGATTAATACAATTCTAGCATGAATAATAAACATTTATCATGATATAAGGAAATAAATAATAACTTTATTATTGCCTCTAGGGCATATTTCTTTCAGTCTCCCACTTGCACTAGAGTCAATAATCTAGATTACACAGTAATGATTATAACACCCATGGAGCCTTGGTGCTGATCATGTTTTGCTCGTGGAAGAGGCTTAGTCAACGGGGCTGCAGTATTCAGATCCGTATGTATCTTGCAAATTTCTATGTCTCCCACCTGGACTAGATCCCGGATGGAATTGAAGCGTCTCTTGATGTGCTTGGTTCTCTTGTGAAATCTGGATTCCTTCGCTAAGGCAATTGCTCTAGTATTGTCACAAAATATTTTCATTGGACCCGATGCACTAGGTATGACACCTAGATCGGATATGAACTCCTTCATCCAGACTCCTTCATTTGCTGCTTCTGATGCAGCTATGTACTCCGCTTCACATGTAGATCCCGCCACGACACTTTGTTTAGAACTGCACCAACTAACAGCTCCTCGTAGACCGAAAGTGGAAGCGTTAGCACAACGCGGTTGATGTAGTCGTATGTCTTCACGATCCGTCTGATCAAGTACCGAACGTACGACACCTCCGAGGTCAGCACACGTTCTGCCCGATGACGTCCCTCGAACTCCGATCCAGCCGAGTGTTGAGGGAGAGTTTCGTCAGCACGACGGCATGGTGACAATGTTGATGTTCTACCGACGCAGGGCTTCGCCTAAGTACCGCTACAGTATTATCAAGGTGGACTATGGTGGAGGGGGGCACCACACACGGCTAAGAGATGATCAACTTGATCAACTTGTGTGTCTAGAGGTGCCCCCTGCCCCTGTATATAAATGAGCAAGGGGGGAGAGGTGCGGCTAGCCTTGGGTGCTCAAGGAGGAGTCCTACTCCCACCAGGAGTAGGACTCCCCCCCTTTCCTAGTTGGATTAGGACTTGGGAGGGGGGAGAAGGAAAGAGGGGGGCCAGCCCCCTTTGCCCTAAACCAATTCGGTTTGGGCCTTGGGGGGGGGCACCCCACACTTCCCTTGCTTCCCTCCTTTTCCACTAAGGCCCATGTACGCCCATTAAGCCCCCGGGGGGTTCCAGTAACCTCCCGGTACTCCGGTAAAATCCCGATTTCACCAGGAACACTTCCGATACCCAAACATAGGCTTCCAATATATCAATCTTCATGTCTTGACCATTTCGAGACTCCTCGTCATGTCCGTGATCACATCCGGGACTCCGAACAACCTTCAGTACATCAAGGCATATAAACTCATAATATAACAATCATCATAGCGTTAAGCGTGCGGACCCTACGGGTTCGAGAACTATGTAGACATGACCGAGACACGTCTCCGGTCAATAACCAATAGCGGAACCTGGATGCTCATATTGGCTCCTACATATTCTACGAAGATCTTTATCGGTCAAACCGCATAACAACATACGTTGTTCCCTTTGTCATCGGTATGTTACTTGCCCGAGATTCGATCGTCGGTATCTCAATACCTAGTTCAATCTCGTTACCGTCAAGTCTCTTTACTCGTTCTGTCATACATCATCCCACAACTAACTCATTACTTGCAATGCTTGCAAGGGTTAAGTGATGTGCATTGCCGAGAGGGCCCAGAGATACCTCTCCGACAATCGGAGTGACAAATCCTAATCGCGAAATACGCCAGCCCAACAAGTACCTTCGGAGACACCTGTAGAGAACCTTCACCCAGTTATGTTGTGACGTTTGGTAGCACACAAAGTGTTCCTCCAGTAAACGGGATTTGCATAATCTTATAGTCATAGGAACATGTATATGTCATGAAGAAAGCAAATAGCAACATACTAAACAACCGTGTGCTAAGCTAACGGAATGGGTCATGTCAATCACATCATTCTCCTAATGATGTGATCCCGTTAATAAAATGACAACCCATGTTAATGGTTAGGAAACTTAACCATCTTTGATCAATGAGCTAGTTAAGTAGAGACATACTAGTGACACTATGTTTGTCTATGTATTCACACATGTATTATATTTCCGGTTAATACAATTCTAGCATGAATAATAAACATTTATCATGATATAAGGAAATAAATAATAACTTTATTATTGCCTCTAGGGCATATTCCTTCACCATTTTCACTATGGTTTAACATACTGGAAATGACCATTTTGCCCTTGCTCCTAATCAGCTCTCCGAGAGAGAATCTTTTCCGGCGAATCTTTCCGCGGCTTCACCAAACATCTCCCCAGAGCCTTCTTCACCCTAGGCATGCCACAACCACCATTTTCATGATATCCATGCAGTAGCATTGGTTTTCAACTTGAATCTTTAATAACTGTATGTTTTCTACTGCTGTCGTTATTTCAGTTATGCTTATGGATAAGTGGTTACCGTCATGCTATGTTTCTTGCACTCTATTCTTCATGCTAGTATTACTTTAATATTGGTCATGCTTGGTAGTAGTACATGTTGGTGATGGTCTTCGGTGCATGACTATTGTCTGTTCCGTGTACCGTTGTTATGCATGTTCTTTTGCATCCAGATGGTTAAAAGTTTGCATGGTAGTTTTATCATGCTATTCTTGCCTGGTGTTTATTGTTGATGCTAGTGGTCCGGTTATGCTTTGATTAGTGTTATACTTGTGATATTCATGCTCGTCATTATGCCATGCTCAGTCGAATATGATTCATTGTTGATATGGTTGATAGTTATGTTGCACCCCCATGCTTATGTTGATATCATGCTCATGCATTGTAATTGCATCATGTTATTTTATCATGACTCAGCATATTTACATTCAAGTTTAAATGGATTAAATTGAACTTGAACAACTGTTGCCTGAGTCGTGGTGCCACCATATCAAGCTGACCAGTGCAACCACGCTTACCTTTGTGGGAAGGTCCTAGCTGGGTCTATTATCATGCCTCTCGCCGGTGCCTCCAACGAGGGAATGTTATGCATGGGCGCTACCCTGATCAGGTAGGATGGCATAAGCCCTATGTGCCCATTGTTGAGTATGGATCCTTGTCCCCGTTTGGGACCGTTTTGCCACGACAGTGGCCGTTGCTGCCTTTGGTAGGCATGGGGCCACCCAGGACTTAGCCCAAAGGGGAGTTGGTCGGAGTTACCGGGAGAGTGTCATTGCAGTAGATCGGTTTTGTCGGAACGCCATTGGTCCACCCGACTGGGAGTGCGAGGCCATGGGTTCCGTGGTGTGGTTACAGTGTGCTAACCTCTGCAGAGTGTATATTAAATCTATCGATAGCCGTGCCCGCGGATAAGGGCCCAGTTCATAGTTAGTCACACTATGGGTCAACAATAATAATGATAACTGGATTAATAACAACCCCGGTTCGATGATGAAAGAAGTTGGTTGATATTTATGTTATCATTAGAGGATCACTGTGGTATCGAGGATACTGCGTCGTGGATATTTGTGATGTTGTGCGAGAATCGCGGGTAAAGGTCAAGCTCCTTGTGGTCATGTATGATTACTACGGTATTGTAATCCCAAGCTTGATTGGATCCTAAGGTTATCATGTGATGTCCGCGATGGTAAGTTCATGCATGTATTGGTTACGAGGTAACCCGATCAGAGTAAGTTGGTGCATGATAGCGTCATCATGTTGCATGCTAGTATTATCATGTTCATATGTTCATGCCATGCTCGTATTGTTCTAGATGTATCATCTAGTTCATGCCATGTTGTTCTGATAGTATTATGTTAATCCTTGTTACCCTGTAATTTCCATGATGTTGTCTGTCTTGATTGCTTTGGTTGTTGTGAGCTTGCAAGTACATTCAATGTACTGACCTGGCGTGTCATGCCAGTTTGTAGGTCATGCCGGTTTTGATTGCTTGTTAGCCATGGATTCCTTGTATGCGAGCTAGGATAAGCATTCCAGCCAGAGTCCCTGTGGAGTGGAGCTCACCACTGTCGTTGTTATTCCGCTGCCAGTAGTCATTCTGCTGCTTCGTGTTGCTTTGCTGCATGCATTGAGCAACAGTGGCTGGCATAGTCTCGTCGTGCCGATGTAATTCCTCGTTATATCGGAACCCCTTGTACCCATGATAGATTGTAATAAAGAGCTGAGTTGGTCTATGCTAAGTAGTGCCGTATTCCAGAATACTTCTCCTTGTTCTTTGGGCTGGAATACGGGGCTTTCCGGTTTCTCTGAGCCGGGGTGCCACATGCCACCAGGTGAATTTCTTGATGAACAAATAGATAGAAATAAAGCTTTTGAGAATGTTGAAACTGATGAAAAGCTTGAAATGAAAATCTTGAAACACCTATTGAACTAGCCCTCCTAGATATGAATTGCCAAAGGTACTAGAAGGTTATGTTATGGATGAGGAGACAACTAGGGATATTCTTACGTGTAAGGATAGAGATGATCTAAAAAAATTATTATGCAAGTATAAAGAAAATACTTTGAATGCTAAAATGAAATGTGATCCTCAGTTTTCTACTTCACATATCTTTGTTGACGATAAGGATTAAGAATTCTCTGTCGACCCAGAGTTAATTACTTTGGTTGAATCTGATCCTTTCCATGGTTACGAAACTGAAACTGTTGTGGCACATCTTACTAAGTTGAATGACATAGCCACCCTTTTTGCTCATGATGAGAAAATTCGCTATTATTATATTCTAAAATTATTTCTGTTCTCATTAAAGGGTGATACTAAAGCTTGGTACAATACTCTTGATCCTGGTTGTGTGCGTAGTCCCCCGGATATGATTTATTACTTCTCTAAAAAATATTTTCCTGCTCATAAGAAACAAGCTGCCTTACATGAAATATTTAACTTTGTGAAAATTGAAGAAGAGAGTCTCCCACAAACTTGGGGGAGGCTTCTCCAATTGCTTAATGCTTTGCCTTATCATCCTCTTAAGAAAAATGAAATACTTGATATCTTCTATAATGGATTAACCGATGCTTCTAGGGATTTCCTAGATAGTTGTGCTTGTTGTATTTTCAGGGAACAAACTATTGGGCAAGCTGAAGAATTATTGAATAATTTATTGAAAAATTATGGTGATTGGAATCTTCCTGAGCCACCGCCTAAACCCACTCCGAAGAAGAGGGGTATCTTATATGTTAGTCCTGAAGATATGCAAGAGGCAAAGAAATCTACGAGAGAAAAATGTATTAAAGCTGAGGATGTCAAAATTTTACCTCCCATTGAAGAAATATATGGGCTTGATACACCACCACCACCTAAGGTGATAGAGGTAAATTCTCTAATGAAATTCAATGATAATGATAATCCTCACAATATGCACCCTAGCCAATGCTTTATGAGTTTGAAAATTACATTAGAAAGCAAGATCACTTCAATACAAATGTTATGAAACAATTGAAATACAATTCGTATATGATTGCTCTCTTGAGTGCCTTGTTATTTAGGATCTCAAATGATGTTAGAGGTGTGGGGAAGCATGGTTCTATGGTTCAAACTTAGTTAGAATAAGTTGCTAAATATCAAAGAGAGTTGTTAGATGAAATGAATAATAATATCAATGATCATGCTGTTAGAGTAATGACTAGAGGAGGTAGGATAACTCAGGAACCACTTCATCCTGAGGAACACCCAAAAAGAATTGAAAAAGACTCTCAAAGCATTAACACTAATGCACATAGTCCTTCTAAACAGAAAAGGCAGAAGAAAAATGATACGACTTTGCATGCCTCTAGTGAACCTGAAGTAGAAAAACCTCATGATAATGACAATGAAGTTTCTATCTCTGATGCCGAAACTCAATCTGGTAGTGAATACTCACTTTCTGATAATGAAAACGATAATGATGACACTACTAGGAAAAGGCCTACTAATGGCGCATTACCAGTGCGCCATTAGTAGCACACCACTAGTATATCTTACTAATGGCGCACCACAGGTGCGCCATTAGTATCTGGTATACTAATGGCGCACCAACTAGTGCGCCATTAGTATGTAACAGCATGTGCCATTAGTGTGCCTCTCGGGGGGCCATACGTAAGCATGGCTTTGTCATACTAATGGCGCATTCTCTGTTGATGCGCCATTAGTATCCTTTGGCATACTAATGGCGCACCTGGTGGTGATGCACCATTAGTATGAATATTTTTTTCCTTTTCTGATTTTTGCGCAGGTTACAAAATATATTATTAGACAGAATATAAAATATATTATTAGACAGAATATAGACAGCAGCACATAGCAACATCAGATTCATCGAATACAATAGAAGATTAGTCTCCGAATACAATTCATCATATTAGTCTCCGAATTCAAAAGACCGAACAAAGATAAAACATTACAAGTCTCAAGACCGCGAGTATCGAGTTTGTCTTCACATTACAAGTCGATATCGATCATCTAAACTACCATCACATAGAAGAGAGTTGTGGTCATCACGATGAGCATCATCGCGATCAAACTAGTCTTCATCCGGTTCATCCAACGCTCCCTCCTCTCTCCCGCTAGATAGCGGGCGTATCTATATTCGGCCTCCGCCCTAGTGGTGTACCCTTTGTAACTATTACCGCTGAAATGGTGAACCTGTCTCCGACACTCCTCCCAGTCATCATAGACTCCGGGAACCTTACCCTTGTAAACGACATACGACGGCATCTCTATGCACAAGCCAAACAATAGACAATACATAAGCAATATGTAAGTATGCAACAAAAGGATCGGAAGAGAAAAGCAAGACATTAATAGCACGATTCATGGTCCTACTAATAAATAGCATCGATTACATCTAAGTTGAACGACTATCCAAACCAAAGAGACATACGAATTCATTAAAGTATAATTACAACATTAGCCAATCATTGTTTCAGAACTACACATCACTACTTTCAACTCGACTCATCGGATAGGAACGTGGATGAAGCCGCTGTCTGTCGTGATGGTCATGAAATCATGGTCGTTGTCACCCTGCATTTGTATCATTTCATCTATCTCACTGTTGGACAGTTGATATCTGAGGAAGAACTGCCCCAAGGTATGAAGGACATCTTGATGGATGATGTCCGCAAACTCCGACTGGATGCAAAAGAATTCTTGTCTGAGGTCCGCGTCTTGGACTGCCGACAAGCTCGCGACCCAATCTTTGATATTATCTGGTAGCAGAAGTTGATGATGGTCCCTTACGATCGCCCGCATGTGATGGAGGGCGTAGTAGGCAACCTTCTGACCGCCAGGCGGCTGCTTGACGCAGCAGAACTTCGTATTGTGTGAGAACATGTGCTTGCCGTACTTACGAACTGCCCTGGTGAAGGTACCTCCATATTTGGTGTAGCCGGGAAGAACATCATCAAGAACTTTCTTGACATTTGTGTAGTCTATGTTGGAGTTACGGTTCGGGTCGAAATACGTGGCCATGGAATATTTCGGGCTTAAGAGGATGAGTGTGCAATGTGTGTCACTGCACAGAACACGGAATGTTAGAATAAAAAAGAATGATCAAAATCTAAGAAATCATATGTTACGGGGCGGTTAAGGGATGACTTACTCGGGAATGTAAGCCACAAGGAAGTTATCCTTATCTGGGTTTGCCAGAATGACACCTTCGAGGTGTGAACTCGCAACTTGGTGGTCCCCAGCGCTGCTCAAGTGCTTGGCACGCATTTAGAAGGGGTCGACTATCACGATGTCCGGGGTCTTGTCTCTAATGATCCGCATCTCCATACTCAGCTAAAATAGCCGAACGAAGGTGTAGTGCAGCGGACGAAGGTTAAACATAGCAAAGATGTCATCAAACCGCAGGACGATTGTACCCCTGATGTCGCCATCCACAAAGCCCTTGCCCTCTGGCACCTTGGCCACAAAAACCGGGTATGCCACATCCTTCTCTCTGAGACGCCGCTTCTCCAAAGAAAGAACACTGTCGTGCAGACTCCGCATAGCACCGGTTGCAGCATTCAGCATATTTGGCGGTAGCATCGCCCTACCCGCCACATGCACCCTCCTCGAGATATCCTTAGGTGAAGGTGGCCCGTCCTGAGCACGGATCGAACTCGATGCCGGCTGGCTCGCACCGGCGCCCTTGTTAGTCTTCGTTTCTGTCCCATTCTTCTTGATCTCCTGTAATGGGACCGAGTTCTTCTCACAAACCGCCTTCTTGAGCGTGTTGGGGCTGATAATATTTCGCACCTCAGCTATCTAAGGCTCGATGAAGGCGGGAGTTGGAGGCGTGTCCTGAGAACTGAACGCCAGACGACGCTTGTTGCAATTGCATTTCTCCGCCGTACCAGCTAGATCGCGGCCGTCTTGGTTGGGTTCTTGAGAAAGAGGCCCGCAGAACTCGTCAGTGTACCCATGTTCGGCAAAGTACTTATCAACTTTGATAAATGTACCGTCATCGTTGTCGTCGCCGTCCGGATCCTGTGCCATAGGGCTGTCCGGATCCTGTGCCATAGGGATGTCCGGCAGGTCCGGTAGCGTTGCAGCGTTCCTGCCATGGCTTGGCGCCGGCACGACTGGCGGTCTTGTCTGTGGGGTGGTGTCCCCCGCCCCCAAACGAATCTATCTCTTCGGCCAAAGCAGGGGCCAGTTTACGCAGGTGGTGAGGGTCATCTCATCTTCTTCGTCGACCCCAGCGGGTCGAATCGGAGGTAACAGCTCGTCGCAGCCTGGCAGCACCCGAACCACTTCAACCCTATACATTGTGGGTGGCATCGGATTACCATGTAACATGGGGTTGCCCGGTTGAACGATTCTTCCCTTGGCGACATCGACCAACTCGGCGCCCACGAAATGCAGAAGAGTGCAAGGAACGTCGGTGGTGCCCTGCGAAAACATGTACAGGGCGTCAGGGATGCACAGTCAAAGGCAAGGAGATGAAGTCATCGGCCGAGAGGCTTGGTTACCGTGATGCCGTCGAGCTCGGCTAATGTTGAGGCACCGCCAACGGCGGGCGTGCAACTGACGGAGGGGGCGCTTGCTGGCGAGGTGCCGGCCGGCGTACACCCGGGTGCATTAAGCTCCAATGCCCGTGCCGGCGCCGGAGACACGAATACCGCCTCCGCCAGAGACACCAATGGCGCCGCCGCCGGAGACACCAATGGCACCGCCTGCGCACTGTGCGAGTTGCTGGCCGTGAAGCTGGGAATCGGGGGAGGCCCCTGTTGGCTGCCCGCAATCCACGTCGTTAGCCCATGAATCAACGTAGGCACCATGGCGTTTAGCGTCATTCCAAGTTGTTGTTGCACTTGCTCTTGGACAAGCTCCGGAATCCGCGCCATTTGTGCCTTGAGTTCTTCAACCTCGCGCGTCTAGCTTTCCGAGCTGGTCTTTTTCTCCTTCCGCACACCAGCGGTATAGTATGACCCCCATTTTGTGGACAAGCCTTTGCCGGCCACACGACCAGATGATGTCGGCTTAGTGAGCTTATCCTTGTTTTTCATTACGTTCAACGCCCTATTTAAAGGGGTGTCGAAAGGGGAGCTCTTAGACGACCCCGTGCTACTGCTTTTAGTGTCCCACGAAAGGAACGTGAACCATTTACAAATATTGGGGATTAATTAGAGTGCAACCATATGGAGCTAATTATGCGGGGGTGTATTCCTTACCAGAAGAAGCTCAAGCGCCCTGGTCTTCGGATCCGTGGTAAGCTCCTTTGTTATCGGGTCCTCCTTGTACCGGGCCCTGACATAGTTCCTGGTCTGCTTGTCACCGCTATATTTCTCGAAGCGGGGCGGTAGGCCTTGCTCGGCATGCTCTGCGTCCTCCTTGTCCCATATAGGCTCCGCCACTCTGTAACCGCCGGGACCGAGTTTGTGTTCCCCTAAGTTCAACTCCCGCATTTCTTTCCCCCACTAACTTGATTCGGAGGTTGCACTGCTCTCGCACTTGATCTTGAACTCCTTGTACTCATCTTCGCTCATCAAAGGATATTTCGCCTTGATCTTCTCATAACTATCACCTTTATCAATCATTTCTTGACCGCGCTTTTCCAAGTAGACAGGGCCGTGCTCATCTTCGTGAGGGCGGCACTGTTCACTTTATTCCTTGAGAGGCGTGTGTTTTCAAAGTCGGCAGGGAACTTGTATCGTTCGTGCAGCTTAGTGAAGAGGAGGTTGCGCAAATTCCCTCGGTCCTTATGCCTAAGGTTCTCGGTGTTGATCGAGACGGTGCTCCGGAGAATGCACCCGAGCTGAAGCGAGTACCCCTTGACTATATGTTTGGGCTCCGTTGGATTCCCGTCAGAGTCCACTTGAGTGAATTCCTCCTTGAGGGTGCGGAGCGCATTCGGGCGCCGGTCCTTCCTTTGCTTCTTCGGTTGGCTGCCATCTGTGTGTGTGCCGCCATCATCAGTGGTGGCATCCTCGGCGGCACCATCAGTGGTGTCATCCCTGACGCCACTAGGGGTTGTGTAATCAGAATCGGTGTCTTCCGCGGCGTCCTCATAGCGGTGAGGTTGTTCCTCCATCTCCTGGGTCAGCTCCCAGAATTTCTTGCCGCCCGAACCACTCGCCTCATCATTGTGGGCCATGTTCCGCTCTAAATAGGAAAAAAGTTTGGTTAAAAAGTTGGTTATTGTCAAGGAACAAGATCATGGTCTCATCATTTAGGGTTTGTCGACACCGAGGCACCCTAAAAGCCTAAGCTTTCATCATTTAGGGTTTGTCGACGCCGAGGCACCCTAAAAGCCTAAGCGTACATCATTTAGGTTCTCATCGACACCGAGGCATCCGGGGCAGCCAAGTTAAGTTTTCATCATTAGGGTTTATCGATGCCGAGGCACCCTAGGTTGGGCCTAATCACTTGGCACTAATCACTTGGCTCTATTGCCACCTATGGTTTAATGCAGCAAGAATAAAGGGGCAGTTGATCCTACTTAACTAAGTACTAAGATACCCCGGCCCATCCATTAGTAGCAAGTACCTCATATGTCCGATTTTTAGCAAAGTCATGCTAAAATTCATGGAAAATTTCAGCATGACCTTTGCTGAAAATAGGACATATGGAGTACCCGAATTTGCCGGAACGGAAGTTAATCGACATTCCGGCAAACTCAAGGGCTTCTCGGGGTACCTGCAAAATCATCACGACACAATGGTCGGAGACAAAACCCAGCCACAGACCATATGGTCCTCTGCTTTCATATGGACAAAATCAGCTCAACTTATGTGAGCTTCCATTCCAGATATAATATGTCACCTGGCATTTTTATTCTACATTTTATTCTATGGCTCATGCCAGGAAATTATAGTCTATGTCATTTTCTGAAACATATTTTTTCCATGGCAATTTTGAATCAATAGACATACTTCTCAAAAGAGGCATGATCAAATTTTGGTGCCCTTGACTTACTAGTATTTATCTCTTATGACTGATGAATGTGCATTGAGTCCAGAAGCAAAGACTCTACAGTGAAATGAAAAAAACCTTGGAAATATATTTATGATAACTCTAAATGGATCAGAAGGGGCAGATGCACTTGTAAAAAAAAGTATGCATTTGCAGCAGCTTTGTTCTGATTATGACACCATTCTGTTAAGAAGGAAAAATAACATTATCATCCCAATTCATGGTTGACCAGTTCAGAACTAATGCACATTGACCACATAATATTATTTTGCAACCACTCAGTTTGTCCTTGACTGGGACACTTGAAGCACAAAACAACTAATGCAGAGCTAGGTCTACTTTGGTTCTAACAGATCACATCCTGGTGCATATGTGGGGGTTTTTACTTAGAAAATACAAAACTTCTATTATTGTTTTTATTTTTAACCAGAGCCTAACCACCTCTACAGTTTACAAACTAATTCAGATAATCACTAATCAACAAGATTGGTGATACATATGATGGAATTGTCAGTTTAGTGTTCCACTATGATGCATTGGTTCACCTGTGATTTCCTGATGGCACTGGCCATACCTTTGGTCATTTTCGTTGCAAATATTCCAGAGTTTGACTGCAACGATGCTTAAACAGCAAGCTATTATCTTACTGATCTTGTACATATCTCCAAGTCTCTTGGGATCTTGTCCAATATTTTCTAAATGAGGCGATAGCTAAGGAAAACTAGTTCAGGCTTCTTGCTTCAGCTGGCAGACAAGTTAATGTAGAACTCTATTTTTTTCTTAGCTGGCACAAGTTTGTCTAGTGTGAACCTCAACTAATAAAATTGTTGTGTGCTAGGACCATACACTAGAAAGCCTCACTGGCTGGCTTTCAAACTATTAACCTGTTGTACTGTAAGTATAAAAGATAATAAACTAACATATGGAGATTGTGAGAGAACCTAGAAAAATGCACTCCTCTTATAGTGATGCACAAACTAGAAACTGTATACCAAACACACAAATAGAAACCCAGCTCCGGGAACTAGAGTAGCATATTCAGTAAATCAACTTGTAGTGGGAAGTACAACAAGTTAAATCAAGTAGTCAAAGACAATAGGATTAGTGTACTGAACCATGGAGCAGAGGTGGAGCGGAGACCAGAGTTGAGGTGGCCGGAGTTGAGGAAGATGACGGCGACCTGAGGAAGAGGACGAGGTGGATCCGGTGTTGTGCGGCTCCTCGGCGATGGCGGATTCGGTGCAGTCCCCCTCCTGGATCGGCTGCGACGCGAACAAGGACACTGTTACTGCTCTGCTCTGCTCTGCTCTATGTAGCAAATTGACAGTAGCCAAGAACAGACCTTCCTAGTGGCGAGGTCCCGATGCGCAGCACCGACAAGATGGCGGACCCGGCCTTGCTCCGCAGCCACGGCAGGAGAGCACCGTCCTCCTTCACCTGCGGGGCGGTAAATTTGATTCCATCGACATTCAGCAAAGGGGCGGGGGGACGGGGGGATTTCTTCCTCTCTTTCTTTGCTTGCGGTGAACCCTAGCTAGCCCAGATAGCTCACCTTGGGGATGGCTGCAAGGGGAGCCGGAGCGGGTGTGGAGCGGGCGCGGGGGTCGTCGGAGCGGGCGCGGGGGAGCCGGAGCGGGCGCGGGGGTCGTTGGAGCGGGCCGGGGGTCGTCGGAGCGGGTGTGGCGGCGGGGGAGGGAAGGGTGATCTCGCGAGGGAGAGGGAAGGTGTCAGGACCCCGACTCAATGCCACATCGATCTAGCATGTAACACCTCATATCACTTTGCGGCCTCACGCACGGTATTCCCACGGGTGTCGCCTTACCTTTGCCTGGGACCGTTTGCGCCTTTTGGCACACGTATATGACAGTGTCGCTAGCATCCATATGATAAGGAGCCCGGGCTGACATGGATAGTCGTAAACCCAAAGTGGCACAGACTTACAGGGACAGGCATCCATGACCCAGCATCGAACGTGTCGGTCATCAGCGAGTGAATCCAGGCTGTAGCACTGGGCTAGCAGGACTCCGGTGAACCGGGCTGTAGCGGGGTAACAGGACTCCGGTATTCATCGCGTGACATTTCCCCGAAGGGACAGACACAGGAACGAAGAAGGACACATGCCGGCCAGCCTAAGTGTTCCGGAGCAGTAGCAAGCTACCATGGCTCAGTGGAAACACTAGGAGACATTTCCCGGTAAGAGAGGCTACTAAGGATAAACAACTAGATAATCAGATCCCACACATACCAAGCATTTCAATAACATACACACAATATGCTCGATATGTGCAAATACAACATGGCATCACAACATGACTCTACAACTCAAGTATTTTATTCAATAGGCTCCGAGGAGCGAGATATTACAAACAGGGGTCTCATGACCCAACATTCAGAGCAAACAAGTCAAGCACAAGCGGAAGCTTAACATGTCTGAGTACAGACAACTATAAATGAAAAAGGCTGAGAAGCCTGACTATCTACCAGATCCTGCCGAGGGCACAAGATCGTAGCTGAGGTAACAAGCTAAACGTCGAAGTCCACGCGGTACTACTAGCGAGACTGAAGTCTCTCTGCAAAAACATAAATTAAGCAACGTGAGTACAAATGTACCCAGCAAGACTTACATCAGATCTAACTACATATGCATCATTATCAACAAAGGGGGTGGTGGAGTTTAACTGCAGCAAGCCAGCTTTGACTCGGTGGCTATCCTGAACTACGACTGCAATGTAACTCTTTGAGGTGGCGCACACGAGTCCACATATTCACCATATCAATACACCACTATGGATCCGCTCCCGTCTCCCTACGAGAACGCCATCCATAGCAATCACGCTTATCTTGCGTATTTTAGAGTATCCACTTTCACTTGTCTATGAACTATGCAAGGGGTCCAAGTTTCCATATCCGAGGAATCCGGCTATTCGAATAGATAATGATAACCCTGCAGGGGTGTACTTCTTCACACACGCTTTCGCCACTTATCGCCCTGTACACGTCATATACCTCGGCAACCTTCAAGCGGAAGCCGGGCGAGGGAGTCGGCCACGACCTGACTAACCGAACAAGTCTCTAGTCCAGGTTTATCGCCTATTCGGGTTCCATCCGCAAGGAGATCCGGCCGGGGTGTCGCTCACGGCCCCAAACGATGTGTGCAGGGTTCCCAAGCCCACCATCCAGGTGCCACTTGGTACACCGTGCGACTGTGCCTAGTCTGTCCCAAGCCCACCTGTACCGGGTGCCACTTGGTAGACTACTAACACTACCTACAAACACCAGAAACTAGTTGCAACTCCTGGACAGAGATCAGGTTGATTAATAAGTCGAGAGAGCTTGGAGCACCCGGAGCCCAATGTGTGGTAGTAACTGATCATGGATCACAAACACAGAACTCAGTTCCTGAGGACGGCTGCAATGAGACAACCCACCATGTACTCCTACATGGCCTCTCACCGCTACCTTTACCAAATGTGTTCACACACTTAGCTCTCAACGGTAGGACATGTTCACACACCTCTGATTCATCCCCGATGAATCAGACCTGACTCAACTCTAAGCAATAGCAGGCATGACAAACAAGCATGAATGAGTAGGCACAACAGGGCTCAAACAACTCCTACTCATGCTAGTGGGTTTCATCTATTTACTGTGGCAATGACAGGTCATGCAAAGGATAAAGGGGTTTAGCTACCGCAACAAGTAACAGATGAATCGTTGTTGTCCTAATGCAGTAAAAGAGAGCAGGAGCGAGAGAGTGGGATTTTATCGGAATGAACAAGGGGGTTTTGCTTGCCTGGCACTTCTGAAGATAGTATAGCTCTTCATCGGTGTTAACGATCACATCGTCGGTACAACGTCTACCGAGGGGGAACAACACCGGCAAACACAGAAGAAATACGATAAATGCAATGCACAGTATGATGCATGCTATGACATAGCAATATGAGTGTGTTTTGGGCTAATGCATCTAGCAACAAGTTAAATGGGGTTGGTTTGAAGACAAGATTCAAATTCAAACTCCATATGTGAGAGTTTAAATGCAATTTATTTGTTTTGTCCAAAACAGAGGACAAACATTGTTCAAACATGCATGAAAATGGTACAGATGGATTCCTTGAATTTTTCTGATAATTTATCATATATAATTTATTTAATTTGGAGTTACGGTTGAATTTCTATGAATTTTAGAAGTTTATACAATTTTCTGGAATTTTCTGAATAAAAATAAATCCAGAAAACATTACTGCGTCAGCCTGACATCATAATGACGTCAGCAGGTCAACTGCGGCGGTCCAGGTCAAACCCTGACCTGTGGGTCCTGAGTGTCAGTGTCTAACTAAACTAACCTAGCTTAGTTAATACTAACCTAACTTAATTAGCCGGGCGGGGCCCGCATGTCGGTGAGAGAGAGGGGGGTCAAACCGGGCAGTGGGGTCAACCCACGCCGGTCATCGAGTCAGCGGTCGCCGGCGTTTAGCCGCCGGTGAGTCCAGACGCGGCGGAGGGCTCGGAAATGAGCCACATGGCATCGTTTCGGCCGTGGTTTGTTGCATTCGAACGCGCGCAGTGGCGCGCATCTAGTGGTGGCGGTGATAGGTGCTGGGGTGGTCGGAAAAGTGGCCGGCGACGAGGTTTGGCGGCGGCAGCAGCTCGGGCAATCTTGGGGTGGTGCTACAGAGCACTAGAGGAGGGACCGAAGGGCGCTGCGGGCTCCTGGGAGGGCGGCGAACATGGTGACGCGCTCAGGCGCAAGCTGGGGTGGCCCTGGCCACGGCGGCACCATGGCCGGCAGCATGGAGCTCTCGGCTGCGGTGGAAACAGCGGCTACGGAGGGAAATAGAGCACGGGGAGAGAGGGGTTCGGCGTAGCGGCTCACTGCGGTTATAGGGGGCGTCGAGGTGGGCTCGGGGAAGCACGGACGGCGTCATGGCGTTGCCGGCAATCTCGGCGACCAGAGGGAGAAGAAGGCGATGCAAACGGCGATGCAGGGCGGCCGAGCTCACGTGACTCATCGAGGAGGAAGAGGGCGTCTTGGTGGAGCTTCTTGGCGCGTCGGTGGGGCATGGGGTGGCCGGTGGCCGCGGCTATGGCGAACAACGGCGACGGCTCCGCTCAGTGGCTGCGTGCGAGAAACAGAGGAGGGGGGGGGGGAAGGAGCGAGGAGAGTGAGAGAGAGCCAGGGGCTGCGTGGCGCTCCGTGGCGTCGTCTAAGAGGGGCCGGGGAAGCAGGAGGTGGCCGGGGAAGCAGGAGGTGGCGCACGGCGGCGCGCGCGGCTGACAGGCAGCTGCCTGCCTGCTCTGGTGGGAGGAAGCAGGTGGCTGGCACGGGCCAGCACAGTGCTGGGCCGGCCAGCGGGCTGCCAGGTGGGCTGCGTCAGGTAAGGTTTTCTCTGCTCTGTTTTATTGTTCTGTTTTCTTTTATTAATATCTTTTGCCATTGTTTTGAATTTAAACAAATTCAAACAATGCCAAAAACTCCTCTGAATATTTTTATTTTGCTAGATGGACTTTTCCAAAGGCTCATAAAATATTTTAGGGTATTTGAAATTATATTCTAATTATATGAATATAATTCAAATTCAAATAACTATGATTTAAATTCAAAGTCCCAAAAATAAATCCTTTTAAAATGTTCATTATTTTTGGTTTGGATCAAAACCCTTGCCAAAAATATTAAACATCTAAGAAGAGCATTTTGGAACAATGAATGAGATTTTAGGGTTTTTGCCCTTCTTTTATTTAGGGTTTTGAGGCTTCCAAATTTCCTCAGTTCAAGTTTCAAAATTTAAACATGATGCAAACACTAGGCAGCACCAGAAGCTAGGGATGTGACAACTCACCCCCACTAAACAAGAATCTCGACCCGAGATTCAAGTGTAGGGTAAGACGAAGGGGAAACGCAAACTAGTATAATCTTCACGATCCAGGGTGCACTCCATAAGAGTGTTGATTCGACCACCATCATTGTCTTGATGTCTTGCTCCGAGAACTCCAACCAACATGACAACGAGAGGAGAAGGGAACTCTAGAAGGATCAATCTTCTCGAAGGTTGAACAACTCAGGATTAACTCTCGGAATGAGACATAGCAACATCTCTTGAGCTGAGAGACGAAGCACACCTCTAGAGGGATGGAGTGGAACAAATGACGAGGGTTCACTAGGTAGACAACAATTCCACACTTAAAAAGGTGGTAAACGATTGTCAACGTAGCGAGGAGTTGAGTTGCCATGATACCACAACGAGGCACCTTAGGGATGGTGACTCGTAGATATATCCCCTTAAGTGGCAAAAAGAATTACCTTTGATTCAGAGATCATTGAAACTCTTTAAACCACCCTAAGGCAATTCTCGAGCGATCATTTGGAGGGGGTCGGTAGAATGGCATACTCGGACTTGGATGATGTGGATTACCTTGTTGAAGACAACGTAATGGATGAATTTGCTTACCACCGGAAATGGAAGAGACCCATGGTAGAATGGCACATTGGCGGTGCAAGCTGGGAACAAAATGCAAATGCTGGAAATGATTCTGGTAACTAGGGAAGAACCCAACAACAGAGAGTGAATTCACTGTTTGAAAAGGTCATAGCATTCCGAGGAAACTGAGAGCACTATACAGTTAATGCCGACGATCAAACCTAGCACCTGCGCGTGCTCTCAAGAACTTGAGCATTTCCATAATCATCAAGATTTTACCAATATCCGTGTCAAGGATCCTGGCAACACAACTTGCTACCATGATGAATGATGATGGATGATGCAGATACAAAGAAAGATAACACTTTCTCAGATTTCACCCTTGGCGGGGCCAAGGAAATAAAATCTGGATGATCGACCAAGAGACATTTAGCACTCCGCTTCTAATGTTCTCCTTGATGTGCTAGTGTATCCCATTCATAAGGTTTGATATCTAGAACATCAAGTAAGGTCGGACTTTGGGAACACAAAAATCATAAGGCACAACTAGGGAGTAAATCCTACGAAGTCCTTATGGGAAGGTGGCCAACTTCTTCAATCAAGATACTACAATAATAGGTCCTTCGGCTGGGTGGTGCTGGCCACGACATCCACTTTACCAGTTATCGAGGGACCAATATTATAGTTCTTGGGGAAATGTTCCAACCAGCATATCTGCCTGAGATTCAGAACTGGTTGGTGTCAGAATATTCCAGACTCATCGAGTCTAGGAAAGAAATGAAAGTTTGCAACACAAATCGACGAGATGACGTTGCGAGATTCTCGGGAAATGAACTAGATAGCAAGCTCCAAAGCATGAGCTGGTTCTGCTACGCACGTGTGAACACGATGTTCCAGGCAAACATGATCACATGGTAGTCTTACAATAAAACACTACCGAGTTCTGGTAGGGAACCATCATTGAGGATATCGAAGTTCTTTCATAAGTCCGGATTAGCTCTTATGAAGGAACTCCTTCTCCTTGAACAAATCAATTAGTGGCTTGGGGTGCTACGGAATACATATGGAGTGGAGGTAATTAATCTACCAAAGCATAGTATACTTTGCACATGCATGACTGACTTGGGACGATTCCAGAGGAAACAAAACAAACCTTTCTCAAATTCACGACGGCAACTTACATCAAATGCACGTGAATCAAAGGAAGTCACTTCTTTCATCGAAACATATGCTTCATGCACGAAACATGAAGATAATTCTTATAGAAGTTTCCAATAATAGCTTAATGTTCAACAAAATCATGGAGGAGATAAGGATGTTGTCAATGGGCTCAACAACAATTCATCCGGGTTCCCTTTTAAAAGGAATTCCATAGTTAAGTGAACACGGTGATAGCATTGGTCAGACCAAAGAATATAATGGTGTATGCACGAGGAAAAACCACGAGTAAGACAACATTACGAATATCATTGGTTCTGATTTGATTTGACGATAGCCCATACTCAATCAAAGGTTTGGGTAAGATAATAGATCCAACAATTGTTCACAAGGACCAATTGATGAAGATATCATCTTTCTTCAACACACACACACACAAAAAGATATCCCTTAACATGAACTAAGTCGGACAAGCTTTTATCTTCCAACTCTCCAAGTTGTTGTTTAGCTTATCCAACTAGCTCAGGGTATCCAACACGGATTCTTGGAGAAGGGGTGGTTTACAGGAATAAACCAACTTGATCACGAACTCAACATAGCGGTCAGGTGACAACCTGGTAATACTTCCGAGAAGATATACGGAAAATCACGAACCACCGATATGTTACTAAGCTCGAGAACAATCTTGCTTTTCAGGGCAAGATGATATGATCAAATGAGCGAGGACTTGACAAAATCCTAACTCATCAATCAAAGAGCGCACCAGGAAATAGGACTAGGTAGCACAATCTATCTTAGAATGGTGATTCAATAACCAACATGCTAAGAATGAGAATATTGTCCATTTACTACCAAGCAACTAGTTGCTAGGGGTACTGATTTCACACATCATAGTTCACCCGTCGGCGTTCCGGTTGCAACAACACGGACGCCGAGAAATGAATAATGATGGCAAGAAGTATCACTGCAACAAGAATTCATAAGAGGGTGTGCAATTCCAATGATATTCCTGACATAAAGACGGTAATACTTCAGGGTAGAACAGAATCAAAAGCTGGGCTGGCATTTTGATCTGCGGAGCACAATTGCTTTGACCCAATCCTAGATATGGATGAGGTACTGGAGTTTGTTTCTCCTAGTCATTCCGGAATAGAATGGCTTGACAGACCACAAGAGTAATAGGCATCGATGAACGAATGCACACATAATCTTGAGTATCAATTGATAGACGAGGGTCAGAAGACAACTAAAGAGGGACAACTCAAGGGAACATACGATTTTCTGAGTTGTGGATGCATGGTTTAGCATGTCGAACGACGTTCAACATATTTCTTCCGGATAACCCATGCAGAAAGGTAGAACTGGCAGAGCCACAATATATAATGGAGAACTCATCAAGAGCACTCTGGTTGTGATCGTTCAGTTCAACGAGGAACTTCTGCCATAAGTAGTTCATGGTATTTGGAAGAAGAAGATACCACGGACTTCGAGGACTATCGCAAAGGTTACTAATATCTTAAAGGAAGTAGCAAATACGAACAACATGAAGTAGGGTGAATCTTGGGTTCAAAACCCAGGAGTAGAATGCCTACTAACTAGGTGGCATCACGGGATGCTTTCGAGAATGATGGCCAGAATCATCACACTGGGAACACAAAGCATGGCTGGATTACTAGGTGATACTCTAGGTACCTAGGGTCATAATAATAACTCCAACATATACGTCGAGGCAATAGAGTACCTCAAATCACTGATTAGTGTGCTTAATCTGGCCCAAAAGGACATCGGGAACGGGAAGAAGGGATTTGCAAATGCATCAGACTGTTTAGAAACCTGGGATGACTCGGACATCATAACGGCTGTAAATGCTCAGAAAAGATTTGAGACATTAACAAAAATGGTGGCATAACCACTCAGAAGCACAATATCAAGGTTTTGAGATCAACAATTAACATACGGAAGTAATAGGGACTGAAACGAGGCTTAAGTCCAACAATCTTACAAGTCTACAGATTAGTAACACGTGATCCTGATAGAAAGAAGAGAAATCCTAATTCCTTAACCCCGTAGGAAAGATAAGATGACTCAGATCAGAAGGGCATAAGGTATAAGGAGTAAAAAGAGCCTTACGTTCCATCCCACAATCAATTCCCTTATATAACTAAAGCATTTCTAGACTCAACTTCGACCACTTTGGCTTGGTAATCCTACAGGCAGTCAGGCTCTGATACCAAAGCTGTCAGGACCCCGACTCAATGCCACATCGATCTAGCATGTAACACCTCATATCACTTTGCGGCCTCACGCACGGTATTCCCACGGGTGTCGCCTTACCTTTGCCCGGGACCGTTTGCGCCTTTTGGCACACGTATATGATAGTGTCGCTAGCATCCATATGATAAGGAGCCCGGGCTGACATGGCTAGTCGTAAACCCAAAGTGGCACAGACTTACAGGGACAGGCATCCATGACCCAGCATCGAACGTGTCGGTCATTAGTGAGTGAATCCAGGTTGTAGCACTGGGCTAGCAGGACTCCGGTGAACCGGGCTGTAGCGGGCTAACAGGACTCCGGTATTCATCGCGTCACATTTCCCTGAAGGGAAAGACACAGGAACGAAGAAGGACACATGCCGGCCAGCCTAAGTGTTCCAGAGCAGTAGCAAGCTACCATGGCTCAGTGGAAACACTAGGAGACATTTCCCGGTAAGAGAGGCTACTAAGGATAAACAACTAGATAGTCAGATCCCACACATACCAAGCATTTCAATAACATACACACAATATGCTCGATATGTGCAAATACAACATGGCATCACAACATGACTCTACAACTTAAGTATTTTATTCAATAGGCTCCGAGGAGCGAGATATTACAAACAGGGGTCTCATGACCCAACATTCAGAGCAAACAAGTCAAGCACAAGTGGAAGCTTAACATGTCTGAGTACAGACAACTATAAATGAAAAAGGCTGAGAAGCCTGACTATCTACCAGATCCTGCCGAGGGCACAAGATCGTAGCTGAGGTAACAAGCTAAACGTCGAAGTCCACGCGGTACTACTAGCGAGACTAAAGTCTCTCTGCAAAAACATAAATTAAGCAACGTGAGTACAAATGTACCCAGCAAGACTTACATCAGATCTAACTACATATGCATCATTATCAGCAAAGGGGGTGGTGGAGTTTAACTGCAGCAAGCTAGCTTTGACTCGGTGGCTATCCTGAACTACGACTGCAATGTAACTCTTTGAGGTGGCGCACACGAGTCCACATATTCACCATATCAATACACCACTATGGATCCGCTCCCGTCTCCCTACGAGAACGCCATCCATAGCACTCACGCTTATCTTGCGTATTTTAGAGTATCCACTTTCACTTGTCTATGAACTATGCAAGGGGTCCAAGTTTCCATATCCGAGGAATCCGGCTATTCGAATAGATAATGATAACCCTGAAGGGGTGTACTTCTTCACACACGATTTCGCCACTTATCGCCCTGTACACGTCATGTACCTCGGCAACCTTCAAGCGGAAGCCGGGCGAGGGAGTCGTCCACGACCTGACTAACCGAACAAGTCTCTAGTCCAGGTTTATCGCCTATTCGGGTTCCATCCGCAAGGAGATCCGGCCGGGGTGTCGCTCACGGCCCCAAATGATGTGTGCAGGGTTCCCAAGCCCACCATCCGGGTGCCACTTGGTACACCGTGCCACTGTGCCTAGTCTGTCCCAAGCCCACATGTACCGGGTGCCACTTGGTATACTACTAACACTACCTACAAACACCAGAAACTAGTTGCAACTCCTGGACAAAGATCAGGTTGATTAATAAGTCGAGAGAGCTTGGAGCGCCCGGAGCCCAATGTGTGGTAGTAATTGATCATGGATCACAAACACAGAACTCAGTTCCTGAGGACGGCTGCAATGAGACAACCCACCATGTACTCCTACATGGCCTCTCACCGCTACCTTTACCAAATCGTGTTCACACACTTAGCTCTCAACGGTAGGACATGTTCACACACCTCTGATTCATCCCCGATGAATCAGACCTAACTCAACTCTAAGCAGTAGCAGGCATGACAAACAAACTTGAATGAGTAGGCACAACAGGGCTCAAACAACTCCTACTCATGCTAGTGGGTTTCATCTATTTACTGTGCCAATGACAGGTCATGCAAAGGATAAAGGGGTTCAGCTACCGCAACAAGTAACAGATGAATCGTTGTTGTCCTAATGCAGTAAAAGAGAGCAGGAGCGAGAGAGTGGGATTTTATCGGAATGAACAAGGGGGTTTTGCTTGCCTGGCACTTCTGAAGATAGTATAGCTCTTCATCGATGTCAACGATCACATCGTCGGTACAACGTCTACCGAGGGGGAACAACAACGACAAACACAGAAGAAATACGATCAATGCAATGCACAGTATGATGCATGCTATGACATAGCAATATGAATGTGTTTTGGGCTAATGCATCTAGCAACAAGTTAAATGGGGTTGGTTTGAATACAAGATTCAAATTCAAACTCCATATGTGAGAGTTTAAATGCCATTTATTTGTTTTGTCCAAAACAGAGGACAAACATTGTTCAAACATGCATGAAAATGGTACAGATGGATTCCTTGAATTTTTTTGATAATTTTTCATATATAATTTATTTAATTTGGAGTTACGGTTGAATTTCTATGAATTTTAGAAGTTTATATAATTTTCTGGAATTTTCTGAATAAAAATAAATCCAGAAAACATTACTGCGTCAACCTGACATCATAATAATGTCAGCAGGTCAACTGCGGCGGTCCAGGTCAAACCCTGGCCTGTGGGTCCCGAGTGTCAGTGTCTAACTAAACTAACCTAGCTTAGTTAATACTAACCTAACTTAATTAGCCGGGCCGGGCCCGCATGTCGGTGAGAGAGAGGGGGGTCAAACCGGGCAGTGGGGTCAACCCACACTGGTCATCGAGTCAGCGGTCGCCGGCGTTTAGCCGCCGGCGAGTCCAGACGCGGTGGAGGGCTCGGAAACGAGCCACATGGCATCGTTTCGGCCATGGTTTGTTGCATTTGAACGCGCGCAGTGGCGCGCATCTAGTGGTGGCGGTGATAGGTGCTGGGGTGGCCGAAAAAGTGGCCGGTGACGAGGTTTGGCGGCGGCAGCAGCTCGGGCAATCTTGGGGTGGCGCTACAGAGCACTAGAGAAGGGACCGAAGGGCGCTGCGGGCTCCTGGGAGGGCGGCGAACATGGTGACGCGCTCAGGCGCAAGCTGGGGTGGCCCTGGCCACGGCGGCGCCATGGCCGGTGGCATGGAGCTCTCGGCTGCGGTGGAAATGGCGGCTACGGAGGGAAATAGAGCACGGGGAGAGAGGGGTTCGGCGTAGCGGCTCACTGCGGTTATAGGGGGCGTCGAGGTGGGCTCGGGGAAGCACGGACGGCGTCATGGCGTTGCCGGCGATCTCGGCGACCGGAGGGAGAAGAAGGCGATGCAGACGGCGATGCAGGGCGGCCGAGCTCACGTGACTCATCGAGGAGGAAGAGGGCGTCTTGGTGGAGCTTCTTGGCGCGTCGGCGGGGCATGGGGTGGCCGGTGGCCGCGGCTATGGCGAACGGCGGCGACGGCTCCGCTCGGTGGCTGCGTGCGAGGAACAGAGGAGGGGGGGGGGGGGAAGGAGCGAGGAGAGGGAGAGAGAGCTAGGGGCTGCGTGGCGCTCCGTGGCGTCGTCTAGGAGGGGCCGGGGAAGCAGGAGGTGGCCGGCGAAGCAGGAGGTGGCGCACGGCGACGCGCGCGGCCGACAGGCAGCTGCCTGCCTGCTCTGGCGGGAGGAAGCAGGTGGCTGGCACGGGCCAGCACAGTGCTGGGCCGGCCAGCGGGCTGCCAGGTGGGCTGCGTCAGGTAAGGTTTTCTCTGCTCTGTTTTATTGTTCTGTTTTCTTTTATTAATATCTTTTGCCATTGTTTTGAATTTAAACAAATTCAAACAATGCCAAAAACTCCTCTGAATATTTTTATTTTGCTAGATGGACTTTTCCAAAAGCTCATAAAATATTTCAGGGGTATTTGAAATTATATTCTAATTATATGAATATAATTCAAATTCAAATAACTAATGATTTAAATTCAAAGTCCCAAAAATAAATCCTTTTAAAATGTTCATTATTTTTGGTTTGGATCAAAACCCTTGCCAAAAATATTAAACATCTAAGAAGAGAATTTTGGAACAATGAATGAGATTTTAGGGTTTTTGCCCTTCTTTTATTTAGGGTTTTGAGGCTTCCAAATTTCCTCAGTTCAAGTTTCAAAATTTAAACATGATGCAAACACTAGGCAGCACCAGAAGCTAGGGATGTGACAGAAGGGGGGATCGGGCGAAGGGGTATCCAGCTAGACACTATAGCAATGGCGCACCACCCTCTGGTGCGCCATTAGTATTTTTTTTCTGATAGCAATGGCGCACCCTCCTCTGGTGCGCCATTAGTAAAAAAAATTCTGACAGCAATGGCGCACCCTCCTCTGGTGCGCCATTAGTAACATTTTCTTCATTATTTCTTGTTGCATCTAATAATTTGTTTTTTTATCAAATTTGTTATTTTCATGAGGACTAGAACAGAAGATATCATCAAATATCATCAATTTTTTTGAAAATATCTTCAAAAAGTGGGGGAGGGTGCGAGTGTCGGCGGCGGCGATGGAGCGGGCCGGGCAAAGGTGCGGGGTGTCGGCGGCGGCGGTGGAGCGAGGGAGGGTGCGGTGGGTCGTCGGCGGCGGTGGAGTGGGGGACGGTGCGGGGGGTCGTCGGCGGCGGTGGAGCGGGGGAAAAATATTGAATATGAAAAAATATCATCAAATTTGAAAAAATATTCATGAATTCAAAAAGTGCCCATGAAATATTCATGATATCAAAAAGTGCCCGAGAAATGAAGGCTACAATTTAAATACAATCGATCTTAGCTAGCTATCTGTTCACAATCTTCTTGCCCTTCTTTTTCGCAAATGGAGTTCTTCTGTGGAACGGACGTCCTTTAGGTAGGGTGGTCCTGCTTCTTCTTGTGGTGTATGCTGCTACTTCATCGTCGTCGTCATGTTCGATCTTCGGGTCGCCGTACTTGTCGAAGTCTTGCTCATTGGCTACTCCATCCATTCCGATGATCTTCCTTTTGCCTCTCCTCACGACAACACGACTGGGCTTTGACGGATCGGTAATGAAGAAGCATTGGTCCACTTGTGAAGCCAGTACCCATGGCTCATTTTTCGCGATGACGTTTGCGCCCGCGGTCTTGGATTTGGCTTCGGGTATAACCATGGTGGTGAAATACCGGTCTTCTTTTAGGACGCTCTTGGCCCATCTGATACGGAACCTCGGGACCTTCTCTCCAGCGTAGCTCAGCTCCCAGATCTCCTCGATCCTTCCGTAGTATCTGTCCTTGTCGTTACCGGTGTAGGATTCCATCGTTACCCCGGAGTTCTGATAACCATCGCTCTTCATGTCCTTGTCCTCGGTGTAGAATGTGTAGCCGTTGATATCGTACGCCTCATAGGTCATCAGGTTGTGCTCGGCGCCCTGTGACAAGGCAAATATGATTTGTTCTTCCGCGGAAGAATCCTCATGTAAAGGGTACGACAAAAGCTTCTGCTTGAACCAACGCGTGAAACATGAGTTGTTCTCTTTGAGTATATCTCCGCCCGTCCTCTGTTGGCCTCGGTCATTGTACGTCTTCTCAATAAAGGTTTTGTGCTCTACCACCCAAGGATCGACCACGTCTATGTGTTGTAGCGTGACTAGGTTTGCTCTTTCAAAGTCGGCGAGTCGACCCTCGAAGTCAACATGCATTTCGCGGCGACCCTCACGGTGACCCCATCCAGCGAGCCTGCCGAGGTGCCTGTTGACGGGCAGACCAACGGGGTTCTCGATGCCTAGATAATTCGTGCAGTAGGAGATGCACTCTTCGGTCAGAAAGCCCCTGGCTATACTTCCCTCTGGACGTGACATGTTGCGAACGTATCCTTTAATGACACCATTCATCCTTTCGAACGACATCATGCTGTGCAGGAACGTCGGCCCGAGTTGGATGATATCCTCCACGATATGGACCAGCAGATGCACCATAACGTCGAAGAATCCGGGCGGGAAGTACATCTCAAGCTCGCATAGTATTACCATGATCTCTTCCTATAGCCTTCTGAGTTACCTCACGCCAATCGACTTCCGAGAGATGACGTCGAAAAAGTTGCATAGGCCAAATAGCATTTCACGGACGTGCACGTCCATGATCCCACGGATTCCAACTAGAAGTATCTACGTCATCAGCACGTGACAGTCGTGAGACTTCGTCCCGCTGAACTTCTGCTTCGTTGGGTCTAGGTATCTGCTTATCTTCCCCGCGTAACCGTAAGGAATTTTTACTCCTAGGAGGCAGGTGAAAAACTGCTCGATCTCCTCCTAACTTAGAGTGAAGCACGCGGGAGGGTAGTCATTTTCGGTCTTCTTGGCCTTTTTGCCTTTGCGATGACTTTCTGTGTCCTGCTTCGCCTCATCATCATCATCATCATCATCATCATTAGCGTGAAGCTCCTGCCTGATGCCCATTGATTTCAAGTCTGCCCTTGCTTTCGGCCCATCTTTGGTCCTCTCTGGCAAGTTGAGCAGGGTACCAAGCAGACTCTCGCACACGTTCTTCGTGATATGCATGACATCAAGGCTGTGAGGCACACGGTGTATCTTCCAGTACGGCAAGTCCCAGAAAACAGACCTCGTTTTCCATACCTTCAGCAGCAGCTCTGGCGCCTTTCGCTTCTTTCCCGGCTCTGGCGCCTTTTGCTTCTTTCCTGGCAGTGGGCAGTCTTTCCAATTTTTCAACAGCTCGTCTATTTCCTCGCCGCTCCTTGTACACGGGCGTTTTTGGGGTTCGGTTTCACCATCGAACAGATCCTTGCATTTCCTCCACGGGTCATCGTCGCGAAGCCACCTTCGATGTCCCATGAACATGGTTTTCGAAGACCCGGGATCTCTATCTAGCTGGCGATACATTGTGTCATCCATGCACCTTACGCACCCAGAAAATCCGTGGACTACCTGCCCCGCGAGATATCCGTAACCGAGATAGTCGTGCACCGTCGTGAGCAGTGCGGCTCTCATAGGGAAATATTCTTTCTCTGCGGCGTCCCATGTATTGGCTGGCGTTTTCCACAACGTGTCTAGCTCCTCCTTCAGCAGCACCAGATACAGATTGATGTCGTTCCCTGGTTGTTTCAGCCCTTCAATTAGCATACTCATGTGAATGTACTTCCTCTTCATGCATAACTAGGGGGGAAGGTTGTACATCCACACAATCACAGGCCAGGTGCTATGTGTGCTTCTCTGGCTGCCAAACAGATTGACTCCATCGGTGCTCGCGCCCAGCACGATGTTCCTTGGATCCTTCCCAAATTCTGGGTATTCGAAGTTCAACGCTTGCCACTGGCTCACATCCTTAGGGTGACTCAGCATCTTGTCTTTTTTATTTATCTCCGGATCATTTCCGTCATCTTCCCGCTTCTTCTCCTCCCTATCCGCGTGCCAACGCAGGAGCTTTGCTACCTTAAGGTCCGCGAAATACCGCTGTAGACGAGGAGTGATCGAAAAGTACCACACCAATTTTTGAGGAGCTTTCTTCCTCTTCTTGTATTGAGTGACGCCGCACACCCGACATATGGTAGACTCCGCGTGCTCGTCCCGATAAATGATACAATTGTTCATGCACACATGGTATTTCACGTGTGGTAAATCCAGAGGACACACGATTTTCTTCGCCTCCTCGAAACTGGTCGGGCACTTGCTCCCCTTGGGAAGACGTTCGTGCCAGAATGACATGTTCTCGTCGAAGCATGTGTCGGTCATTTTGTGTTTTACCTTCATCTCCAGAGCCATGAGCGTTACTTTCAGGCGGGTATTCTCGGGCCTGCATCCTTTATACAATGGACTAACCGCGTCTATCTCCAGTTGATCCAGCTTGGCTTTCTCTCGGGCGGCAGCTCTTGCGTTATCCGTCTGCTTGAGAAGCAGCTCTTGAATATGAGGGTCCTGCACCCAGCCTCCATCGTCGTCTGCTCCGGCATCTTCATCTTCATGATCATGCCCTTCGTCTTGATCTTCCTCATCATCATGTACGACATCTTCTACATGATGACTATGTACAACATCACCGTCGTGATCATGTCCTAGAGATTCTTCGTCTTCTCGCACGCCCTCGCCGCGGTGGTACTTGTCTTGTTGCCCTTCCTCATTTCTTGCCCGGCCCCGGCCATGGACGACTTCATAGTCATCTTCATCACCTTGCCACCAATAGCCATCCATGAAACCACGCAAGAGCAGGTGGGTCCGCAATAAGGCTCTTCAGCTTGCATCTTCGACACGGACATCTTATCTCCGTCTCGTTCTTTTGAAGCATCTCGGCCTTCGCGGAGCTCAAAAACCTATTCACGATGCCTTTAGTCATCGTGCGGACCATGGTCGCCTGCGGGGTAGAGCAAAACGATATTTTAGAACCAAGAAAAAAAATGGCATGACCTTCCCTAAAAATAGGACCAAAAAGAATGCATAGTGCCAAAATTCTCGCCGAAATGGAAATGAATCAAAACATTCTGGCAAAATATTGGCAACTATCGCATTTCAAATACCGGTACCTTCAAACACAAACATATATGCAACACCACAAACAAATGCAACACCACAAACATACATAGATCTAGCTAGGCCACAAAAAGTGCATGTGCACGTTGTTGGAGCGAGCTAGGGAGAAAAAAAGTAGATCTACATCATGAAGATAGCTTTCCCCTTACTTACCTATCAAAAAAAGGTAATTTCACCACTTAATTTTGATGAGTCTATGGTGGAAATGAGGTGAGGAGGAGGAGGCAGCCGAAAGCTTGGAGAAGGAGGTGGAGGGAATGAAGTGGGGAAAGTGAGTGGGTAGGTGTGGGGCTGTCCAAAATATCTTGTTGGGGTCCCAGGTTACTAATGGCGCACCACAAGGAAATGCGCCATTAGTAACCCTGGTTACTAATGGCGCACCTGCAGGTGGTGCGCCATTAGATGTTTTGCAAAAAAGTAAAAATTATAAATATATATACTAATGGTGCACCGTGTAATAGTGCGCCATTACTAGTTTAAACTAGTAATGGCGCATTGTGAAACGGTGCGCCATTAGTAGTTTTGCAAAAAAAATAAGAAAAAAAATTACAGTAATAGCGCACTCTCTGCCTGGTGCACCATTACTAGTTAGAACTAGTAATGGCGCATTGTCGACCTGATGCGCCATTAGTATGTATGGAAAAATGGAAAAAAATTAATACTAGTGGCGCACCCTATTTCTGGTGCGCCATTAGTGTCTTCCACACTAATGGCGCATCACCAACAGGTACGCCATTAGTATATAGTAGTGGCGCACTACTTCCCTGGTGCGCCATTAGTATCAATCCTATCTATAGCCCTTTTCCTAGTAGTGTGAGGTTCGGGAAGATACCCAAACAAATAATAAAGAACCAGACAATGATGTTGAGATAGAACCAATAGTTGATCTTGATAACCCACAACCCAAGAATAAAAGATATGACAAAAGAGACTTTGTTGCTAGAAAACATGGTAAGGAAATTTAACCATGGGTTCAAAAACCTACACCCTTTCCACCTAAGTCAAATAAAAAGAAAGATGATGAAGAATTTGAACACTTTGCTGAAATTCTGAGTCCAGTCGATTTGTGTACTCGCTTGACTGATATCTTAAAAATGCATCCTTACGCAACGTACATGAAAGACATCATCACCAATAAAAGAAAAATACCGGAAGCTGAAATCTCCATGATGCTTTCTAATTACACTTTCAAAGATGGAGTACCTAAAAAACTTGGAGATCTGGGAATACCAACTATATCTTGTTCCATAAAAAGAAATTATGTGAAACTGCTTTATGTGATTTAGGAGTAGGTGTTAGTGTTATGCCTTTCTCTTTGTATAAAAGACTTCATTTGAATAAACTCACACCTACTGAAATATCTTTGCAAATGGCTGATAAATCAACTGCCATACCTATTGGTATTTGTTGTTGCTAATGTTACTATTTTGATTGACTTTGTTATACTTGAGATGCCCGAGGACGACAACATGTTGATTATCCTTGGTAGACCCTTCTTGAATACTGCAGGGGCTGTTATTGATTGCAATAAAAGCAAAGTCACTTTTCATATCAATGGTAATGAGCATACAGTGCACTTTTCGAAGAAACAATTCCAAGTGAATGGTATTAATGTTATTGAAACATCTCTGACAATCACTATTGGAAGTTTTCAACTACCTCTACCTACTGTTAAAAAGAAATATGAAATGTTTATTGTTGGGGACATTCATATCCCCGTTGAGGTAACTTAGTGATTTATGAAAGTTCTTCGGTTTCATGCTAATCGAAAGTGGTTTTTGATAAGACTTGGCCAACCTTATTAATTGATCATTTTTTAGAGGTATGAAGTTGATGAATTTAGTAAGCACTACCTTCTATCCCAACCTTTTGTTTTCTGTTTTTATTAGTTAATTAAAATAAAATGCCATGTTTTGTCTGTTTTCTGAATTTCCCGTGCATAAAAAATGACCCAAAAAAAGTTTTCAGAATGCTCTAAAAATTTAATACATTTTTTCTGATTATTTAAGAATTTTTGGTGCAAATAACATCAGAGGGAGGTGCTCCAGGTGGGCACAACCCACCTTGGTGTGCCCTGGTGGGTTGTGGTCCCCACATGGGCCTCCTTACTTATCTTTTCATCCCACATCACCACCTACCTCCATAAAAAACTCACCATTTCTCTCTCTCGTGTTCTTGCTCCCGAACCCATGGATTTCGATCTCTTTGCTCGAAGCTCCATTTCTGAAACTGTTGTGGGGGATTGTTGCTTGGTATGTGACTCCTCCGTTGGTCCAATTAGTTTTTGCTTTAGTGGTTTGTATTTTGAATAATTAGCTACTCTTGCTGCTGCTGTAGATGATCATTCATGTTGAATCTTATATTTACTAATTGGAGGCACCATACGATGCTCCACGTTAATCCTCACAACTAAACAAATTGTCCGTATGATCTGGAGGGTAATTACCTACAACCGTTGGATGATGTACTCTAAGAGTCCAAGGCTGTTGTCCCACGTGCACTCTCTTTTGGGGAAAAAACTCCTCTTCAAGACTTATTCCTCCATCAATCCTGCCAGCCCTAGCGCTGAAAAGAGTTCTAGCGCTGCTCCTCCTAATCCTTCATCCGATCCACTTCCTCCTGTCCCATCTGTAGTTTTCAAGCAAGGATCATCTAAAGCGATCCAACCAGCCTCTACGACTGATGGATCTCCACTACCTCAGGTCCCCAACTCCCGACGATGCAATCCAGATTGGTTGAGGATGAGGGAGTTCAATCTCCTCAACTTCTATGGCGCGATCAAATTGCGATTCATGTCAGAAGTTACAGTGGAGAAGGAGTCACATTGAGTGCAGTTTGAATCAGACCGAACTATCATCATTATTGGTGAAGCTTTAGAGTGCAGGAACTATGGAAGATGATGCCATGGTTGACCTCCCCTACAATATTCACGTCACATCATTTGTTCCCCTAGAATTTTTCCATCTAGAAATAGCCCTGCCACCTCACATAGTCCCGTACTGCTCTCTGCTCAATATTTATGTTGGATAGTTGGATAGAAACCTAATGTGTTCTCCCATCCGATTCTGCTTGTGCGATCTCCTTCCTGTATGCTAGGGTTGCAATTTACATTATGCGTCGACATGATGCGTTTGAATTTTGAGTGGAGAATCGCATCTAGGTCAAAGGAACAGAATAATCTTCACTTATGTATATTAGAGTTATAGATTCCCTAAAATTGCTGCTGTGAGTTCATCTGCTTCTACCTCTCTCCCAAGACAGTTCTCAACCGATCACATCAGCTGGTGCCATTGAGTTGCTGGCATGGAGTTTTGAGCTGATATAGACCTGCAGCTGTGCTTGGCGTGCTCGAAGTTGGAGAACGATGAGGGATGTGAGCTAGCCAATATCCATATTAGTGCTGGTCTTTGACACCGGATGGCCGGAGGCGGCAGCGTGCATCGGCATGCAGGCGCTCGGCAAAGACAGTGGGATGCGTGCGACGGCGACAAGACTGTGAACTACAACGAACTCGACTGTGCAGCCATCTCAGTCAAGCAGGTATCTGTCTAGAGGCGGCAGCGTGCGTCGGCTTCCAGGCGCTCGGGGAAGACAGTGGGATGCGTGCAACGGCCACAAGACTCTGTGAACTACAACGAACTCGATCGTGCAGCCATCTCAGCCACGCAGGTATCTGTCCGGCGAACGCCAAGTTTTTCGGCAAGTTTTGTGATGCGATTCTTTTTGCCTGTACTTTTAGTAGTGTATGACACCCACATACGTAAACGTAGATTGGTTTCCCTGAGTAGCAAAGGTACAGGAGGAAGCAGGCTGTTGGATTGATTGTTCCGGAGGGTGGCTAGCAATTCTATTCCAGCGAAAAATGCACACTGACGTACGTACACGCAACACCCTGATCGATTTGTCCTACGGCTGCACAATAACACACCTGAGAGCATACAGGCCAGAACGAACTGATTGGTTTGTCTCTTATCATAACTGCTCATTTGTTAATCCATTTGGGCATTGTACGTTTGCTTGGGTTAGTCTTCCCGTCGCTTCTATCAATTACACAAAGCAGGAAAATAAGGGTGTGTACAGTATCACTACACGTTCATAGTATGGTATAAGTCACACAACTACGCAATTGCCAGATCTCTTCATGTGATTTTTGTTTGCTTGTTAAGAAAAGACATCCATGATTTTATAATTTGAATGGTATTTTTGTAATCCAAAGTCAACTATCCTCCAATGAGGCAATTAACTATTGCTATTGTTACGTGCAATCAAAGTAGGAAGTATATTTCTTCAAGAAAGCCTACCTACTTGGTTCAGCCAAAAATATGCCATGAACAAGCTTAATTATTCCTGTTCTGCATTTAACTGTTTTTTCCAACATCTTTCGTCTTTAATCTTTACTTGATAAATAAGGGGGAGATGCGCATAGTTGGAAGCCTCATATGCAATGCTAATCACCTTTTGGAGGTTATATGGCTTTCCTTAAATAGCATTATTCACTATGATCTTTCAGATCTGTTATTAGTATTCTATGTAATTTGAACAAATACAAAAGATTAATGATCAGCACGTAAGCAACATCTCCATAGAAGAAGGTTATACTGACATTTAGTATTGTATGATTTTCCCAAAAGTTTCACTGATTATGGATTATATGGAACAATTTATGTTCATTTTAAGGTTGCAACAGCCAGTGTGGAAGAACACATATAGCTTAAAATCTAAGACAAGAGAAGAGAAGTTAATTATGAACAGTCAATTATTTGTTGTAAAAGCATAATTAATATTTTATTACTGACAGCAATATTTGGTACGTTGATGGATGCAGCAAGAAATCATATATTAAGTTATCCTTTGAGGGCATGTTCGGTGCTACCAAGGGATTTCATCTCTAAACATATAGTACAGTGGTTCGGGCTCTTTTTATATGTTATTCTTTCATAACGCATGAGTTGTGTTCATGTCTCTCAGCCAAGGTTAGCTCGCCTCCAGTAGTAGGGATGTTAGGATCTGGATTACTAAACCATCATGTAGATTTATTACTATGGATGTATATATCAACCATACTATGAGCACATCCATTTGTGTTCTCTTACTGCCTATTTATCTTCATATTGAATTACTAAGGTTTGATATAGAACTTTGAATCTTACTCTCAAGTGGTGTCAGAACTTTTATAGTCGACTTCCATCTTCCATAGGTCAAACATGGTTACTTTTTTTCATGTCAGACATTTTGTCGAACTATAATCCACATAATATGACATAGATTTTTACTTCCCAAGGAGTGTCATGGAAATGATTTGCACATGAGTCCAACATATACTAATAAATGATACAATTATTTTCTGTGGGTTTCCTATGTTAACGTGCCATGCTACTTGGTTTTGAATACAAGGATGATTTTCAGAGAGAGAACTTGTGCCAAATTTTTGTCTTCTATATAGCTTCTCATTGATACATGGATGAAAAAAAATCACTTCTTGATGATGTTGTGTGTAACATAAATTTCTAGACCGTGCAGGTGCACGGGTTGATGACTAGTTCTTAGAATTCTAAGTAGTTTGAATGCTTGCTATGGCCTCTATGCATCCTTATGAGTAGTTGCTTTCAATCTTGTGAAGTTTTGTTAACAAATTTTTGTGACCCAAAAATTTTCATAAAATTGTACGCGAATATGATGAACATGTTTGGAAGGAGTTCTTCAAGGACGAGGTCCTCGGGGGCATCTTCTAGTAGCAGCTCCGATCGCCGGTCTTATGTTGAACCAAGTGAAAGTTCCACTCGAGATGCCACCACAAAATCATGCTTATGGCCATGCAACGATTACATGGTGAGTGTGGGCATTATGGAAGTATTTAGCAATATGTTCACAATGTCGAGCTTGGTCCCTACATTTCAGATAAGTGCAACCAACACCTCACTCTCACTGAATCATTTACCAAAGAATTTAAATTCCATCCCCGTGAGTCTAGGGTGTCATTTAAACTATATGAAAATCCATTTACCATATCTCTAGAGAGATCTTCCTACTGCTGGAAAATCCCATTCTGGGGTTTGCTTGACGAACCACCAAGATCTGATTTTGAGACACTCTTGACTAGTCTTTGCTATGGTGAGACTAGGGGAGTGACACAGGATAGAATAAAGAGCATTCATTTTCCCTCAATCCAATACTTTGCATTATTTAATGGAAAATGTATTTTAGGTAAACAAGATTGTAGTACACTTTGTGCTCCATAATTGAGCCTCATATGCACCGCTCTCACTGGTGACAAAAGTTATAATTATGGAGCGATTGTAGCACGCAGGTTGCAACACAACGCTGGTAGTGGATATTTTATGGTGGAATCTATGCCACGCACTTAGCAAGAGAGCTGGGTGTTTCACCTTTGACTTATGACCCTATTTTACCCATGCAGTACTTAGACTTTGG
The DNA here is from genome assembly GCF_018294505.1 of Triticum aestivum. NCBI lineage: Eukaryota > Viridiplantae > Streptophyta > Magnoliopsida > Poales > Poaceae > Triticum > Triticum aestivum. Next base: position 184,444,625 of record NC_057806.1, read on the forward strand.
TGATATGAAACATCGATCCTTAGTGGTGAACCCCATAATTTCACTTATAACATGTTGTCTAATGAAAGTTCTGTTGTGGACACATATTTGCCTGCACCTACTCTCTTTGATGTTCACAGTAGGAGAAGATATTATGTTCTTGAGAGCGAGGCCTGAGCTCATAATGTATCAGCTGTGGCTGCATGGCGGGCTGAGGCATCCGTGACAAGAGGCTCCGTGAGCTATCACCCTGACCATTATGCAGGCTACTGGTTGATCACTTCTACCTCTTGTGCACTTGCGTTGGTTTTCCCTTGAAGAGGAAAGGGTGATGCAGCAGAGTAGCATAAGTATTTCCCTCAGTTTTTGAGAACCAAGGTATCAATCCAGTAGGAGGCCACGCACGAGTCCCTTGCCCCTACACAAACAAATAAATCCTCGCAACCAACGCGATAAGGTATTGTCAATCCTTACATGGTCACTTACGAGAGTGAGATCTGATAGATATGATAAGATAATATTTTCGGTATTTTTATGATAAAGAGAAATAAAAGATGCAAAGTAAAATAAAAGGCAAAGGAAATAACAAAGTATTGGAAGATTAATATGATGGAAGATAGACCCTAGGGCCATAGGTTTCACTAGTGGCTTCTCTCAAGAGCATAAGTATTCATGGTGGGTAAACAAATTACTGTTGAGCAATTGACAGAATTGAGCATAGTTATGAGAATATCTAGGTATGCTCATGTATATAGGCATCATGTCCGAGACAAGTAGACCAACTCCTACCTGCATCTACTACTACTACTCCACACATCAACCGCTATCCAGCATGCATCTAGAGTATTAAGTTCAAGAGAACAGAGTAACACTTTAAGCAAGATGACATGATGTAGAGGGATAAACTCATGCAATATGATATAAACCCCATCTTGTTATCCTCGATGGCAACAATACAATATGTGCCTTGCTGCCCCTACTGTCACTGGGAAAGGACAACGCAAGATTGATCCCAAAGCTAAGCACTTCTCCCATTGCAAGAAAGATCAATCTAGTAGGTCAAACCAAACTGATAATTCGAAGAGACTTGCAAAGATGACCAATCATACATAAAAGAATTCAGAGAAGATTCAAATATTGTTCATAGATAAACTTGATCATAAACCCACAATTCATCCGTCTCAACAAACACACCGTAAAAGAAGATTACATCGAATAGATCTCCACAAGAGAGGGGGAGAACTTTATATTGAGATACAAAAAGAGAGAAGAAGCCATCTAGCTAATAACTATGGACCCGTAGGTCTGAAGTAAACTACTCACACTTCATCGGAGGGGATATGGTGTTGATGTAGAAGCCCTCCGTGATCGATGCCCCCTCCTGCGGAGCTCCGGAACAGACCCCAAGATGGGATCTCGTGGATACAGAAAGTTACCGCGGTGGAATTAGGGTTTTGGCTCCGTATCTGGTAGTTTGGGGGTACGTAGGTATATATAGGAGGAAGGAGTACGTCGGTGGAGCAACATGGGGCCCATGAGGGTGGAGGGGCGCCTAGGGGGTAGGCGCGCCTCCCTACCTCGTGGCCTCCTGGTTGATGTCTTGACGTAGGGTTCAAGTCCTCTAGATCATGTTCGTTTCGAAAATCACGTTCCTGAAGGTTTCATTCCATTTGGACTCCGTTTGATATTCTTTTTCTGTGAAACCCTAAAATAGGCAAAAAAACAACAATTCTATGCTGGGCCTCCGGTTAATAGGTTAGTCCCAAAAATAATATAAAAGTGTATAATAAAGCCCAATAATGTCCAAAACAGAATATAATGTAGCATGGAACCAAGTTGGGCCAAAAGCCTAAGCTTGGGGGAGTATGTATTTCCACAGACATTACATTCATGTTCACACATTTCATTTCAGTTATCGGTGTCCACACTTTTTCATTGAATTATCAATGCTAGATTTATTTTCTTGCCTTCTTCCTGTGTGTTTGAATTTTTTTGAGAAAACACAAAAATATTTCCTTCTTCTTTTTGATTTTTCTTTCTAGTGTAGTTAGTTGTAGTACCTAAAAAGAAAAGCCAAAAAGATTTCCTTCCTCTTCTTTTGCTTGTTGGGAGCTTTTCCATGTAAATAGTTTTTCTCGTTTTGTTTTTCCTTCTTTAATTGCTTTCTTTCAGAAAAACCAAAAACTCCAAAAATATTTTAGTGTGTTTCCCTAAATTTCTTTTTCTTTCTATTGAGTCATACCGAGGAGAAGACCACGATGAAAATGTTGAGTGGCTCTCATATGCTGTATTGTTGATCTAACGAAGAGCCCATCTTGCTTTGTCTTCTCCTTTTGAATAAAATGTTTGCTGATTCCAGCTTAGTCGACGGCACTCTTGCACTATTATTATTTTCATATTGTCGGATTTCGGGTTCCGGCAAAACCCTTAAGGTTCGAACACTAGGGTGCGCACAAAGATCTCCTCCTCTTCAAGCTCGCACTCGACACGATCTCACGGCCAAGCTCGACGAACCCAAACAACAAGTGACACAATATTTATACTAGTTCGGGCCACCGTTGTGGTGTAATACCCTACTCAAGTGTGGTGTGGTGGATTGCCTCTTGGGCTGAGGATGAACTGTTACAAGGGAAGAACAGCCTCCTGAGGAGAGGTGTTCTTGTGCTTGGTGAACTTGTCTGATTGGGGATGATCCGGGTCCGATCCCTCTTGTGCTATGGTGGTGGCTAGTCCTATTTATAGAGGCCCTGGTCCTCTCCCCAAATATTGTGCGGGAAGGGATCCCACAACGGCCAAATTCAAAGGGAGATAACTAGTACAAGTTATCCTGACAAAAGTAGTCTTCGCTTGCCAAAGGCTCTGGTGGTGATGCCGTCTTGGGCTCCATGGTGACCTCTGTCCTTTGCCTGATGCCTCGGGACTCCTCGCTTGTGCTTGCCTCTTTAGAACCAAAGAGGAAACGAGGACACTGCGCGCTGGTGCCCGCCTGGCTCCAGTCGTCATGGCTTACGTCACAAGAACCTCGCGAGGTGTCCCTGGTGAGGCCGCCGCTGAGGAAGTCTTGTGTCATCCGCCTTGCGAGGCTTGGCCCCTCACGAGTGTCTTGAGTGTTTGTTAGTGAAGATGGGTCGTACAGGGCCGCTGGGGGAGCCATGCCAAGGGCCGCAGGCAGGCAAGTCTGGGACCCCCGTTCCGAGAACACCGACAGTAGCCCCTGGGGCCCAAGGCGCGCTCGGGCTTGGCTTTGAGGCGAAGCCAGAGGGCAAGTGCGGAGCGCCGCGAGCCCCAACAGCCTGCGGCCACGGTTGGCGTGTGGCGACTGATTGGACGTGGGCGCCTCCGCTTCACCACGCTGCCTCGACAACTACCCGTCTGACAAAAAGGCCGGTGCGGGGAACGCTTGTCTTCATTGCTTCCTTCGTCTTGCTCCAGATCCCCTCTCTCGCTCCTTTCTTTCAAAATCCCTAGATCTGCTTCAATCCCCTTCTGAGCTTCCAACCAATGGCGCCCTGAAAGGCCTAGGCCGCTTCGCCGCCTGCCTGGTACACGCCGGCTTTGGACTTGCCCAATGTCTCGAAGAAGAACCTTGCCGCCATGTGCTTGCTGACTGTGGGGGAAAACAACGAGAAGGGGAAGACTGAGCTCCGGGCTGGCTCCACCGTGCTGGAGGCTTCGAAGAGCTCCTTCTACCCCTTCTTCATGAGTAGCATCGTCGCGGGCCTGGTTCCCCCCTTCTCCGACTTCTTCTACTCTGTTCTCCAACATTACAGGTTGCAGGCCCTCCATCTCCATCCCAACTCCGTTCTTCTCTTGTCGATCTTTGCCTTCTACTGTGAGGCGTATGCCGGGGTGATGCCGTCCGTGGCACTGTTGCGCCAATTCTTCTTCCTCCGAATCAACGACTGCCACACCATGGGGTGTGCCAACTTCTTTGCATCCAGCAAGGCAAACGCGATCTAGAAGGCCGGAAAGAAGGCCAATGACTTCAGGAGCAAGTGGGTCATGATGGATGCCAAGTGTGTCCACCCATGGTTGAAGCTGCAGACAGAGATGCCCCAGTCTGACGAGGGATGGTCCCATGCGAAGCTTACTGACGACCGGGCGAAGTTGGTGCTAGAGAAGATGACCACCGACTTGAGGCCGAGCAACGCGAAGGCAACAAAGCTGACAGGGACCATGCTCCTAAGGTAATTCCTGGTGTTGCGGGTGGCTCCTCTCCAAGCGCGTTCGTGCACCTTGTGGACGCACGAGGGTAGAGAAGACCAGCTTCGCTTGAGCCCGGAGGCCTTGTGTGAAGAGGAGCTGGCTGTGGCTCTCCGACTCTTGGTCGGGGATGACCAGGAATATCCACCCAATGCCCATGTTCCGTTGTTCCTTCAGAAGGACGGAGCGCAGGTCGCGAACGCCATGCCCACCTTTGACGGGCGCAGCCTAGTGCCGCCGGCGCCCCCTGTGTTCCCGGTGGCGACGGTGACAGTGGACGTTTCTTCTGGCGATTCCCGCGGGGATGGGGAAGAGGAGGAGGGTGAGGAGCGCGACCCGGAGGCGACCCCCGAGGGGATGGGGGAGACCTCCCCCTTGCGCAAGGCCGACATCCTCCGCCTCCTTCCTGACGACAATGACGAGGCCACCATCCTCCTGGAGAGAGAGGAGCCGCCCGTGGTTCCGATGAAGGGCAGTTCGGTGCTACTCTCCCTGGGCGACGCTCCTACCTCGCCGCCTCTTGGAGTTGCTTCCGGTCCATCTGCCTGCCCATGCTTCTTCTACTGGAGCCCGCGTGCCCGCGCCTCGGGCTGCGAAGCTCTCCGGCTTCAAGCTTACGAAGCGGAGGGACTATGTCGCGGTGGACCAGTAAGTGTTCTTGTCCTACCTTCATTGTGCAACCAGGCTGATTCCCGCGGCAAAGAGGACAAGGTGGGACTACTCGAGCCCAGATCGCCTCCTGCGGCCGCACCCCTCTCCATGGGTAAGGGCGGCGATGGCGCTCGTGCTTCTCCGGCCCAATCATCCTCGCGAGGCTGGGTGGAGCATCCTCAGGAGGAGTCAGCGCCCGTGGCCCCGCTGGCTCCGGAGGTGCCAACGTTCGGTTCGGGCGCTGGGGTACCCGAGGCTCAGGAGCCTCTGGCCTCCCAGGCCATGGTGATGACAACGCCTCCTCCTCCTCCTGCCACATTGCTGTCTCTAGGTACCTCTGCCTCTCGTGACGTCCTGGAGCACACTCTTTCTGTGATGGCCCTGTTGCGAGAAGATCTTCAAGGCACCAACCGTCGCCTGGTGGCCAGGCGCCTGGAGCTGGTCTCTGACTGGCTTCACTCTGATGTGTCAGTCCGGGCGATGCTGAGCCAGACTGCTGTGGACTCTGAGAAGGACAGGGAGGCGGTCGCCCAGGCTGTGGCTGCCCGCAAGGTGGCGCTGAAGGATGCCGAGGCCACACAGGACCGCTGTCGGTCTCTAGTGGCCGAGCTGGAGACCATGCGGAGGGAGTGCGCAATGGAAGCCCGAGGCCGCAAGGCAGAGGAGGAGAAGATGAAGGCACGAGGGGACGCCGTCAAGTATCACGACGCCGAACTGGAGCAGTTGGCGAAGGCACAAACCACGGAGCGCAGCAGGCTGGCGGAGCTGGAGCAGAAGCTGCGGCCGGAGAAGGCCGAGCTTGACTCCAAGGCAAAGGTCCTGGCTGAGGACCGCGCGGCCTTCAAGCTCCTCGAGGAGAGGTCTCGGACAGCACTTCGCTCGCTCTACAAGAAGGGCTTGGATGAGCTGCTGGCCGGCAGTGACGAGGGCCGAACCCAGCTGCTTACTTTTCTGGTTGATGCGCTTGAAGACATCGTGAGTGGTATCGTCCGCATGGCTGAGGAAGAAGCCCGCGTTCTTTCCATGGCTGCGCTACCGCGCGTCTTCAGCCACCTCCATCTTTGTGATCCTGCCACCCGCCTGGACGAGCTACTGGAGCATGTGGTTGACGAGCATTACGAGGCCACTACTGCAGCTGTGAAGGGTCAGGTGGAGGCCCTGTTGAAGAGGTTCTGCACCTTTGCTCCCGTGCCATTGACCGGCAGTGGTGCTGATCCTGCAACTCTGGCCGGTGGCACAGGCGAAGGCGGCGCCGTTAGAGGAGAAGCATCCCCTATAGGCGGCGGTGATGTCCAGGGATGACTTGCTGGCGGCTCCTTTCCTGTTTCAGTTTCTGCAATATGCACCATGCCTTGTGGAGGCGTTAAAATCGTGTTTGGTTTCAGGAGAACAATATGTCTTGTAATATTTGCTTTGTAATTCTGCGATTTCCTTTCCATTTGCTTTACGTTCTACGTCGGCAGGGCCCGACCCCGTGTATACCTCAGCCGCCATTGGGCCGACCGGATCACCAGGACGGACGAAGGAGTGAGGGACTATGTGGTCAGTTAGGCTCCTGAGTCGCGATGCCCAGGAGTCCCCCTTGATGTTCAAACAACCTCCGTACCTTGGCTCCGCTTGGGAGGGCGCATGACGACCAGGTCCGAGGGACATGGCAGGGTGGCGTACGCTTGGGCGTGACCCGAGTGCAGCCCCCGTGCCCAGCCCCCTCGCACGACTCTCCCGAGGGGAGGTGCTGCGATGGGGCCAGACACCGATCTCAGAGGCTCCCTGAGGTTGATACGGTCGTGAGGCCGCCCTCAGTTGTTTATGACCAGCGCAAAGCATAACGCTTCCGCACTTGCACAGGCATAGCCGCTCCTCGGTAGTGTCAACTGCCAGTGCGGATCATGCTGCTTCCACTAGCACGTTGGAGGGGACTCCCTACTGCAGAGAGCCCCCGAGGCGTGTACAGCCCTGCCCTGACACGTGGCTTGCATGTTTGGGCTAGACGAGTTGTGTCTGGGCACTCGTGAGCCAGTGCGGGACTCACGAGGCCCTACCTCAAGGCGGGTTGCGCCTGGTCTTGGTTCTTGATGACTGTGGCATTCCTGCAATATGGTTAGACAACCTGCGCCGAATGACTGTCCTGAGGTTATCGCACGAGAAGGCCAAGCACCAACGACCCCAGGAGGTGACATGAACGGGGCCGGCCCGCCACACAGAGCTCAGCCGTTGGATTTATCGATGCTACAGGGACGGGCCCGAGCACAGACGCCGTGCCTAGTCTTCTTATGCGAAGGATACTGATGAAAGACGATCGGCGCGCGGCTCCCATGGTGGGTGACAATCAAGCAGGTGATAACCATAGATAGATTATGCATGAGAAGCAAACTGGCTTAGGTAAATGCAAGAACGATACATGCCACTTGGTCGGACCCGAGCGGCCTGGGGATGATGCAGCGCAAGGGGCGCCCCTAGCAAGGTGAACTAAAGATGCAAGTGGATACATGCCACAGGGACTAACCTACACGGCCTAGGAATGATGCGGCCCAATGGGTGCTCCCAACTGAATGAACTTGGAAAAACGTCACCTGGTTTGGTTGTCGAAGGAGTGTTGGGGTAGCTGAAGTGATTCTCTGAAGGAATTGCTCCTTACGAGTTGTCGTGGCCCTGAGCCTCGGGAGGCTTTGGAGGCTCGAGTGGCATGTATGTCTGGCCTTCTGACCTGCCAGGATGCTCAGCAGATTGCGCTGGAAAGCGGCATGCACACTCGGCAGGCCGAACGACATGCGAATAGCCACACTCGGTCACCGTGTATTGGCCTTGCTTCCTGAAGCTATTGGGTGGCCTTGACGATGAACTCCTGAGCGTCGGGCGCTCCTCGCCCAGTGCCCTCCTCAGGGAAACATGTCGCAAAGCACGCCTCCATGTAGTGCCCGAGCGCCTCCCTCGTGACGTTGGCCAGGTCCAAGGCCCTCCAGAAGAGAGCCCCTGAGCCCTGCCTGAGGACGGCACCGGGCATGCCTCCCTATGCGAGGGAGGGAGGCGCCCCAGGTGCGGGCACAGATCCTGAGGTGGCGCTGCTAGAGGTGCTGCTCCCTAGAGGTCTAGTGTGGAGTAGTTGCTTCTTCTTCTTTGGGTTAGCCTTAGGAGGGTACTGCGCACCCGCGCTGTCAGGGTCATCGATTGATGTAGCTTGGAAGGCGCGCTCGAGGGAGCACACCGCATCTCTTTCTTCGTAGGGGACTGTGATGATTCCGCCGCTTCCTGGCATCTTGAGGACGTTGTAGCCATGGTGGGTGACTACCATGAATTTGGCTAGCGCCGGGTACTCGAGGATGGCATTGTATGGCAGGCGGATGTGAGCGACGTCGAAGTCGACGAGCTGGGTGTGGTAGTTGTCGCGCTAACCGAAGGTGACAGGGAGACGAACTTGCCCTATCGGGGTGGTGGAGCTGTCAGTCACTCCTAAGAAAGGCCTGGTGGGCTGGAGCTGATCATATAGCACTTGAAGGCTGTCGAATGTCTCGATGGACAGGACACTGAGCCCTGCGCCAACGTCGATGACGGTCTTGGTTTCTTGGACATTGCTGATGATGGGTAAGAAGAGCATCTGGAAAACACCAGCGGTTGCTGCGCACTGGAGCTGGTCCGCTGAGCTAAAGGTGATGGCGTACTTGGACCATCTGAGCGGGCGCGTGGCCTCAAGCATGGGGAGGGCAGCATTCACTTCGCGAGAGAACTACTTGAAGATGCACTGTGAGGTTGGGGCCTGAGCGCCACCTAAGATGCAGGTGATGGTGCGCGGCTCCTGGAAGCCCCTAGCCCCTTCATCCTGTTGGTGGTCGTCGTTCCTCCTTGGTGGCGGCGGCAGTGGAGGGACAATAGGGTTGCCCTAAGGACGGTCCTTGCGAGGCTGGTCGCGCCAGGCGCTCTCACGAGACTGGTCCTGCCAGTGGTCCTCGCGAGGCTGGTTGCGCCACTCCTGGTGAGGCCCACGGTCATCCCAACGTCCTCCATCTCATCCACCTCCTTGGCCGTAGTCCCGGTCATTGCGCTCGGGGCGTCGACTGAAGCGTCCACCTCGAATGGCCCTGAGCTCTCAACAATTATTGGTGTTGTGGGTGCGCACGTTGTGGTACGCGCAGAATGTATGGTTTCCCTTGGACGACTTGGAAGATCTCGGCTGCGCTATGTGTCCGGTTCTGCCGCAAGCACGGCCACCACTTTGTGCTTCATGTCCTTGACCTCGGCCTTCTTCTCCTCTGGATCCGCAGCGGGGAGCTCGAGGAGGAAGAGACGCCGCTCCTCAGCTCTTGCACACTTGGTTGCTATGTTGAACAGCTCCAAATTTGTGCACAGCTCCTCATGGATGGCGAGCTCCTCCTTCATCTTGATGTCGCGGACGCCATCGGAAAACGCTGAGATGATGGCCTCATCTGTTCACCTTGGGGACCTTGAGACGCATGTTGTTAAAGCGGTCGATGTACTTCTACAGGGTCTCTCCCGGCTATGGCTTGATGCGGCGCAGGTCACCCGCGGCCGGGGGGCGGTCGCGAGTGCCCTGGAAGATTGCGACGAAGTGGTCGCGCATCTCATCTGAGGAGGAGATCGAGCCTGGGGGCAGGTTCATGAGCCATGAGCGAGCGTCGTCCTTGAGAGCCATGGGAAACTAGTTCAACATGACCTTATCGTCGCCGTTGGCCGCCTCGATGCTCAGCTCATAGAGTTGCAAGAACTCCGCAGGGTCCAGGTGCCGTTGTAGCGAGGAGGCAGATCTGGCTTGAACTTGCCTGGCCAGGCGACGCTACGCAGCTCAGGAGTGAAGGCGCGGCAGCCTGCCATGGCCACTGGAGCCTGTCGCGAAGGTGGAGCTTGATCTTGGTGTCCCTGCACCCCCACTGAAAGTGGCGCATGGCCCTGCCGCAACAAGCGATCCTCGCATGGTGGTGCTGGGAGCAGTGGAGCATTTTCTTGCAGACGGGGAATCTCTTGGCAGATTCTTCCTTCATGCGCGGGCACACGACGCGGTGGGTCACGCCGCGGGACCGCACACCTTGGAGTGAGGATGCCGTCTTGGCGTGGAGGAGGCAGAGGCACTACATGAGCCGCATGCCTTGGCGCGAGGGTGCCATCTTGTTGCGCAGGAGGCAGAGGCGCTCCGTGAGCCACATCGCCCATAGCCGGGGGCGGGCGAGGCAGCGAGAGGGATGGTGGAGGAGAGCCCCCCGCGGCGCTGACGAGCTTGGCGATGTGGTCCAACCAGTCCTTGTAGAGGTCATCGACCGGGCGATAGCACAGGAGCTCGGGTGCCATGAGCAGCACGGCCTGTGCGTCCGTGGGGGCACGACGAGTGTGAGACAATGATCCGGCCAGAGTCAGCGACGGGGTAGCGGTGCGGCCGTCAAGGCGCACGGAGGGTTGCAGCAAAGAGGCTTGCTGCTTATTTGCCGCCGGGCCGGTGGCGGCGTTGGTGGCGAGTGACGGAGAACGACGGGGAGGCTCGCCGACACGGGCTGTCTGAGCGACGCGGCTGGCGAGGGTGGCCCGGCGCTCAGCGCGGGACCGGCGAGCGTCGGCCACGGGCTTCGTGGAGTGGTGAAGCGCGGATCGACAAAGAGGAAAGCTTAAGCGCACCCCTACCTGGCGCGCCAAATGTTGGATTTCGGGTTCCGACAAAACCCTCAAGGTTCGAACACTGGGGTGCACACAAATATCTCCCCCTCTGCTAGCTCGCACTCGACACGATCTCACGGCCTAGCTCGGCGAACCCAAAGAATGAGTGACACAAGATTTATACTGGTCAGGACACCATTGTGGTGTAATACCCTACTCCAGTGTGGTGTGGTGGATTGCCTCTTGGGCTGAGGATGCACTGTTACAAGGGAAGAACAACCTCCTGAGGAGAGGTGTTCTTGTGCTTGGTGAACTTGTGTGGTTGGGAATGATCCGTGTCCGATCCCTCCTCTCCTATGGTGGTGGCTAGTCCTAATTATAAAGGACCTGGTCCTCTTCCCAAATATTGAGCGTGAAGGGATCCCACAACGGCTAAATTCAAAGGGAGACAACTATTACAAGTTATCCTAAGAAAAGTAGTCTTCGCCTGCCAAAGGCTCTGGTGGTGATGCCGTCTTGGTCTCCATGGTGACCTCCATCCTGCTGTCCTGCTGGTCTTGGTCTTGTTGCACCGATATGGAAACCTTTTCCTGATGCCTCGGGACTCCTCGCCTGCGCTTGCCTCTTTAGCACCAAAGAGGAAACGAGGACACTGCGCACGCTGGTGCCCGCCTGGTGCCCACCTGGCTCCAATCGTCGTGGCTTACGTCACAGGAACCTCGCGAGGTGTCCCTTGCCTTGATCTCTCCGCCCCTCGCTAGCCAGCCTGGTGACACCGCCCCTGAGGAGGTCTTGTGTCGTCTGCCTTGCGAGGCTTGGCCCCTTGCAAGGGTCTTGATTTTTGCTGGTGGAGATGGGATGTACAGTGCCGCTGGGGGAGCCATGCCATGGGCCGCAGGCAAGCAAGTCTGGGGACCCCCATTCCCAGAACGCCGACACATATCCTTTGGTTGTGCAAGTGAAAGGCAATAAGGACGATATTTGATGAATTGACTTGTTCTGTTTTTGTAAATATGTTTAACCTAGTATCCATGATTTAGCCTATTACGATCAAACATGTTTGCAATGACAATTAGAGAGTATAGTTTCTCATGCCATGCATAAGTAGCTAGGAGTGGATAATGATTTATCTTGGATGTCAACACTGCGTTAAAATGATTGTGATGTAGTATCATGATATGGTATCCTCCTCTGAATGATCGAGTGGCTTGACTTGGCACATGTTCATGCATGTAGTTGAATCAAAACCAACATAGCCTCTATGATATTTATGTTCATGGTGTTCATATCCTACTCATGTTAGTATCCAATGTTACTTGTGCATAATGCATGTTCATAACCGTTTTCGCTCTCTAGCTGGCCGCTGTTGACCCACAAGTACAGGGGATCAATTGTACCCTTTTCAATAAGTAAGAGTGTCGAACCCAACTAGGAGCAGAAGGAAATGGCAAGTGCTTTTCAGCAAGGTAATGTCTGCAAGTGCTGAAATTGTAAGTAAGAGAGTAGTGAAGGAAATATGCCCTAGAGGCAATAATAAAGTTATTATTTATTTCCTTATATCATGATAAATGTTTATTATTCATGCTAGAATTGTATTAACCGGAAACATGATACATGTGTGAATACATAGACAAACAGAGTATCACTAGTATGCCTCTACTTGACTAGCTCGTCTATCAAAGATGGTTATGTTTCCTAACCATAGACATGAGTTTTCATTTGATTAACAGGATCACATCATTAGAGAATGATGTGATTAACTTGGCCCATCCGTTAGCTTAGCACGATGATCGTTTAGTTTGTTGCTATTGCTTTCTTCATGACTTATACATGTTCCTATGACTATGAGATTATGCAACTCCCGTTTACCGGAGGAACACTTTGTGTGCTACCAAACGTCACAACGTAACTGGGTTATTATAAAGGTGTTCTACAGGTGTCTCCAAAGGTACTTGTTGAGTTGGCGTATTTTGAGATTAGGATTTGTCACTCCGATTGTCGGAGAGGTATCTCTGGGCCCACTCGGTAATGCACATCACTATAATCCTTGCAAGCATTGTAACTAATGAGTTAGTAGCGGGATGATGTATTACGGAACGAGTAAAGAGACTTGCCGGTAACGAGATTGAACTAGGTATTGAGATACCAACGATCAAATCTCAGGCAAGTAACATACCGGTGACAAAGGGAATAACGTATGTTGTTATGCGGTTCGACCGATAAAGATCATCGTAGAATATGTAGAAGCCAATATGGGCATCCAGGTTCCGCTATTGGTTATTGACCAGAGAAGTGTCTCGGTTATGTCTACATAGTTCTTGAACCAATAGGGTCTGCACGCTTAATGTTCGTTGACAATATAGTATTTATGAGTTATTTATGTTGGTAACCGAATGTTGTTCGGAGTTCCTGATAAGATCACGGGCATGACGAGGAACTTCGGAATGGTACGGAGATAAAGTTTGATATATGGGATAATAGTGTTTGGTCTCCGGAAGGGTTCCGGAATTCACCGGAAGTGATTCTCGATGTTTCCCGAAATGTTTGGGTAGGAGAACAGTTTATTTTGGCCAAAGGGTAAAGCCCACAAGGTTTTTGGAAAGCGCAAAAGGAAGTTTTGCGGATTCCAGGGACCAGACGCCAGGGTCCCTGGCGTCTGGCCCTGGAGTCCGAGAAGAACTGTTGCCTTCCGGGTGAAACCGACTTTCTGGAGGCTTTTACTCCAAGTTTCGAGCCCAAGGCTCAACATATAAATAGAGGGGTAGGGCTAGCACCCAAGACACATCAAGAAACACCAAGCCATGTGCCGGCAACCCCGTCCCCTCTAGTTTATCCTCCGTCATTGTTTTTGTAGTGCTTAGGCGAAGCCCTGCGGAGATTGTTCTTCACCAACACCATCACCGCGCCATCGTGCTGCCGGAACTCATCTAATACTTCGCCCCTCTTGCTAGATCGAGAAGGAGAGGACGTCATAGAGCTGAACTTGTGCTGAACGCGAAGGTGCCATACGTTCGGTACTTGATCAGGATGGATCGTGAAGGTGTATGACTACATCAACCGCGTTGATAAAATCTTCCGCTTTCGGTCTACGATGGTACATAGACATACTCTCCCCTCTCGTTGCTATGCATCACCATGATCTTGCGTGTGTGTAGGAATTTTTTTTGAAATTACTACGTTCCCTAACAAGTAGTTCGATAGCAAGATAATTTGTAACGAGCAAGAAATGATAGTAGTCACAAAAGTGCAGTAAGGTAGCCCAATCCTTTTGAGGCAAAGGACAGGCCAAAATGGTCTCTTATAATAAGCAAAGCATTCTTGAGGGTACATAGGAATTTCATATAGTCACTTTGATCATGTTGATTCAATTCGTGTTCTTAATGTGATATGTGGGTGAACCGGTGCTTAGGTGTTGTTCTTACTTGAACAAACATCCTACTTATGATTAACCCGCTCGCAAGCATCCGCAACTACGATAAAAGTATTAAGAATAAATTCTAACCGTAGCATTAAACTTTTGGATCCAATCGATCCCTTATAGAATAGCACATAAACTAGGGTTTAAGCTTCTGTCACTCTCACAACCCATCATCTAATAACTACTCCACAATGCATTCCCTTAGGCCCAAATATGATGAAGTGTCATGTAGTCGACGTTCACATGACACCACTAAGGAATCACAATATACATACTATCAAAATATCGAACACATATCAAGTTCACATGATTACTTGCAACATGATTTCTCCCGTGACCTCAAGAACAAAAGTAACTACTCAGAAGTGATAAACATGCTCAAGATCATAGGGGTATTAAACATCATAATGGATCTGAACGTATAATCTTCCACCAAGTAAACCATATAGTAATGAACTACAAGATGTAATCAACAGAACTAGTCACCCACAAGCACCAATCTATAGTTCCAGTGCAAAGATTGAACACAAGAGGTGAACTAGGGTTTGAGAGTAGATGGTGTTGTTGAAGATGTTGATGGAGATTGCCCCCCCCAAGATGGGAGATTTGTTGGTGATGATGATGATGATGATTTCCCCCTCTAGAAGGGAAGTTCCCCTAGCAGAATCGCTTCGCCAGAGGGCAAAAGTGATCCTGACCAAGTTCTGCCTCGAGACGGCGGCGCTCCGTCCCTAAAGTCGTCTCCTTATTTTTTCTAGGTCAAAATGACTTGGATACCAGAATATGGGCACTCGAGGTGGGCCTAGATGAGCACAATCTGCAAGGGCGCGCCTGGGTGCCCAAGCGCGCCCTGGTGTCTTGTGCTCACCAGGGTGGCCCCCTCCGGTACTTATTTGCTCCAGTATTCACTACTAGGGAAAACCTTATACACAGAATCTTAGCAGCAGTGCGGCTCAAAAAGAGGCGCTGCTGCTAATTAGCAGCAGCGAGGTTAGGAAAAGCGCGCTACTGATGTAAATTTAGCAGTAGCGTGTGACGTCTAAACCGCGCTGCTAGAAAAATCCACCGATAGAACAAAACGACCGAAGTTTACCAGCAGCGCGGCGTCCCAAAGCGCGCTACTGCTAATGCAATAGTAGTAGCGCTTTTTAGTCACGTCGTTGCTGCTAATTTTGAAATTTTCCACACGGTTGGCTCGTTTAGTAGTAGCGCATGGTGGGAAAGCGCGCTGCTGCTACGCTCTTAGTAGCAGCGCATTTTTCCTCCCGCACTACTGCTAAGATGCAACACACACCACCTTTTGCCATCTCCCCTCTCCAGATCTCCTCTCCTCCCTTTCCCCAACCTCCCATATCCTCCCTCTCTCACTGTTCTTCTTCCTCAATACTTCCCCCCCATTACTCTCCCTCTTCTACCTACCTTCCTCTCTCTTCATTTCTCCTAGCTAACTACACCACCTCCACTAATGCATCTCCTTTCTCTTTTTCCTTCCCCCTCCACTAGTTGAAGTTGTCTCCTCCCAAATTAGCTAGCTAGGTAGATGTAGCATTTAGTTAAGTTACCTATTTGCCCCCTAACTAGATCTTTCTTTGTCAAGAAGAGCTTTGTGCACTTTTGATCTCCGTACATCATCATCTCTGCCGCGTGCTCGATCTCGAGATAGATGTGATTAAAATTTCATGCTTTTGCAAAATGGAAATATGTGTATGTGTGTGTCATATGATAATTGCGCCATATGATGGAAATTGTGTGTGTGTGGCATGTGTTGACGCCAAATTGTGCTTTTGAGTTGCCTATGCTTTGCCGAAATGTCGATTTATTTCCGTTTCGGTGAATTCCGGGCAAACTCTCTAGATCTACATATGTCCTATTTTTAGGGAAGGTCATGCCGAATTTTTGTATGACTTTGATGCATGCACGCATTTTTATAATGAATTTGTTTATTATTACCGTGCAGACGTTCATGATGGTCATTGGAAGGATGGTGGACAGGTGGTTGCGGTCGATGGTGCAGCACATGAAAGAAAACAACCAGACAGAGGTTTTATGTCCATGTCGAAAATGCAAAGGAATAGTTTGGCTCGACCCCTATGACGATGGTCGTGTCGAAGCGCACCTGCTCATGACTGGTTTCTTGGATGGCTATACTCGGTTGATAATTGAAGATGAGGATGACGATGTTGAGGACGCCAATGGGGCAGGCAATGACGAAACGGGGCAAGACGAAGAGATGATCGATAATGGCAGCGGGGAAGAGGCCGGACATGACGGCGGAGAAGGGGCCGGACATGGCGGCAGAGAGAATGTGGACTCCACGCAGCAGAGTTCGTCGGTACTAAGTTCAATCGTGCGGGACCCTCATGTTCAAGCACTACTTTGCAAGGAGACAAGTACTAAGAGAGCTACTTCTAGAGAGGAGGCTAAGCTGGAGCAACTGGTGGTAGACTCGAACACTCAATTGTATGATGGTTGCAATCCTGAGGTGACCCGCTTGAGTTTCACGCTCCAACTCCTGAAGACGAAGGCTAAAAACAAATGGACTGATAATAGCCTCGATGAGCATCTAAAGTACCTAAATGATGTTCTTCCCGCGGGGAATCTATGTCCTACTAGTGTTGATGAGGCCAAGAAGATCGTGTGCCCTCTTGATCTGCCGCATGTTAGATACCATGCATGCATCAATGATTGCATAATTTATCGGAAGGAGCACGCGGAAAAAACAAGCTATCCGGTGTGCAATACTTATCGATACAAGATGGACGGAAAGTTATATGGTACTTACCGATCACTCCCCGTCTCTAGCGGTATTTCGTAGATCCCAAGAAGCAAAGCTAATGCACTGGCACGCAGAGAGGAAGAAGCCCAACGATGGAGATGATCCGAAGATGAGACACGTCTAGGATGGAAGCCAGTGGAGAGCGTTGAACAGCTTCTATCGGTATTTTGAATGTGATGCAAGGAACATCGTGCTCGGCGCGTGTACTGATGGCATGAATCCATTTGGCAACCAGAGCACCCACCATAGCACATGGCCCGTGTTTCTATGGATGTACAACCTCGCCCCTGGTTGTGCATGAAGTCGAAGTACATTCAAATGAGCATGCTTATTCAAGGGCCGAAACAACCAGGAAATAATATTAATTTGTATCTGGGGTGAACAACAGTACTGGGCCTTCTGACCAAGACACCGGCCAAGACATGAGTTAGACACTTTATGGAAAACAACGAAGAAACTGGGTCTTCTGACCAAGATGCATACGAGATGGATTATGAGGGTGAACAACAGTACCTTGACTATTTGACTGCTAGGAAAATGAAAGTCAAGGTTTTCAGGCCGGCCTCGATGGTGGTACTGATGCCGACATCGACACCGACGGCGCCGGCACCGATGGCGGCGCCGAGACCGGCAGGGAAGGTACGAGTGAGGAAGATACCAACAGGGAAGGTACCGGCGCCGATGCCACTACCGAAAAGAAGAAGCAGAAGAAGCAGAGGTTACGAAAACCTAACAAACTAGGGATTGGACGACTAGGGATTACAAAGATGGCACCTGACAAGTTTGAGCCATTAGAGCCGGAAGAACCTCGCAAGTGCTATGGGAACCAAGTAGGATGCATCCTACGAGAATGTGCGAGCATCAACGATGATGACTTAAGGAGTAAAGAACATTTGACGCAGTTTCTCCTGACGAAGTTGCACAAGAGATTCAAGTTCCCCGACCGGGATGATAACATAAAAGAACCATGGGATGATCTGAAGATGAAAAAGATTAACAATCACGCCATGGGCATGTTCAGCAATGATTTGGACTATTGGAAAGGGAGGGTGAAACGAGCTATTGAGGCTGAGGAACCCCTGTCCAAGATTCTGGAGGAAAATCTGACACTTACGGTAGAGGAGTTTGAAAAGTTCAAGGACACTTGTGCTACCGAGGCAGCCAAGTCTAAGGCTGCGAAATTCAAGAGCCTTCAGCAAAGGAACACGGGGAAGCATCGCCTCGGAAACCGTGGCTACCTCGATAAAGGACCATATGGGATAACGAGGATGCGGAACGTGAAGCCGCGGGTATCCCAGACCCCTTCGCGAAGTTCATCAACTCCTTGGAGCGTGACATCATCAGGGCCCGCTACAAGTGGGACAAAGAAAAGAAGGTTTTTTACACGGACCAGATCACGAGGAAATTGATTAGACTACTGGTAATTATTCTTTTACCACCTTACATTTAGCTCTAGATCTAGTCGACTACACATTCCTAAACGGTTCACGCTCCTTCTGCAGGAAAAGCAACACCAGCTTATAGCCGAAAGCCCTACTACTCCGATGAGTCCCAAGTGGGACACCCCTCTCAACCGGGCCTTGAACGAACTTAAGGGACTCCCTTTGGGCCAGCGGCAGCAATATGGTCGTGTGCACGGCGCTGGAGACGGCGCCACAGGGAAGGTGTTTTACAACGAGGGCCCGGAGGCCAAGAAGAAGAAAAAGAAGTTTAGTCAGGCGGACATCAACGAGAAGGTGAAGCTTGCGGTCGAGAAAAAAGCAGCTGATGACGCGAAAAAACAGCCGAGGAGAAAAATGAGTTTCTACTGCAGGCAGTCAATGTAGCTGTAACTGCTGCAGAAATGATTTCGCTACTAACTTGGTTCCAGCTATCATCAGCTGGACGAAGGAAAATCCAGACAAGACGATACATGATTTCCCGTTGCCAAGTTTCGTCGGGAGAAACTCCGTGAACAACAACACCGCCGCACCATCACTTGCTCATGCAACTAGGCCTCCTCTGGCAGTCGCTCCCGCTCATAGCAGCCCGTCCTCGGTCTTTGGCGTGCTAGGTGGGCCTTCTTCTTTGGCTGAGCTTGATGCCATCACGGTAATTACATGTCGCACCAACATATAGAGAATATTCCACTTACGTTGCCTTTCGGATGTTTTACGCCACAGACATGTGTTTGCAGGACGAAGAAACCCCGTGCACCATACTCTACTTGATCAAAGGCCAGAAGGTGGATGTGGGAAAGGGGATGATAATGAACCCCTTGCAACCCACGTTCCACAACCACCCGATCCCCACTGGGAACATTAGAGTTAACTTTTCCAGTGTGAAATCGGGGCACGATCATTTGCCTCCTCCAGTAAAGCCTGTCGGAGAGGATGACAAGACCCCGCCGTGGATTGGAAACTGCAAGGGTTGGGTGCTGCTATGGCCGAAGAATCTTATTCATCTGGAGCCGCCCGGGAGCACACCAATAACCACACATCAACAACCATGTGCGGAGACCACCACCCCGCCTACGCAATTACCAGCTCCTGTAGTGCCAGGTGAGAGCGGCGGACGACGTGATGAAGGGGGTGCAATAGTACTTACTGATGTAATCAGTCCTGTAGAACATATAATGGATGATGAGACGGAGGTCGACCCAATGGGTTTCCTCAATACAAATGTGTATGACTGTGACATAGATATGATGAGTCAACCATATGACGAATCGGGCTATCGGCATGCTAATGAGGATATGGATGATCTGCCCGGGGAGGAAGGTCGTAGCAGGGATTGCAAAAAGTCTCTCTTCATGAAATCCTCAAAGGACATGCCTGAAGATGCCACCTCAACACAGGCTCAACTAGCCGAGGGTCGTACAGTGCTTAGCCCGGGAACATTGGGGCAGGGGTTAAGGAAGGGTCTGGAAGGTGTGCCCAAGAAAAAGGAGAGGAAGAGATCGGGGAAGATAGCTACCTCTAAACAAGCCAGAGCACATAGCAGCCAGATGATGGATTCTGAAGAGCGTGTACCCATGAAAGGTGCAGCCATGTTCCAGCTCATGGGCGAGCTGATGCTACTGTCGAAACCGCCGGAGTCACTATCAGGGGATCTCAGGAGACTACACGACCATGTGCTATCGACTGAGAAAAGCCTGCTAGCCTCAAAGGATCCAGGATAGCCGACATACGCGGCTCATGTGCTTGAGGGGAAGTGCTACGTCGACACAAGGCCCGCGGAGGTGTTCTTCCTGCGGTTTGACCATATCTTTGATATGTTTCTGACAAGGAAGCTTGATTTTACAATCGTCCGCCTTTTTGCGCTACATATGAGCTCTGTCATGAAGAGAGAAGAAGTCTCGCAAATCTGTGTGGCGGATCCGTACTACATGCACGAGTCTTTCTTGAGACTTGGCGACTTTGAGCGTGAAACTGCTAGGGACTACCTCCAAAACTTCATGGTACAGAATAAGGACCAGGTAATTGTCCTCCTGCCTTATCATCCAAAGTAAGTCAGTTCCGGATAACCCTTTCGTACATTTCAATAATTCCTTCTCGCTCATATGGAGAATAATTTGAGGTGTCCTTTCCTCGCAGCACCGGGCGCGCCGTCCTTATCGTTCTTTACCCGCGAGTCTCCCACGCCGTGTATTTCGACCCTTCCAGAGACTACGCGAAGAAGGACTACACCCACATAATGAATAATGTAGATGATGCTCTTCAAGGCGTCAGCGTTAGAGGAGGCCACATGCAGATCAGGAAACAAAGGAACAAGAAGATGGGTTTCGCGCATAAAACTAACTTCTGATACATCCATGTCCCTAAACCAAGAAAGAAGGATGGATTAGACATCCTCCATCTCATGATTGAGTTCAACACGGATCACCAAAAGCTTTGCATGACAAGCAGAAATGATGAACATATCCAGAAGTGGCTAAAATCTCATGGAGAAGCAGATTATAAACTTAGATATGACTTCTTTCGCATCCAAAGGGACATTGCGATGACCATCCTGAAAGAAGTCGTCGATGAGAAGGGGATGTTCCACCACGGCCCTATATCGCGAGCTGACGTCCGAGCTCGCATAGGCATGCAACGTCAAGACCTCACGCCGTTCAAGAAACTAGGGTCCATCCTCGATGATATGGAAGGATGGAACTTCTAGTGATTTACGATGCCGATGATGATGACATGTGTCGCTTGAACTTGTATAATTTCTGTAGTGATGAAACTTTCTGATGTCCACGGTCCCTACCGAACTTGCATAATGCTACTTTGTTTGTTTTGGTACGGTGATCTGCGTACCTCTAGTTACTTAGTTTGCGTATTGTATGTTGCATCTAGTTGCTAATTAACCCTTTATTTTTCGTGTTGCTCTAATACATTTTGTTGCATATGATTGTACATCCACTTGATGAACATGCATCTCTAACATGTACCTACTTTCTTGATGGCGAGATGGTGGTGCTATGTCGTGTACAAAGGGAAGGTTTCGGGGGTGTACAACAAGTGGCCTGAGTGTCAGGCCCAAGTGAATGGGGTGTCGGCCGCCAGCCATAATGGCTTCAAAAGCAGACAAGAAGGAGAAGCTAGTTGCTTGAGGTTCACGCTAGCGCGAGAGAGGACTCGTAACCGCCGCCTCATGTACTGCATAGTTCCGCTCTCACTCATAGTGATAGCTCTTCTCGGATATACCATTGTTTAGATGGATGACATTGTAGTTGCAAGTATTCGAGACTTGCATGTATCGCTATTTTCGAGATGATCACGAGATACCACTTTGTATTGGATGATGATTACAATGAGACTATTTGTATTTATATGCTATGATTACATTTGTGGTCTCGCAGCCATTTGTATGTGTATCATGATGACATTTGTATCTGCTAAAGATTCCTGTATAAAGCCTGTTCAAATACAAAACAAATATGTAGAAAAAACTACTAAAATTAGCAGTAGCGAGTGGAGAAAAGTTAGCAGCAGCGCCACGGTAGCAGAAGCGCGTCCGGGCAAAGCGCGCTAGAGCTATTAGCAATAGCAAGCTTCCACGAAGAGCGCTGCTGCTACACCTGTATAGCAGTAGCGCGGGTGTGCACGCGCTACTGCTACGGGTTAGTTGTAGCGCCTTATTAGTAGCGCCGGTCCCCACGCTACAGATATACCTAGAACCCGCGCCGCTGCTACCCTTTTCCTTAGTAGTGATTTCTTATTTATTCCATAAAAAATCCTCATGAAGTTTCAGCTTGTTTGGAGTTGTGCAGAATAGGTGGCCTGGCATAGCTTTTCCAGGTCCAGAGTTCCAGCTGCCTGAATTCTCCCTCTTTGTGTGTACCTTGCATATTATGAGAGAAAAGGCATTAGAATTACTCCAAAAATCATTATTGTCCATACAAACATCATAAATAACAGTAAGAAAACATGATGCAAAATGGACGTATCAACTCCCCCAAGCTTAGACCTCGCTTGTCCTCAAGCGAAAACCGAAATCGAAAAACATGTCCACATGCTTAGAGAGAGAGGTGTTGATAAAAACAAATTACGGACATAGAAGCATCCTATGAATTATTATAACAACAAAAAAATTAACATAAAACATTTATCATAGAACTTTTATCATAGACTTCTCATGAATACATAACAATTCATCACACTATCAAAGTTTAGAGCATAAACTCTATTAGAAGCCAAGTAACTATGTTCTCAGTCAACTTTGCAGCTACAATTCATCTTCTTTTCAGGAAGGGTCATGTATCGGAGCCTTTAGGCAAGTCCACATACTCAACCATCATATAGTCTTCTATGATTGCTAACACACACAGCATGCACATCAGCAAAACGGTTCAATCGAACATATAGAAAGATAGGGGCTTATAGTTTCGCCTCCCAACATATTCTCCTCAAGGGTGATGTCAACGATAATAACTTATGCTACCCATATTCAACTGGACATATGTGCCTAGATCTTTCCTCACCACATCATGTTTACTAAAGGAGAAAAATAAAAAGGAATAGAGAGAAAAACTTTGACTCTTGCATAAAAGTATATACATAAAAGTAAAAGATAGGCCATTCGCAGAGGGAAGCAGAGGTTTCCATGCTCTTGTTTGTTTGTATGCTCAACCCCTTAGTGCAAAAGAACGTCATGTTATATTGCCCCTTATGATAGCAACCTTTATAATGCAGTTTGTCGCTTTTATTCTTTGCTATCACAAGTTCATACAACACTCAATTTTCTCTTACACTAAATGATCTTACACTTTTGAAAGCAATTTTTATTGCCTTATTGTACCGATGACAACTTACTTGAAGGATCTAACTCAATCCTTAGGTAGGTATGGTGGACTCTTGAAAATAATATTTGGGTTTAAGGGTTTTTGGATGCACAAGTAGTATCTCTACTTAGTGCGGAACCTTTGGCTAGCAAATATGGGGGCAAGCACCACATGTTGAAGGATCTATGACAATATAGCTTTTATGTGAATATGAACAAACATAAATCATTGCGTTATCTTCCTTGTCCAACGTCAACAATTTTGGCATATAATATTTTGATGGGGGCTCACAATCACAAAAGATTTCCAGGATAGTGTATTTATATTTGATTCTTCTCTTCCCTTATTAATTCTTTCACGAGTTGAATCATTGACAAATGCTATGTTTGTCAATCTCTAATAAAATTTCCTACTTATACTTTTCGTTATGTGGTGTCAGCACCTACCATAGGATTAGCATATGATCCTTTTCATTTATTTCCTTTTTCACTACAAGAAATATGTCAACTTGCGACCATCACTATTGGTCACTGAAAGGTCATTGTTTTTCATTTGCGACCGTTTTGTGACCAAAAACAGAAGGTCAAAAGCTGGCGGTCGTAAACTGAAATTAACGACCTTCTCTATGAGAAGGTCGTGGAATTCCACCACCAAAATAAAAGGTCATCGATTCTATGACCTTCTGTTTTGGTCGCTAGCTCTCTGCTCAGGCCACGTTGGATCTGACGTGGCAATCTAACGTGGCAAAATTACGACCAATTGAAAAGGTCATTGATAAAATTTAGCCTGGTCCAATTGGGTGTTCTACATGGGCCTGGCCCAATAATTTAGCCTTTTTATATTTTTTTCCTATTAATTTTAGTCAGCCACATGGGCCAAGCCCAACATGGTCGTGATCCTTTTTTAGACCATTTCTTTTTTGCATCGCATCTATTTCTCAATTGGGCCTCAGCCTTTTTACAGTCCATTTCCTTAATTTTTGGTTTTTTTCCTGTGAATATTACTTGGAAAATGGCCTTTTTAGATGCCAAATACTATTAGGTCCCATTTGTCAGGTTCTTTCAATTTCCACACAATTATTTCAGTCAGAACAACAAAGAAATGAAAATTATCAAACAACATGAAAATTTTGGCTACTAGCATAATCTTTACATAATTCATTTCACCATTACATGTGATACTATCACAACATATAACTACTACTACAACTATACTCCCGACTTCTTCACTTTCAGGCTAGAGCTTCTTAAATGAGAGCAAACACCATTTCTGAATATGTTCGTACAGGCTGAACAAAGGCATCTAACAATAAACCAAAAGAGTTAGAAACAAAATAAAAACAAATATATAAAGCAGCTCGGGACTAAATCATGAAGCATCTCTACATGTAACATGTAACAGTTATAACCACCACCACAACACCAAGCTCACAACAGCAAGTCCACAGGAAAAAAACTCTATAAAGTAGTCCAGCCCAGGCTCTTACTGTTCAGTAGGTTGCAACTCTTCCTTTCTCTACCGTAGCAACAAGAAGCAGCCACACAAGCAGCAGTAGCTCAACAAGCTTCCAGGAACATCACAAGGCAGCAGCAGTTGCAGTTCCTCCTCTGTTCAGCAGCACCAACAGCAACAGCTCCCCGCCGCAGCCTGACTCGCACGCAGCCCAAATCCACTGCCGCCTTCTTCCTCCTGTTCTTCCTGCTGCAGCCGCCTGCAAAGCCAGCAGCACCCTCCTCGGCCTCCCCCTGCACAGCTAGCCACCCCAGGGACATGAAGCAGGACAAGAGGAAGCAGCTCCCTCCATGCCGCGTTGCAACTCCTCGAGCCTAGCCGTGCTGCCGCCGCCACGTGCACGCACGCAGCCTAAAATGAAGCATATAAAACATCAAACGAAGAAATGAATGGCAAGCAATATAAAAATCAAGGTAGCACTAGTATATTTTAACTTATCTTGCAACCATCAATATAGTTTGCTTATAAGAAAACATATGGTCCGATGCTTATGTGCTACTAGATTACTAAAGACAAATTGCACACTATGCACTCAGTTTGATACTTGCTTAACAGTTTCAATGTAAACCAACAGTTAAACTTGAAAAGATGCAAAGCTGAAATCTAACTGATGACTGTAGCAAGAGTGCTCCCAGCACAATATCACAATTCTGCATTTCTAACTTGTACTTGCAACATTTAATGCTGGCAAGAACATATGGAGGCAGATATAGTTCTAGGAGATAGTACTTTAGCCATTGAAAAAACAAACCGTTTACTAAGATAGGGCAGTGGTAGAAATACAATCAAACTTGCTCAATCATAAGGCATGTGAGCAGGACATGATGAATACGGCATGAAACACTAGCAATGCAATACTGCAACCAAATCATCATAGTTCAATATATTTGCTCAATGGGAATTAAGTAAGGAAGGGTTCAGCATGCCAATGCATTTTGGTGTGGATATTCTGGACTTTGATGCTACTAGGTTCATTTGTCAAATGAATACATCAGGAACAAAGTGCGAGCAATAGCAATAGAAATGCATGTCTACCTCATGGAGGAGTGGAGGTTGGCGAAGGCGAGGGCGTCGTCGGGGTGGCTGGAGGCGGCAAGGCGGCGCTTGATGGACAAAATGTTTCGACATACACTCAACTCCGTTCGAATTCGACTGGCCAATCCCAGCTCTTAAACCGGCTTGTAGATCGACGAGCACTTGGCCAATCTGCACAATAACACAGAGACAAAACAATCAACTTGCTGCACACAACAGGCAGAAGGGATTTCTTTAGAAGGGAAACAGAACTGGACATAGAGCCACATCCCACATTAATAAATTGTTTGCAGCAGTTGTAACATAGAACAAGGACAAATGCTGCATGGACATGAACAACAGGATAAGTGACTACTGGTGAGAAAACTCAAGTTTGCAAGTTCCCTGCTAGTCTCCCGACGCGGGTACTGGTTCATCAAATAGCATGAATCACAAATTGCTTGAAATAAACATGCTAGAACAAGTAGTTGTTGGTCCAGTGAATCCTGGAGAGCTTATTTCTCATGAACATATACTTGCTAGAACAAATCACAAACAAACAGTGTGCAGGCAGGGTACATAGAGACCAGGAGAAGTAGGGCATGGGCGGCCGCAGTTTCACAAACACCATACAAGCAAACTCCATTACACAATATGCAGTAAATAGGAAGTAATCATCATATTTTCACAAAAACAACATGCAATGCAGACATATATACTCATACAAGAAGATCATTGCCTGCAGTTTTATATAGATGACATACACTGCAAAAATCTTAAGAGAAAATAACTGCATTGAGCAATTTACTTCATGATTAAGAGACATGCTTGTCCAGCGCATGGCAGATGGACTGAAACAACAACAACAGCAATTACGAGGATCAAAACACCACCTATATAGATGCTCGTTGTTGATCGATGAGTTTGGGAGAGGAAGCAGTGCAGTAGTAGCATGTGGAAGGGAAGGGAAGGGAAGGGGGGACCTTGTTGAACTACATGACAACGGCCATGGCAAGCTCGGGGCTGTGCATGCCGCTGGCCACCATCTCGTCTAGCGTCTCAATGAGGGCCACGTCGATCACCGACTGCCGGTACATGTCGAACGCCTCCGCCATCCCTCCCCTCACCCCTGATCCCTGCTGGCGACAGTAAGTAGCAAGTATCAATCAAACAATTTGTTCCTAATTGCTCATGTTTTGACATGGTGAATCTAGAAGCTCATATGTTGCTAGTCGAGGGGGAATGGGGACTGACATGGAGTGATGGATGGCCTCGTAGGCGTCTTCTGAAGGCAAGAAGTCACTTGTTCTCGTTCTTCTTATCTGAATCCCCCAAATAATCAAAGAAACTCATTCAGAAACAGAAGGAAACACATTCAGGAGCACAAATCATTCAAAAGGACTAGTCACAGGTTAGCCGTCACTAGCAAGTATTTAATTCAACACTGATTGTACTACTTCGGCAATGAGATTCAGGAGCACAAATCAGTCAAAAGGACCAGTCACAGGTTAGCCGTCGCTAGCAAGTATTTAATTCAACACTGATTGTACTACTTCGGCAACGAGATTCTTCAATGCGGAATTAGAAAATCAAAGAAGCAGAGGCAAATCGCCGGAAGGGAACTAGCAGCAATGGTCAATGAACCCAATCGAGCCCAATTCAAATCAGCAACCAGCAAGGGAGCAATTCAGCAAACACCTGAGCTGCATGCATGGGAGGAGCAATGGAGGATGAATCACCTCTGGTGTCGGCGAGGCAGCGTTGCACGACCAAACAATCTACACATTCACTAATCAATCCAGATTACTATCCTATGACCGAAGAAGCAAAGGCCATACCAGGAAATGATTAAACACATAGTATTAGTAGCATGTCCAAAATCCTAATTTTGACATGCGCTAAAATGGCAATTTGAATCAGATTTGGTTTTCTAACATATAACATGCAGATCAACAATACACAGCATACACATTTACCACTAACTAACCAAGCTAATTAAGGTAGCCACGGTCGTCTAGAAATTAGTTTAACACAGATTTGTAGCGCTGATATCAAAAGGTTGCATGAATTAAGGAGCACATATTGACATATAGATGAACTAAGTGACTGATAGGAGCAATGCAACCGAAATCAAAAGGTTCCAGATCATGTACGCTGGTTCTATATTTCTATCAATAGATGAGCAATGCAAAAGAAGCAGTAGGGTCACCAAACATTCTAGATAAACATGGACATCAAGCAAACTATGTACGATAGATAGAAGAAGCTAATTAAGACAGCTCCTGCAATTCGAATCCATCATTTTTCCCACAGATAAGATAAGATGCAGATCAACATTGCAGTAGTACATTGATTACGCTTGATAGATGGGGCTAAGATAGATAGCCACGGCCGTCTAGGAATCAATTAAGCACAAATAGAAGAGCATGGCAGGAGATATATCTGACCAAACTGAACTGAAAGTCTGAAACCACAAGTCTGTATGATGATACAGTACAGTAGAATAAAAAGACTGGTAAGGAGAGCACAACTTCAATCAGCAATGCAAAAGTACCCCCTTGGATTGGATCGCTTGGTCAACAGCCTCGAATGGAATCTCGATTGAAGTCGTCAATCAGAATCAGATGATGGATAGGGTCCCTCCTGCAGTCAAGCTAAGGAATTGGATTCAGCAGTCAGATCGGATCCATGGAATCATCGTTTTCATGTTGACAGACAGAAAAGAAGAGAGAGTTTTGGAGTTTGGACAGAGATGTACCTTAGAGATGTAGATGTGGCCGTCACACTAGTCAGTGAGGCTGGCGAGCTTCTTGGGGTCGAGGAAGTGGGAGAGCACTGCGACGGCGAGGTCGATGTGCTTCTTGGGGTCGAGGATGAATCACCTCTGCTGTCGGCGAGGCGGGGCTGCACGAAGCCGAGGGCAGGACTGCATAGATGAATCAACCCTAGTTACACTAATCTTTCTTATAACTTAAACTACAACGAAAAGCTATGGACACACACGAGACCACAGTTGAGCCGCAGAAGAATACACCCACGAATCTGGGCGGCAAATTAACCGAAGCCCGAACGAAACAGCAAGAACCCAGTCAGATCCAGCGAGAAACCGGCCGGACGGCCCAGGGAACCGGTCAGCAATGGCCAGCTCAGGCACGAGCAGGCACAGAGCCGGCGCGCCTGCCTGCGCCCCAGAGAAGAAGCAGGGGAAGCGAGTGAGAGGCAGAGGAAGAGGGGTTCTGGTGGGTGCATGTGCATCCTGGTGCGCCCCTAGATCTAGCCGGCGAGCACGGGCATGGGTGCGAGCTACTCATTCCCTTGGTCGGTGGGGACGGAGGGGTTCTGGTGGGTGGCACCAGGGGGGAGGAAGTGAGTTCTCACCTTGGCGAAGTCGGTGGGGGTGACGCCGGGGAGGTAGAAGGCCTCGGCTGGGGGCGCGGCAGCAAGGAGCACGGCGAGGGCGAGCGCGGCGACGGCCTGCCGGAGCATCACCGGCGCCCGCAACGGGGATCCGCTCGGTGGCGTGGATCTGGGGGGGGACTAGTTGCCGGGAGCGGTACAAAGGAGGACGTCGATGGGGGACACCGGCCAGCCCAGGCCCCGCCAATGGAGAGCGTCTGCTCGATTCAGATCGAGGTCCCGATTGGCGTGGGGTTACCTGAGAATCCCCGCTGCGCCCATCGCGAGTCTGTGCAAGGCTCAATCTTGGGTTAGCCTCGACCTCGTCTACGGCGATGGTCATCGATGGTGGTGGTGGGGGTGCGGTTGGGGGCGGCGGCGGATCGAGATCTAAGTGAGGGAGATGGTTGGGGGCGGCGGCTGTGGGTGAGTAGGAGAGAGGGGGACAAGAGGGTGAGGGGTGAGACGGGTTGTGTTAGGGTTAAGTGGGTGAGACCGTGAGGGGTGAGGGCTGCCGTTGGATCTGGGACGATTGGATGGTGCTTGATGCATGATCCGCGTGAGATGTCCATGGACCAATCAGAACGCAGCAAACACTTTGAAGACCTCATGACCATCTAAATTGGTCGTAATCTATTAAAGATAAGTTTTTTACAAGAAAAGCATTTCCTATTTTTCAAGTGTCAAAGATGGTTTTTCTTAAAGGATCTACCAAATATTTGTTGCAAAATGGCACCATACCATTTTTAGAAATTATTAGACCACATTTTATGTCCAATTGATCAGACGGTTGGTTAACAAAACCTTTTCATTCACCTCTCGTGAAAAAGACAAATTTTCGTCAATTTAGTTGGAAGCGGGGCAGATTTGAACTGCAGCTATCTCATAGTTTGATCTTTATTTTTTCCAAAAATCATTTCAAGGTACAAAAGTATCTATTTAATCAGAGAAACACCAAAATTTTACCAAGATTCAACCACTAGTTAGGAGCGGTCATGCTCGCAGTTTTGATCGCATTTTGAAACAGGCATAAAAAATTCAAAAAAATCAAAAAATTGGAAAACCTTCGCATTGTGTCATTATATGTGACCAAGTTTCCTGGAAAAATAATAAACTTGTAATACGACAATTATTTTAAAAAAGTGTTCTCAGAAATTAGATATCATGCGTGAAGATTCATGGCTTTCAAGCCAAATGATCAATCTTATGGCCACATTCATGGCATAGTTTGTTAAAATGATCTCATATTGTGCACAAGGGTGCATCTTGGAATTCCAAAAAATGTTGCCTAAGGGAGTTTTCATTTTGTTTGCACGAAAAATCGATTTTCCATTTTCCGAGTGCCCGAAATTAGTTTTTTTGTGAAGGACCTACCATATATTTTTTCGCAAAATTGGATCAAATCAATTTTCTAAAATAGTAGGCCATATTTAATGCACAATTGACAAAATAGTTGGGTGTCAAAAGTTTTGATCCACCTCTGGTGAAAAAGACAAATTCCCGTCGATTCAACTAGAAGCGAGTCAAATTTGAACTGCAGCTGCCTCATAGTTTGCTCTTTATTTTTTCCAAAAATCATTTCTAGGTACATAAGTATCTATTTAATCAGAGAAATATCAAAAGTTTTCCAAGATTCAACCACTAGATAGGAGCGGTCATGCCCGCCGTTTTGACCGTATTTTCAAACGGGCATAAAAATTTCAAAAAAAATCAAAAAATTGGAAAACCTTCGCATTGTGTCATTATATGTGACCAAGTTTTCAGGAAAAATAATAAACTTGTAATACGGTAATTATTTTAAAAAATGTTCTCAGAAATGAGCTATCATGCATGAAGATTCATGGCTTTCAAGCCAAATGATCAATCTTATGGCCACATTCATGGCATAGTTTGTTCAAATGATCTCATATTGTGCACAAGGGTGCATCTTGGAATTCCAAGCAGTGTTGCCTAAGAGAGTTTTCATTTTCTTTGCACGAAAAATCGATTTTCCATTTTCCGAGAGTGAAATGAGTTTTTTTGTGAAGGACCTACCATATATTTGTTGCAAAATTGGATCAAGTCAATATTCTAAAATACCAGGACATATTTAATGCACAATTGACAAAATGGTTGAATGTCAAAAGTTTTGATCCACCTCTGGTGAAAAAGACAAATTCCCGCTGATTCAGCTGGAAGCGGGTCAAATTTGAACTGCAGCTGCCTCATAGTTTGCTCTTTATTTTTTTCCAAAAATCATTTCTAGGTACATAAGTATCTATTTAATCAGAGAAACGTCAAAATTTTTCCAAGATTCAACCACTAGCTAGGAACGGTTAACCCGGCGTTTTGACCGTATTTTCAAACGGGCATAAAAATTTCAAAAAAATCAAAAAATTGGAAAACCTTCGCATTGTGTCATTATATGTGACCAAGTTTCCAGGAAAAATAATAAACTTGTAATATGGCAATTATTTTAAAAAAGTGTTCTCAGAAATGAGCTATCATGTGTGAAGATTCATGGCTTTCAAGCCAAATGATCAATCTTATGGCCACATTCATGGCATAGTTTGTTCAAATGATCTCATATTGTGCACAAGGGTGCATCTTGGAATTCCAAACAATGTTGCCTAAGGTATTTTTCATTTTCTTTGCACGGAAAATCGATTTTCCATTTTCCGAGTGCCCGAAATAAGTGTTTTTTGTGAAGGACCTACCATATATTTGTTGCAAAATTGGATCAAATCAATTTTCTAAAATACTAGGCCATATATAATGCACAATTGACAAAATGGTTGGGTGTCAAAAGTTTTGATCCACCTCTGGTGAAAAAGACAAATTCCCGCCGATTCAGTTGGAAGCGGGTCAAATTTGAACTGCGGCTGCCTCATAGTTTGCTCTTTATTTTTTCCAAAAATCATTTATAGGCACATAAGTATCTATTTAATCAGAGAAACATCAAATGTTTTCCAAGATTCAACCACTAGCTAGGAACGGTCAAGCCCACCGTTTTGACCGTATTTTCAAACGGGCATAAAAAATTCAAAAAAATCAAAAAATTGGAAAACCTTCGCATTGTGTCATTATATGTGACCAAGTTTCCAGGCAAAATAATAAACTTGTAATAAGGCAATTATTTAAAAAAAAGTGTTCTCAGAAATGAGCTATCATGCGTGAAGATTCTTGGCTTTCAAGCCAAATGATCAATCTTATGGCCACATTCATGGCATAGTTTGTTCAAATGATCTCATATTGTGCACGAGGGTGCATCTTGGAATTCCAAACAATGTTGCCTAAGGGAGTTTTCATTTTCTTTGAATCGATTTTCCATTTTCCCAGTGCCCGAAATGAGTTTTTTTGTGAAGGACCTACCATATATTTGTTGCAAAATTGTATCAAATCAATTTTCTAAAATACTAGGCCGTATTTAAAGCACAATTGACAAAATGGTTGGGTGTCGAAAGTTTTGATCCACCTCTGGTGAAAAAGACAAATTCCCGCCGATTTAGTTGGAAGCGGGTCAAATTTGAACTGCAGCTGCCTCATAGTTTGCTCTTTATTTTTTCCAAAAATCATTTATAGGTACATAAGTATCTATTTAATTAGAAATACATGGTTTGGTGGCGAGACATCGAGGTTTGGATGGTGGCCGAGGGCCCCAACTCCAAAGCGCGTAGACTCGAATGCCCACCGCATGGTCACCATGTGACTGTGGCGTTGCCATGCATTCTGGGAAGCCTAGGCATGTCTAGTAGGTTGGGAACTCCTCAGGTAGATGCCAGGAAGAAAAGAATAACAGAAGAATCTGACGGAGAGACCGATGTGAGCTCAAACATGAATTAGCAGCCAAGTGTTTGATTAGCGGTACAGGAAATTCAAAAGGCCAATGGGCCTGAGTTTTGTCTGATTATGATCAGCTACTAGGGAGACTTGCTTAGCAAATTTTTAGCTCAAATGGAGGAGTTTGGATGGCACTTGCTTTGCAAAGTACCACATCGGGCAGAAATATGGATGTTGAAGCTGGGCTCAAAATAATGAATGGATTGAGCTAAAATTTGGTGGGGGTTGTTATTTGGGCATAGGAAAGCACTGTAGAAAATTGATACCATTTGGAAATGCCAAGGTGGTACTTCCTTCATAATGCTATTCCCTGGACAGAAACTTGGGAAAATTAGCGAGAGAAATTGGATAAATGAAATAAGCTCAAATTTGGTGTAGGTAAGTTACATAGCTATGGTCATGCCCTGGTAAATTTTTAGATCATTTGGGTAAGCCTAGCTAGTACTTACTTCACAAAGTTTCTCTCGAGATAGAAACTTTGGAAATTTCCTGAGAAAGATTTACCAGGAAAATGGAGCTGAATATTATCATGTTGCAATGATTTGGGTATGGAAGAGTGCCCAAAAAGTTTGAGGGTAATAGGAGGGATCTGGGTAACACTTGCTTTGCAATGTGCCAATCTGGCCATAAAATATAAATTGAACCTGGGCTCACATAGATGATTTGACTGAGCTATAATTTGGAGGAGGGTGATAATTTGGGCATATGAAGGAACTGTATAAATTTCATGTCATTTGGATATATAAAAATGGTACTTCCTTCACAATGCTTCTAGGCGGAAAAAACTTTGGAAATTTACCGAGGAAGATTTACTGGGCAACTTGAGCTGAATTTTGTCATGAGGCAATGATTTGGATAGGAAAGAATGCCCAAAAATTTTGAGGGCAATCAAGAATATATAAATAGCACTTCCTTCACAAAGTATTATTGTGAACAGAATAGGAAAATGAATATTGCTGAATTATTTTTGAACTAGGAAAGGAAGGATTTTTACATATTTGACGAAGATATGACCCAAAGAATTTATGATATTTTTTGGGGAATTTTGGGAATGACAGAAATATAGGTTGCTTCACAACCTAGGGCAAAAATTGAAACATGGACATGACACATAGGCAAAACTGATGAGATGGCGCCTAGTCATCACAATCCACCACAATTTACAAGGCTATGGCCATCTATATTGGTCGTTAACAACTAGAGATAAGGCAGCGAGCCAGCGCTGTTTGCTTTATGACCATTTCGTGTAAGGAAATTACGACCTTTCTGACCAAAATGGTCGCAATGGTTTAGGATTTGCAGCCCCCCGAACAGCTTTTGACCAATTGGTCTCAAATGGTCATAGATCTATGACCAATTCTTCCAGGGTCACTGACAGAAGGTCACTAGTTGACATATTTCTTGTAGTGTTTATTGGAACATGAAAGTAAAGAAAGCAAAAACTCAAACTAAACTTCATTATATATCTCGCACACGATTACAAGTATAGATCACTAAGCAAACTCTCGAAAACAAAGGATCGAACTAAACTTTTATTCATCTAGAGCAAAAGATAACTATGGATCAAACTAAGATAAGTAAAGGCAAAAGATAGTGGGGGTGATACGATACCGGGGCACCTCCCCCAAGCTTGGCAAAAGCCAAGAGGAGTGCCCATACCTGATACTCAGTTTTCTTTTGGTGATGAAGAAGAAGGTGGTGGTGATGTAGAGGTGATCCTATCCTTCACAATCAAGAGATTGTCCAATCTACGGATGATGCTCCAGAGGAAGATGATGTGCTCTTGATGCAAAATATTTTCACGAGTGAGATATCTATTTTGCACACGAACTGTTTCAATGATTCAAAAATCTTCAATCTCAGTAGGGTTAAGATGAGTATAGTAAGGTTTAAGGATATATTCTTCTTCCTCCTTAGCAGGCCAGGCCTGTTCAACCACCGGTGCTTGATCTCCGATAGCCTCCTTGTTCTTGCCCCCCATGATGGCTTCTACGGGCTCTTCTCTCTTCAGCTCAATCTTCATCAACCGAGCATCCTCTTCCATGTTGTTGGAGGAAGAAGGAGACATGATGCCTGGCTCAACAGGTCTGCCCGAAAACAGCAAGAAAAGAGAACAAACGATTTCTCCATGATATGGTGGTCAATAGGTTCGGGAGGTATATTAAGATTTTTTATCTTGGGAGACAAGCAAGCTATAGAAAAAAGGAGTCCAGAAGGTACCCGAGGTGGGCACAACCCGCCTGGGCGCGCCCTAGTGTCTTGTGCCCACCAGGGTGCGCTTCCCAGTAGTTTCTTATATTCCTATTTTTTATTATTTTCCAAAATTGACAGAAAAAAATTGGTGGATTTTTCGGAGTCCATTTACTTACCATATCATGTGCCTCCTCTTTTTTACGATTCTGGAGTGTCCTGGAAGGTCTCTTTTATGTGTTCTTCCGGTGGCAAAGTTTGGATAATATTATTTTCAACATTAGTGGGCGTACCTGAGATATAGTGTTTTATTCATTGCCCATTAACAACCTTTGGGTTAGTAACTTCGGCATTATTTATTTTGATAGCTTCGGACCGATAAACCTCCTCGATAACATAGGGTCCTTTCCATTTGGAGAGGAGTTTTCCTACAAAGAATCAGAAATGGGAGTTGTACAAAAGAACATATTCTCCAACTTATAACTCGTGCTTCTGGATTCTATTATCATGCCATCTTGTAAATTTTTCTTTAAATAACTTGGCATTTTCATAAGCTCGTGTTCTCCATTCATCTAATGAGTTAATATCAAATAACCTCTTTTCACCGGCAAGTTTGAAATCATAGTTGAGTTCTTTAATTTCCCAATATGCTTTATGTTCTAACTCAAGAGGCAAATGACAAGCTTTTCCATAAACCATTTTATAAGGAGACATACCCATATGATTTTAATACGATGTTCTATAAGCCCAAAGTGCATCATCTAATTTCTTACACCAATTCTTCCGGGACCTATTGACAGTCTTCTGCAAATTAATTCTATTTCTCTATTGCTAAGTTCAACTTGACCACTAGACTGAGGATGATAAGGTGATGCAAATCTATGGTTAACATTATACTTAGCAAGCATTTTACGGAAAGCACCATGAATAAAGTGTGAACCACCATCACTCATTAAATATCTAGGGACTCCAAACCTCAGGAAAATAACTTCCTTAAGCATTTTAATAGAGGTGTTGTGATCAAAATTACTAGTTGGAATAGCTTCTACCCACTTAGTAACATAATCAATAGCCACCAAAATATGTGTATACCCATTAGAGGAAGGAAAAGGTCCCATGTAATCAAAACCCCAAACATCACATGGTTCAACAGCAAGTGAATAATTCACAGGCATTTCTTGATGCTTACCAATATTGCCTATTCTTTGACATTCATCACAAGATAATACGAACTTACGAGCATCCTTGAAAAGAGTAGGCCAACAAAATGCAGATTGCAATACCTTGTGAGTAGTTCCGTCTCCCGCATGATGCCCTCCATAAGTTTCGGAGTGAGATTTCCGTAGGATTTGTCCCTGTTCATGCTCAGGTACACAACGTCTAATAATACCATCTACTCCTTTATAAAAATGTGGGTCATCCCAGAAGTAATGTCTTAAATCATAGAAGAATTTTTTCTTTTGTTGGTATGTAATGCCAGGTGGTAATAATTTAGCAACAATGTAATTAGCATAGTCAGCATACCAAGGAGTGTTATGAGAAACATTTATTGCAGCTAACTGCTCATCAGGAAAACTGTCATCAATAGGTAGCGGGTCATCAAGCACATTTTCAAGCCTAGACAAATTATCAGCTACGGGCTTCTCTGCTCCTTTTCTGTCAGTGATATGCAAATCAAATTCTTTTAGCAAGAGAACCCATCGAATAAGTCTAGGTTTAGCATATTTCTTTTCCATAAGATAT
Organism: Triticum aestivum; assembly: GCF_018294505.1. Taxonomy (NCBI): domain Eukaryota; kingdom Viridiplantae; phylum Streptophyta; class Magnoliopsida; order Poales; family Poaceae; genus Triticum; species Triticum aestivum. The sequence continues at coordinate 184,481,174 of NC_057806.1, forward strand.
TTAATAGCAGCATGGTCGGTGTGAACAATTACATTTGGATCAACAATGTAGGATCTAAATTTATCACAAGCAAACACCACTGCTAGAAATTCTTTTCAGTCGTAGCATAGTTTCTTTGAGCACTGTCTAGAGTTTTACTAGCATAATGAATAACATTTAGTTTCTTATCAACTCTTTGTCCTAGAATAGCACCAACAACATAATCACTAGCATCACACATAATTTCAAAAGGCAAGTTCCAGTCAGGTGGTTGAACAATAGGTGCAGAAATCAAGGCTTTCTTGAGTGTTTCGAAGGCTTCTAAACAATCATCATGAAAAACAAAAGGAACATCATTTTGCAATAGGGGCCTAGAAATTTTAGATAAGTCTTTGATAAATCTCCTATGGAAACCAGCATGACCTAGGGAACTATGAGTACCTTTTATATCTTTAGGACATGGCATTTTCTCAATTGCATCAACCTCAGCTTTGTCCACTTCAATACCTCTTTTAGAAATTTTATGACCCAAGACAATATCTTCATTAACCATAAAGTGTCACTTCTCCCAACTCAAGACAACATTTGTTTTTCACATCTTTGCAAAACTCAATCAAGATTGCTTAAAAAATCATCAAAAGACTTCCCATAAATGTAGAAGTCATCCATGAAAACCTGAACAATCTTTTCACAAAAGTCAGAGAATATAGCAGTCATACATCTTTGAAAGGTAGCAGGTGCATTGCATAAACCAAAAGGCATATGTCTATAAGCATAAGTTCCAAAGGGACAAGTAAAAGTGGTATTTTCTTGATCTGGTTGAGAAACAGGTATTTGTGAAAACCAGAGTATCCATCAAGGAAGCAAAAATGTGTGTGCTTAGATAATCTTTCTAGCATTTGATCAATAAAAGGCAGAGGGTAATGATATTTTCTAGTTGCTTTGTTTAATTTTCTAAAACCAATTAGCATTCTATAGCATGTATCAATTCTCCGTGGAATAACTTGATTCTTATCATTAGGAACAATAGTAATACTTCCTTTCTAAGGGACACAATGAACATGACTTACCCATCTGCTATCAGCCATAGGATATATTATACTTGCTTCCAGAAGTTTTAATATTTCCATTCTTACCACTTCTTTCATCTTTGGATTTAACCGACGTTGGTGATCAACAATAGGTTTAGCATCAGGTTCCATATTAATCTTGTGCTGACATAGAGTGGGACTAATGCCCTTTAAATTATCAAGAGTATATCCAATAGCAGCTTGGTGCTTCCTTAGAACTTTCAATAATCTTTCTTCTTCCTGTTCTGAAAGGTTAGCACTAATAATAACATGATATAAGCGTATTTCAAAGTGTCTGGCAATTGTTTTAATTCAAACACAGGATCACCTTTAGGTGGAGGAGGACCTCCTAAAGCTTCTATAGGCAAATTGTGTTTAAGCAGAGGACGTTGTTCAAAAAAAATCCTATCTATCTCATTTCTTTCATGCATATATAAATCATTTTCATGGTCTAGCAGCTATTGTTCTAAAGGCTCAGTAGGAGGGACATCAATAGAAGCAAGGCCAATTATTTCGTCCTTACTAGGCCAATCTTTTTCATGAAGCTTTCTACTAGACTTGAAAAAATTAAACTCATGAGACTCATCACCAAGTTAACACCGACAGTTTGTTTCTCACAATCTATTTTAGCATTAATGGTGTTCAAGACAGGTCTACCAAAGATAATGGGACAAAAATCATCTTGTGGGGAGCCAAGAAAAAGAAAATCAGCAGGGTATTTTATTTTCCCACACAAGACTTCAACATCTCTAACAATCCCAAGTGGTGTGATTGTGTCTCTATTAGTAAGTTTAATAGTAGCATCTATTTCTTCTATTTTGGCGGGTGCTATGTCATTCATAATTTCTTGATATAAGGTAAAGGGAATAGCACTGACGCTAGCACCTATGTCACATAAACCAAGATAACAGTGATCTCCTATTTTAACTGAGACAACAGGATGCCAACAACGGGTCTATGTTTTTCCTCTTTATCAGGTTTGGCAATTCTAGTAGCTTCATTATAGAAGTAAATAACATGCCCATCTGTATTTTCTTCCAAGAGATCCTTAACCATAAGAAAACTAGGTTCTACATTGATATTTTCATTAGGTTTAGGTGTTCTAATATAACTTTTGTTAACCACAGTTGAAACTTTAGCATGTTCCTTTATGCTAACATGGAAAGGTTGTTTCTCAACATACGAAGTAGGAACAACTAGATCAACATTATAAATAATAGTTTCCTCTTTAGCTAGTACAAGTTATTTAATGTCTTCTTTAATTGGTGGGTGATATTTAAACCACTTCTCCATAGGGAGATCAACATGAGTAGCAAATGATTCACAAAAGGAGGCTACTATCTCAGAGTCAAGTCCATATTTAGTGCTAAACTTTTCAAAAGCATCGGTATTTATAAAATATTTAACACAATCAAACTTAAGCTTAATACCTGACTCTTCACAAAAGATCCCACCGAAATTCAATAATCTTCTTCAAAAAAGAACCAGTACAAGAAGTATCGAGCATGGATCGATCAATATGAGAAAGCCGAGCACAAAAATTCTGGATAATAATTTCTCTTGAGAGCTCATGATTGGGCCATGAATATAACATTGACTTAGGATACTTTATCCTTCACGAGGCCAAAAATTATATATAATTCCGATCACGATGAACTAGATGCATAGGATAATTTTTTTGGTGAAACTTCAGTTTCAATCGATTCCAATTCCAAGATCCAATATCATCGCATAGCCTATACAATGCCAATGCTTTTCCCTTCAAAGATTAAGGGAAAACCTTATTCTTTACTTCATCTCTAGGTAAACCCGCAAGCTTAAACAATCCCCAAATTTCTTCTACATATATCAAATGCATATCAGGATGTTTGGTTCCATCTCCTGCATAAAGATTAGCTAGCAGTTATTCTATCATAACCGAAGGAATTTCATATCCAATATTTTAGTAAGTGCAGTAGGTTGAGGGGTAGATAATTGTGGTTCCGGTCGAGGTGAAGATACCCTGAATAAACCCCTCAAAGGATTTCTCTCAATAGTAACAAATGACAATAAATTTCGGCACGTAGTAATAATTTTTCCATACCAAATTCCACTTACCAAGAGCTCTTCACTCCCCGATAACGGCGCCAGAAAATAGCCTTGATGAACCACAAGTATGGGGGATCAATTTTAGCCTTTTCAATAAGTAAGAGTGTTGAATCCAACGAGGAGCAGAAGGAAATGACAAGTGGTTTTCAGCAATGTAATGTCTGCAAGTGCTCAAATTGTAAGTAACAGAGTAGTCCGATTGCAAGATAATTTGTAATGAGAAAGTAAAGATAGTAGTAGCAAAAGTGCAGCAAGGTAGACCAATTCTTTTGAGGCATAGGACAGGCCAAAATGGTGTCTTATAATAAGCAAAGCATTCTTGAGGGTACACGGGAATTTCATCTAGTCACTTTTATCATGTTGATTCAATTTGTTTTTGCTACTTTGATTATTTGATATGTGGGTGGACCAGTGCTTAGTTGCTATTCTTACTTGAACGAACCTCCTACTTATGATTAACCCCCTCGCAAGAATCCAGAACTATGAGAAAAGTATTAAGAAAAAAATTTAACCACAACATTAAACTTTTGGATCCAATCGGTCCCTTAGAGAATAGCGCATACACTAGGGTTTAAGATTCTGTCACTCTCGCAACCCATCATCTAATAACTGCTCCACAATGCATTCCCTTAGGCCCAAATATGGTGAATTTTCATGTAGTTGACGTTCACAAGACACCACTAAGGGAATCACAACATACATATTATCAAAATATCTAACACACACTACTACAGGATGCTGCTAACGTGACACTACGATCAGAGACTCTTCGAGAAATTGTGTGTGATGCAATAATCGCAAATGGCGGTGTATGAAAACCGTCAAAAAATGTGCAAAACATTTGTGATGGAGGATGCATCAAGCACTGTTCATATTTTAGTTGTGTGTGCGATGAAGGGCATACGGTTCAGTTCAATTAACTGTTTGCGATGAGGAGGAACAAAAGAAACGGGCAGCCAGATGAAGGCATGTGTGATATACATCATACGGTTTACTCGGATGAACTGTTTGTGATTAGGCAACACAAAAGAAACGGGCAGCCAAATGAAGGTGTGTGCGATATACAACATACGGTTCACTCAGATGAAATGTTTGTGATTCGGCAACACAAAAGAAACGGTCAGCCAGATCAAGGTGTGTGCGATATACGGCATGCGGTTCACTCGGATGAACTGTTTGCATTAACACAAGAGAACAAAAACGGTTCAACTTAAGAAGACGTGTGTGTTGTGCGATGGGATTGCATGTGGTTCACTCGGCCCTTGTCGTTAGTGTGTGACCTCTGTGGCAACCGTTCGCTCCCCAGGCACCTCTTCGTGTACTTTGGCAACCATCCACCGACTCTTCGCCTTTCCCTCTCGATTTGGAAATGCTGTCGCACGCTAGCTCTTCCTCCCTCCTCTATTTGCCTTCACCCTTCCTTCTGCCATTGTTAGATCGTCTTCTCCATGGAGGGAACAAGCTGGAAATGACCCCGTTATTCTTGCCCCGATCTGAATGATGACGCGGTGGAGGAACTCATTGATCGGTGCGACGTCATCACCTCGGCTAGCATGGCAGGTTCGTTCAAGACCATTCTCGACTCAACTAATAACATCATCACATGGAACCCAAGGGTCCAGGAGCGGTTTGATCTCCCCTAGCTTCATCATCGTGGCCCTGCTGACTGGCGTAGGGACGAGGGAAGCCTCACCTTGTGTAAGTTGATGCCGCTTGATAATGATATGTATGATGTTAAGATGCCATCGCTTGAGGGTAAGGCTTGGGCAGGCGCAAATGGTGATTGGGTTGTTTATATTGGGTACAACTATGAGTGGGAACTTGTGAATGTGTACGCTCGTCACTGGGTTCCACTTTGAAAAATCTCACACGACTTCCCAAAGGTTGAGTAAACTGGTATTCTACGTGAGTTCAAATATGATCATGCTGATTGTCGTCTACGAAAGATAGCAATTTGTCGAGTTCGCAACCGGTCTTGGGGTTATTGGAATGCTTGTGTTTTCGCTATCTTCGACAAGCTTGTTGCCGTCCTTCATGGTTTGACTTGTAAGTGCATCTAGTGCCCCTTAGTGATTTTGGTGTATTGAAGACTTATAGGTTAAGGGACTAATGCGTTTGTGAGTGTACACAGGTCTATAAGTCTATGAGGAGTTTGATATTTACAGAGAAAGTCGACCCTAAAAATGAAGTTCTTCGACTGAAGACTTTGGATTTCTGAAGACTTTGAAAGTGAAGAAATTGGTGTGACCTTGAAGACTTGGTATTCATTCGAGGAACATGAAGCGTGAAGACTTTTGTTTTCGTAGTTTCATTTTCTCTTTCTTGAGTCATAGGAAACACCGTACTATTAAAGGGGGTCGAGGAAATACTAAGGAAAAATTTCCATGTGATGCTCAACTCAAACTCCTACACTTACCAATCCCTTCGAGTGAAGCCATTGGAAATCTCATACAGTCCAGTCATATTCTTCAGTGACAGAGACGAAGTTCTTTTGGTCTTTAAGAAATTTGTTCTGACTCAAGAGTTAGGAATTCGCCAGTGCGGATTACCTACACAGTGAGGAACATGATAGCCCTGAGGATTTTGCTACTCAAAATTCTGAACGTTGTTGTGCTATGCGCTAGCTGTCCCAAAATATCTACCAACCTAACGGTCATATCATTGAAGGGCATTTATGTCTTATCATGTCAGGCTGCTCCCTAGGCTATAAATAGCCGCCCCCTATAACCACTAGCTGGTTGGCTGCTCCGAGAGAAACTGACACTTGTCATTTGAGAGCAACCCATCCTCCGAGGACTTTGAGCGAAAATCATCAAGTGAGGAAAACCCAAACCCAAACATCTACAAACCCCAAGTGATTGAGCATCACTGAAGAGATTGATCTTTCGTGGATCCGACACTTGTTACCTTTGAAGATTGTGCTTCTTCCAGACGGTTAGGCATTATGGTCTAGAGCATCCAAGAGGAATTGTGGATCGTCGAGTGACCAAGTTTGTGAAGGTTCGGAAGTCACCTGAAGACTTACCACGAGTGATTGGACGAGGTCTATGTGACCATAGTTCTAGGAGAATATGGTGAGGACTTGGTGTCCTGAGCTGCGTGTTCAGGACTGGGTGTTTGGGACTGTGTGTCCTCGAGTTTAAATACACAGCCGCTCCAACCAGATGTACAATTGAGACAGCAGTTGGAATTGGTCTACCAAATCATTGTCTTCACCAAGCTTACCGGTTCTATTTCCTCAACTCCTTCATTTCCTCATAACTATGTTGTGTGCTTGTTCATATCTGTGTTTGAAGACTTTGACTGAAGACTTTCTCAATTTCCTCAGTTCAATTTCGTTAGTCTGTTTATCTTCATCTTGTGTTATCCTGTGTTTACACTTTCAGTACTCTGTGCTTGTCCTCATTTCATCATGATGACCATGCGTGTTTTCAGTTATGTTTACTTCTGAGTACTTATTCCACTCCTAGTAGTTCTTCACTAAGGAATTTCCTCACTAGCAAATTCCTCAGTGAAGAATTCATAAAAATCTCCTATTCACCCCCCTCTAGTCGATATAACGCACTTTCAATTGGTATCAGAGCAAGGTACTCCCTTGTTTTTTGTGATTTTGGTTTAACCACTTGGAATTTTAGTTATGTCGACCGCAGGTATGATCAAGGTCTCTGCTGGGTGTCCTACCTTCGATGGTACGGACTACCCCTACTAGAAGAATAAGATGCGAATGCATCTTGAGGCAATTGATAACGATCTCTGGTGTGTTCTGGAAAATGGTGTTCCCTCAGTCACACCTTCTCTGAATGCTGCTGATGTGAAGAGATTCAAGCAACTCGACTCTCAAGCGAATAATATCATATGTGGCCATCTGAGCAAAGGACAGTATGGAAGAGTGAGTGCTTTGGAAACTGCTAAGCTTATCTGGGATAGACTGTCCAAAGTGAATGAAGGAGTCTCAACACAACGTGACGCTCGAGTTGATGTTCTTCGCAATCTCTTCAACCGCTTCAAAAGACTCGACAATGAAAATGTTCAACAAACCTTCGATCGCCTCACTAACATCTCAAATGAGCTTCAAGCACTTGGTGCCACTGACATCACAGACCATGAGGTGGTGAAGAAATTGCTGAGATCGCTTGAATCCTCATTTGACACTCTGGCATTGATGATACAAGAACGTGCTGATTACAAGTCACTTGATCCCGCTGATATTCTCGAGAGGCTAAATACTCATGAGTTCCAACTTGCTGAAAAAGAGATCTCTATGGTTCGAGCTATAGCAGATCACGTGCACTGAAGGCCAAGACAGTATCTGAGTCCAAAGATGAAGACTCTGGTAGCAGCATTAGTGATCCTGAAGAACTAAGCCGTGAGCTAGCACTGCTTGTGAAGAAGTTCCAAAAGTTCTCAATACATGGTCGCTTTGGAAGACCCTCAAGGAGCAATGATTCCTCATCAAGTGACTACAAGAGGAGGCTTTGTCACAAATGCAAGAAACTTGGACATTACATTCAAGATTGTCCTCAGTGGGAAAAGGAATCAAAGAAGAAGAAATACAAGGATTACAGTTCTGATGATGCAAAGAAAAAGAAGAAATCCTCAAAATCTTCATCATCAAGATCCTCAAAATCCTCATCTCACAAGAAGGGCAGCTCCAGGAAGGCTAGGGCATTCATTGGAAAGGAAATGGACTCTGAGGCTGAATCTGAAGAAAATGAGGAAGAGGAGGCATCTGAGGAGTCTGAATCCGGAGTGGCGAGCCTAGCCCTCGCTACTGCATTCGTCAGCAAGTCTATCTTCAACACTGAAGAAAATGAACTCACCAACAAGGCTGATGAAGGCGATGATGACTACGCTCCCACCTATTTCTTCATGGCAAAGGGTGCCAAGGTACTCAAATATACCTCTCTGAATCTAGTGAGAATGAATCTGATGAAAACCTTAAGCCCAGCTATTCTAAACTTGCTAAGATTGTTGTAAAACAACAAAGGGCTTTTGAAAAGGTTCAAAACATGCTAGACAAAAGTGATGATATGTTGGGTGAAGAAATGGATCACACTAAATGTCAGGACCCCGATTCCAAGTCACATCGATGTAGCCGGTAACACCTCATATCACATTGCGGCCTCACCAACGGTATCCCCACGGGTGTCGCCTTACCATGGCCCGGGACCATTTGCGCCTTTTGGCTCACGTATATGATAGTGTCGCTAGCATCCATTTGACAGAGAACCCGGGCCAACATGGCTAGTCATGAACCCAAAGCGCCACAGACCTATGGAGACAGGCATACATGAATCACATCGAGCATGTCGGTCATCAGCGAGTGAATCTAGGCTGTAGCACTGGGCTAACAGGACTCCGGGGAACCCGGGCTGTAGCAGGCTAGGCAGGACTCCGAAAGTCACGTGTGACATTTCCCCGAAGGGACAGACATAGGAACGAAGTGAAACACATGCCGGCCAGTCAAGCGTCCTGAGCAGTAGTGCTGGGCTAGCAGGACTCCGGTGAACCGGGCTGTAGCGGACTACTATGGCTCAAGGAGCACTAGACTACATTTCCCCATAAGAGAGGCTGACAAGGATAAACAACTAGATTGTCGGATCCCACACATACCAAGCATTTCATTCATAAACACAATATGCTCGATATGTGCAAATACAACATGACATCACAACAAAACTCTACAACTCAAGTACTTTTATTTAAAGGCTCCAGAGAGCCATACATAACATGTTCATACAGGTAGGGGTCACATGACCCAACACTCAAGTCATACAAGCATACAAGCACATGCAGAAGCAAATAGTCTGAGTACAGACACTAGAAAGAAAGAAGGCTTCTCGAAGCCTGTCTATCTACATAGGGCCCTCCATGGCCAGGATCACCACCTGGGTGGCAAGTCACTCATCGACGTCAAGATCTACATAAAACCCATTGGAGGGGGTGGTGTTGTCGTCTGAAAACAGTAATTAGGAAAACATGAGTACAAAGGTACTCAGCAAGTCTTACATCAGAACCTACTATACACGCTCATTCTCAAGAAGGTGGTGGGGTTATTGCAGCAAGCCAGCTTTGACTCTTGGCTAAGCTATCCTATGGGACACCACTAGTAAAATAGTTTTCGCACACGAGTCCACTAATCACCAACACAATACTCCACCGGGGATCCTCCCTCGTGATCCTACGAGAGAGCCATCCTCGGTACTCACACTTATCTTGAGTCTTTTAGTAGTAACCATTAACTTGTCTATGAACTGTATAGGTAACCAAGTAGTCCTTTACTGCGGACGCATCTATTCGAATAGTTTTATACCCTGCAGGGGTGTAATTCATCACACATGTTTCCACCACTTAGCGTCTGCACACGACATGTGCTCGGCAGACTTCAAGCGAAAGCCAACGTGGGTGTAGACCATGACCTGACTAACCGCACAAGTCTCTAGTCTAGGTTTATCACCTATTCAGGTTCCATCCGCAAGGAAATTCGGCCGGGGTGTCCTCAACGGCCCCAAACGATGTGTACAGGGTCCCAAGACGCCAAACGGGCACCCGGCATACCCAGCCATAGTGTATCTACCGCGTCATAGCCCACCCCTAGGGTCAGCGCTACGCACGGCCGCCAACACATAACCTGCAAACACCAGAAACTAGTTGCAACTCCTGGACGGAGGACGAGAGGGGTCAGTAAGTCGAGCAGGGTCATATTTCAGGGCCCAATGTGTGGTAGTAGCTGAATCTTAAATCACGTATACAGATCTCAGTTCTTATGGACGGCCTCAATGAAACAACCCAACATGTACTCCTACATGGCCTCTCATCGATACCTTTACCAAATCATGTTCAACACATCGCTCACATTACCGACATAATCATTTCACTCTAGCCCATCACCCAGATGAACCAGACCTGACACAACTCTAAGCATAGCAGGCGTAGCAAGGTAGGAAACACATACATGGATCAATCAACTCCTACACATGCTAGTGGGTTTCATCTAATTCCTGTGGCAATGACAGGTCATGCAGAGGATAAGGGTTCAACTATCGTAGCACACAGCAGTTTGAAATGTTGTTGTCTTAATGCAGTAAATGAGAGCAGAGGCGAGAACATGGGATTGTATCGATATGATCAATGGGGCTGCTTGCCTGATGGAGTGGTAGTAGGGTACTGCCCTTTAGTTGGATACTCGGAGATATCCTCGGAGGCAGAACCAACCACGAAAGACACCACAGAGTATAATCAACACATCGCAATATGCAACAATATGATGCATGCTATGACATGGGAAAATGATGTGTCCTGCCTAATGCAATGTGAAACAAGTTGAAAGGGTCCAATTTGAATCAAAGATTCAAATGAAAGCTTAAGCTCTTATGCATAATAAGTGTATTAGCTTGTTTCACCTAAACAGCAAGGGTAAAGTGTTTTGTCATGCATGAAACCATTACAGATGGATAGATTGAATTTTTCTGATCATTTTTCATATATAATTTGTTTGATTTGGAGCTATGGTTGATTATTTTATGATTTTTAGAAGTTTAGGCTATTTTCTGGAATTTCCTATATAAAAATAAATCCAGAAAATGAATAATTGCGTCAGCACTGCGTCACTGTGACGTCAGCGAGTCAAACGCGCCAGCCCAGGTCAAACCTGACTGGTGGACCCGGTCTATTAGTGTCTCAGCTAACTAACAGAGTTTAGTTAATACTAACTAACTGTCACTCGGGCCTGGGCCCGCATGTCAGTGACTTAAACTAACTAAAATTAGTTAGCACTAACCCTAACCTAATTAACAGGTCGGCCCCACCTGTTATAGGCTTAGGGGGGAAGTCAACTTGGGCCCACACGGGTCAGACATGGTCAACTCGCCGGCGGCTTGACGCCAACGACGACAGATGCGGCGGAGAGGCTCGGGTTTTGCCCACAATCGACCAAATCGACTGCGGTTTGGTCCTACACGTAGCTGGGAGCAAGCCGCATCGGTTGGTGGTGGAAGTGGAGCTCGGGGAGGCCGGGAACGATGCCGGCGACGACCTTGGCGGTCGCCGGAGTTCGGGCGAGGATGAACCCGAAGCTACGGGGCACGGCGAGGCGCGGGGAGTGGTGCGTTAGGCTCCTGGGAACGTGGTGAGTGTGGTGACGCGCTCGAAATCGAGCTTACGCGCCTGTGGCCACGGCGGCGACATGGCCAGCGGAGCCGTGCTCCCGGCCGTGATGGCCAATGGGGTTACAGGGCAGCTTGAGCGACGTGGCTACGGGGAGAAGAGAGAGAAGCTCACGGCGAGTGCAGCGGGCATCGAAGAAGGCTTGGGGAAGCTTGGGAGGCGGCGAATCGTTGGCGACGATCTCCGGTGACCGATGAGGGGGACGCCAGCGGTGGCGGCGTTGCAGCGCGTTTGAGGCTTCGTGGCTCGTCGAGGAGGTCGAGGGAGATGTTGCGGAGCTCGTGGGCACGGTGAGGTGACACGGGGATGACGGTGGCTGCGGCTACGGTGGCAAGACGGCGGCGGCTGCGTTGGCCATGGCTTTGGGGGAGCGAGGGAGAGAGGCAGGGAGGCGAATGACATGTCCACGGGGTCGGGGCGGCGACGTGGAGCTCGGCCAGGTATCCTGGCCTCGCAGGCGGCAAGCAGCTGACGCCGTGGCGAGCTCGTGCTCGCCGGCGTCACCTCTGTGCCTGCCTGGCAAGGGAGAAGCAGCTGGCTGGCATGGGCCATCACAGTGCTGGGCCGGCCAGGTGGGCTGCCAGGTGGGCTGCGGCCAGGTAAGTTTCCTGCTCCTCTTTTATTTCTGTTTTTCTATTTTTCTGTAAGTTTGTGGCTTTATCAAAAATACTTAGGCACTTACAAAAATCCTGAAAATAATCATAGGCTCTCTTTGGATTATTTCCAACAGCCCACACTTATTTCCAGAATTATTTGAGCATTTAAAATATTTTATAGCATTTAAATGCCCAAATACAAATACTTTTGATTTAATTCAAAGAATCCAGAATGTCCTAGAAAGAGTGCACCATTTTTTCCAGGGGTTTTAGCCCAATCCAGAAATGATGAACATTTTGTGAAGGGCATTTTGGGTCATTGAAAATAATTTTAGTAAACCCTAGTTGTTTCCAGGGGGGTGCTGGGGGTTCTGTCATCCCCATTTCAAGTTTCTGTAAAAGTAGACATGATGCAACACTCTAATGCATGAACTAGCTAGGGTGTGACACTAAAGCCTTGACTGAAAATCTTCATAGACTTCAGACTAGGTTTGACAACCTTCATGGTCATCATAACACTCTCTTAACTGATCATGAGAAGCTTTCTTATGAATTTCTTCAAAGAAAGCAAGATCTTGAAAAGCTAAGAGTGAGTTATGAAGATCTTCAGAAGGAGCGCGATTCATTACTTGCTCAACAAATCAGTGCTTCTCAAGAAGAATTTGTTCCTCCATGCTTAAAGTGCATTGAACGTGAAACTGCTAATTCTTCACCGGAATGTTCAAATGCTGCTAATGTTTCAAATTCTTCACATGCCTCTGCTATCACTAATTCCTCATTTGAGGACACTGCTAGTATCACTCATGATGCAGGGCTGAAGGAATTGTACATGACAGGCATGTACAAAAGCCTCAAAGGGCATCAGACTCTTTGTGATGTGCTTAAAAAGCAAATCCTCAACAGGAACCCTAGGAAAGAGGGTATTACCTTTGAGAGGAAACTCAATGCTGATGGTACATATTGGAAGCCTGAGCAGTACCCCAAAACTACATAGGTTGCTGCAAACGGACCTCCAGTTGATCCATCTAACTTATCTGGATTTGCATGTGAATCTCCTTGTTCTGATGATGAGTCATTTGACTCCAACTATAAACTGTTCAAAAATTAGAATGGTGAAGTATTTGCTAGATATGTTGGTACTAACTGCAGGAACGGTTCCCCTATGAAGAAAATCTGGGTTCCCAAATGGTGCCTTGAAAGTCTTCAGGTGAATGTCCTCAGGACACCACTTGTGAAGAATAGGAACCCCAGAGCAAATTCTTCATATGGACCAAATTCTTCATGTGGATCAAAGTCCTCATATGAGTATCATCGTGCTAACAACTCTGTTTCGCAGGGAAGAGCTAAGGTCTATGAATATGAGCATTATTCTTATAATCATCATGTTCATAAGTCCTCGAAGAATTTGTCTGCTTATTCATATGCTTATCCTAACTCCTCTTATGTGAAATGAAATGGACTGGCTTCTATGCCACCTTTCTCGTATGGAGCTCGCAGAGTGATGAACTCTTTGCCACCCCTTCAGATGTGGGTGGTGAAGAAAAATGACTAATCTCTTCTGCAGGGTCAGGTCTCCAGACGTACGTAATCGTCTGAAGAATATGCTGGAGACCTGAGTTTGCCTGAAAGGACGCAGGCTAATCATGAAGAAATGAACTTTCATTTCTCACGTCCTCATACTGCTTTATCTATTCCTTTGCTTGATGAAATTGATCTGATGAGTTGATGTCATATTCTTCAGTGATGAAGTATATGAGTTCGTAAGTTGCACTAATTCATCTGTAGGATGATCAACCGAAAGACACTGAGTGGGTCCTCGATAGTGGATGTACAAATCACATGAGTGGTGACAAGAAGCTATTGATGGATGCTCCATTATCTCCGTCGCATCTGAAGCATATCATATTTCCCGACAAAGGCAAAAGTCAGGTATTGGGTCTAGGTAAGGTTGCGATCACAAAGGATCGACACATGGACAAAGTCATGTTAGTCGAGTCCTTAGGATACAACCTCATGTCTGTCTCAATGCTTTGCGATCTTGATATGGTTGTTGTCTTTGGCAAGTACTGTTGTGTTGTGGTTATGGAAGCTGACAATTCCAAAGTCTTCGAAGGCTTTAGGAGAGGAGACCTGTATATTGTTGATTTCTCTACAGGAACACAACCAGCCGTGTGCCTACATGCAAAAGCTTCAGAAGGCTGGCTCTGGCATCGACGACTTGGTCATGCAGGCATGAGGAATTTGCACACACTTGCAAAGAAGAAGCATGTCATTGGCATCGAGAATGTCAAATTCCTCAAGGATCACCTATGCAGAGCCTGTGAAGCTGGGAAGATGACAAAGGCTAAGCATCCAGCGAAGACTATCATGACCACCACTCATCCATTTGAATTGCTTGACATGGATCTCTTTGGTCCTAACCATTATTCCGCAGTTTCAAATGATGCATCTCAATATGGCTTTGTTATTGTTTATGATTACTCTCGATACACATGGGTACACATTGTTACTTACAAACATGAAGTGCAGTAAGTCTTCAAACGATTTACCTCGAGGGCTTAAACCAACTTTGGTGTGAAGATCAAGCACATCAGAAGTGACAATGGAACTGAGTTCAAAAAGTCTGGTCTTGATAACTATCTTGATGAACTTGGTATTACTCATGAGTTATCTGCTCCTTATACTCCTTAGCAGAACGGCGTTGTGGAGCGCAAGAACAGGACTCTTGCTGAGATGGCTCGCACTATGCTTGATGAATACAAAACACCTCGTCGGTTCTGGATTGAGGCAATTGATACTGTGTGCCACATCATCAACAGAGTATATCTTCACAAATTCTTCAAGAAGACTGCCTATGAACTCCTCACTGATAAGAAACCCAATGTAAGTTATTTCAAAGTCTTCGGTGCTAAATGTTGGATTAGAGATCCTCATCACAACTCAAAATTTGCACCGAAAGCACATGAAGGTTTTATGCTTGGTTACGGAAAGGACTCGCACACCTACAGAGTCTTCAACAACGTTCTTCACAAGGTTGTTGAAACTGTAGATGTGCGGTTCGAAGAAACTAATGACTCGCAAAGAGAGCACCTACCTACTGTGATAGATGAACCAGCACCTAAGGAAACTATCAAGTTCAAGGCGACTGAGGATGTTATTCCTACTGAAGAATCTGCTGAAGAATTCATTCTAGAACATGAAGAACGTCGAGCTAATGCACCTGAAGAAAGTACTGAAGAAAATGGTGCTAAAGAGAATGATGATCAAATTCCTCAACGACAACCACCTCATCCTCGCATTGCAAAAGAAGTGCAAGTTGAAAAGATCATCAATGACATCAAAGCAACATGTCCTCTCACACACTCAAAAGCTTCACATTTATCTAACTTTTGTGGGCACTATGCTTTTGTCTCTATCACAGAGCCCACTAAGGTAGATGAAGCATTTCTGGAGCCTGAGTGGATTCAGGCCATGCAAGAAGAATTACATCAGTTTGAGCTCAACAATGTCTGGGAACTGGTCAAACGTCCAGATCCTCGCAAGCACAATATCATTGGCACAAAGTGGATCTACCGCAACAAGCAAGATGAAAATGGCCTTGTGGTCAGGAATAAGGCACGGCTCGTAGCTCAAGGCTACACACAGGTTGAAGGAATTGATTTCGATAAAACTTTTGCACATGTTGCGAGAATTGAGGCTATTTGCATATTACTTGCTTATGCTAACCATCATGATATCACTTTATATCAAATGGATGTGATAAGTGCATTCCTCAATGGTAAGCTTGAGGAAGAAGTATATGTTGCTCAACCCCCAGGTTTTGAAGATCCAATGAATCCTGACAAAGTCTTCAGACTCCACAAGGCCCTCTATGGCCTCAAGCAGGCCCCACGGGCGTGGTATGATACCTTGAAGGAATTCTTCATGAAGAAAGGCTTCAAACCTGGTTCACTCGACCCTACTCTTTTCACTAAATCTTATGATGGTGAATTGTTTGTGTGCCAAATATACGTTGATGATATTATCTTTGGCTGTACTAACCAATGTTATAGTGATGAATTTGCCTATATGATGAGTGAAGAATATAAAATGTCTATGATGGGAGAATTAAAATTCCTCTTAGGTCTTCAAATTCGTCAACAACGCAATGGCATATTCATATCTCAGGAGAAATACCTCAAGGATGTACTGAGGAAATTCGGCATGCAAGATTGCAAAGGCGTCAAAATTCCTATGCCCACAAATGGTCATCTATGCACTGATGAAAATGGTATCGACTTCGATCATAAGGTATACCGCTCCATGATTGGCTCTTTATTGTACTTATGTGCATCTAGGCCAGATATAATGCTTAGTGTTTGCATGTGTGCCCGATTTCAAGCTACAGCGAAGGAATCACACCATAAGGCTATGTAGCATATTCTTCGATATCTAGCTCACACACCAACACTTGGATTATGGTACCCCAAGGGCTCGGCTTTTGACCTCATTGGATATTCTGACTCTGACTATGCTGGTGATCGTGTGCACCGCAAGTCAACATCTGGTACATGTTATTTCCTTGGACGATCTTTGGTCTGTTGGTCCTCGAAGAAACAGAACTAGGTATCATTATCTACTGCTGAAGCTGAGTACATTGTCGCTGGTTCTTGCTGTGCTCAATTGCTATGGATGAAGCAAACTCTCAAGGACTACGGCGTCAACATGAAGAATGTGCCTCTCTTTTGTGACAATGAGAGTGCCATGAAGATTGCTCACAACCCAGTTCAGCACTCGAAGACTAAGCACATTCAGATTCGTCATCATTTTCTTCGTGATCATGTGTTGAAGGGCGACATTTCTATTGAGCATGTGAATACTCAAGAACAGCTAGCCGATATCTTCACAAAGCCCTTGGATGAGAAGAGATTTCGCAAGGTGCGGTGTGAGCTAAATATCCTAGAATCTTTGAATGTGCTTTGAAAAGGACACTCATCCTAACACTTATGCAAAATTGATGACTTAGATGTGCAACACATGAAGAAACGTGTTTCTTCAATCAATGAAGAATAACACTCTAAGTGTGAAGAAATTAACGAAGAATTTGATTCTTAGAACCCTATGATAATTGTACGCGGTGTCTGAAATCATCATTCTTATACGGTGGATCACGCCACCACCAAAAGTTGAAATTCCTCAGTTGTTCAAATTCTTCAACTTTGCATGGTCTTCACTGTTTCCGTCGTTTTTCTTCATTGGCTATATATATATATGAGATTATGTCCTCTACAGCATTCACTTATTGCTATTTCTTCAAGTTGGTTTTCTGCTAAGTGAATGTGATCGGACCCTTCCCTCTATGGTAAAGTCAACCCAATCTATTCGCAAATTCTTCATGTGCGTTCTATTTGAAACTCATTCAAAATCTTCACTCTGTCCTTGTCAGCTGAAGAAATTGCGAACAAAACTTTAAAACCTATCTTATCTAAATTTTTGGATTTGCCGCTCAAACCATTCCGCATCCCATGATATACTTATCCTTTCACCCACGATCGCACATGATCTCCACCTCTCAGTACGTGGGTGACACATGTCAAGTGAATGAGAAGGGTCAGGGGCACGTTCGTCCAATCTCTTCGGGCGAACGGTTTTCACCATGGCTATAAATACCCCTCTTCCCCTTCCTCACTTCTTTTACTCCGCTCGACCTCTCTCTAGCTCAAGCTTCTCAAACCCTAGCGCTGCCGCTACTTCATCAGCGCCGGTGAGGAAGAGCTTCACTGCGTCGACCTCGTCGCCGCCGTACTCGCGCCGACCGTGGAAATCTTCACTCCGCCACTGCCATAGCCATCTTCCTCTGCCGAGTTAGGGCATGGAAGATCTACACAGACGAACATCACTTCTCCACCTCACTGTTCGTCGTGTTCTTAGTCCAGGGTAATTAAAAGTTACTTTTACTGCCCTCGTTGATTCGAATGATTATCTACAAAATCTTCAATGGTGTTTTTCTTCATATCTTCACACACTAAAACACCTCTCATATCATCTGTTCTTGATTCATTTCTCTAAGCTGCGAATTTCTCTTCAAGATTCCTCAATTGTGCAGATTTCTGATCTGTACAACTCTAGAACCTAGGACTAAGAACGCTTAGTGAAATTTTTCCAGACTTATCTGGTCAAATTCCTCAAACTTGTTCTTTATAAAACCTTCTGAGAACGCATATGACCTCTCCAAATTCCTCAAAACTATACTCTATTCACAGGTACTCATGTCAGCTGCTGGATCACTAGGTTCTCATCAACTTAACTCATTTGCAGCGTTCCTCGAAGAAAAGTTGCATACTTCTTCAGAGAATTCGATTGTTCAAATTCCTCAACTGAAGAAAATGTCTGACGGTAAGAAACCACAGAAAGAGGAAAGAGGGCTGAGGTCAACACAGCGTTTGAGATCCCTGATGATATATATGCTGGGTACTGCACACCTCCTGAGGAAGACAAAAATTAGAGCAAGGTGCGCATTCAGAAGGTAGAGAGGAGATGGGCTAGAGAGTGGAGGGAGTACAGATATGTCACTCCCAAATACATGAAGAAATTCGCACTTAATCCTCCATGCCCAAGACCTCCATTGGCACCTGGCCAAATAGCTGATCCCACCAGCCTCAAGCGTGGTGAGGATTATCTTGATGAATGGGCCAAGCGCCAAGCCAAGTTGGCTAAACAAGCCAAAGAAGCTGTGAGGAAATTCAACGAAGACTCTGCTGCTGCTGCCGCCGTTGAGGCCTCTGTCAAGCCTAAGAAGGCCATGTCAAAGAAGGCTTCGCACAAGCCAAGTGCTTCACCTTCAGTGGTTTCAAGGCCAAGTTCCTCAGCAATGCCCTCACGGCCAGAATGTTCAAAGCCCTCAAGGACGACTTCTCATGTTGCTCCTATTCCTCCCAAATCCTCAGCTCCTCACAAGTCCTCAGCTACTCCAACAAAGTCCTCTGCATCTGTGCATCTCTCCACGTGTCAAAGAACCACAGGCATCTCAATTGCCTCAGGAGCTGCACCAAATTCTTCAACAGGACCCTCTCTACTTAAGACAAAGGCCACTGCTAGACGAGGTCCTCGCCCTAGTCCTCAGAAGAAGCAGGTCGCCTTCCAAGTGCCGTCTGAAGAAGACGAAGATGATGATGATGAACTTGCTGAAATCATCAGAGATAGGCAAGTCGAGGCCGCTAGAGCCAAGGGAACAAATGTGCCACTACTTTTGGATCCAAAGTTGATCCTCGAATACATTGACGTTTGGCACAAGGACCCCAACACTCCCATGCCTAACTTCAAGCCGACTCCTGGCCAAAGTCACATGCTGACCCACTTCATACAAGAAGAAAAATGGAAATTTGAGAAGGCCGGGCAGATCAAGAAAGCGCAGTACAAGAAGGAGCGCTATCTGAAGGAAAACGTTGTCTCTATGACAACTGAAGAACTTGTCACTATTCAAACTGAGATCAAGAAACTCAGTGATGAATTTGACGCATATCACGCTGATTGGCTTGGAGCCAAGGTTCGCTTTGTGAACCTTGCTAATAACTTCACCTCCAATGTTGCAGCTCCAACGCAACAGGAAGTTCCTCAGGCTGAAGCATCTGCTCAGCCGACTGAAGAACATGCCAGCACCGCTGATGAAAATCAGGCTGCTGAAGAAAATGTGAGTTCCAGGGCTGATGACTGCATCCCAGCCGCTGAAGAAATTGCCAGGGCATCCACTAGTGGTGCGCGTGAAGAAAATGAAGCAGTCGGGGCAACTGCATCAGTTGTGCCTGGAGAAAATCAAACAGTTTCCTCTGCTCCTCCTGTGCCAGCACGAACTCCAATCCTTCCATCTGCATCAGATGTGAAGAAAACCAAGGCTGCAGATCGTGCAACAGTGAAGAAAAGGAAAGCATCAGCTACTTCATATTCTTCAGCTCCGATGAAGATGAAGCCTTTGAACAGCTTGTTTGAAAATCCCATTGATGCTGTTCCTCTCTCTACCATGCCATCAAAGGACCTTGTTCCTTTCAATGAAGAATATGTGATCCCCAGCGGATCTGATGAAGATAATCCTTCTGCTGCTCTGTCAGAGCAGTTGGATGAAGAAATTGAAGTGGATGAGATCCCTTCAACACCTGTCATTTC
Organism: Triticum aestivum; assembly: GCF_018294505.1. Taxonomy (NCBI): domain Eukaryota; kingdom Viridiplantae; phylum Streptophyta; class Magnoliopsida; order Poales; family Poaceae; genus Triticum; species Triticum aestivum. The sequence continues at coordinate 184,501,212 of NC_057806.1, forward strand.
CTCGCCTCTACCTCAGTCCAATTCTGAAGAGGCTGGCATTGAAGAAATGGAAGATGAAGACGTGGACGTTGGCTGCTCCACACCAGTGATGAATTCTGGGAAAGTCAGCATCCAAACTCTCCAATGTTCACACCATTGCAGCAAATACCTCAGTCCCCTGCATAAACTGTTCAAATGGGCTCTGAAGAATCTTACCCCACTTCATATGTACGTGAAGAAATTCCAACCACTAGTGCTGAAGAAACTGCTGCTGCTGACCATTTGAAGACGCAGACTGCCACTGAAGAGGACCCAGAAATTCCTCAGCCTGAAGAACCTATGATTGAGATTCCTGAGGTCGTGATGCAACTCACTGACATTCCTCTACCCAAGACAAAGGATCCATTCTCTAGGAAGCAAAATTTCAAGGCTGATGATTTCTTCGGCGAGCATGTATTCTTCACAAACTACAACCCTTATGACTCTGCTCGCATTAGGAAGAGGCATTTTTGGACAGCCAGCCAAGCCAATTTCTATCCCTTAGTGTTGTTCACCAAAAACAAAATCTTCTACCATGAGCACATTCCTCACGTGGATATGGAATCTTTGTCGTGCTTCATGCCAGTCCTCAGTGTTCTTAACAATGCTGGACTGTTAAATTTATGCTCTAACATCCATGATTGGAATGAAGAACTGATTCTTCAATTTTATGCGACACAGCACATCACAGGATATTCTGAAGATGTGAATTCATGGGTGCTGGACTGGATGTCTGAGAACACTCACTACACAGCACCATCTACTAAATTGCTTCGTTCCTTACCACTCAGTCCTCCCCTTGAAGAAGCTCGTTGCATTTACAGTGAACCTGTGCTTACAAATCACTACATGCAAGTTCTGAGGAAACCTTTAAAGCCAGGTCAGGCCCCATGAACCAAATTCCTTGTGAAGGAATTACTATATGTGCCCAGAACTGTCTATCGCATTCTAACAAGGACAGTAAGTCCCATTGAAGGCCACGACTCATCTGATGAGGAAATTGTTGGCATCATGAAGAATCTGGTATTCAACATCATTCACGGCATTCCTATCAATCATCATGATTTCTTCATGAGGACTTTGGCAAATGTTGCACTTTCTCCGTTTGAGCTGAAGCCTTATGCACCTTGGATTATGAGATTCCTCAGGACAAGGTCTTCACTCAACTACAAAGCTGATTTTTAGAATCACCTCAGCTACTTGCCCCCGATTGAAGTCCTCAAGCGGACCTATTCCTCCGTTGATGAAAAGGGCAAGGCACCAGCTGTTATCGATGAAGGCATTCGTCCATTGGATGGACAGTTTCGCAAAGTTGCATCTTATTCCACCAATGATGACTCTACCAATGCACCCAAGTCTACTCCTCAAGCCACTGCTCCTCGTGTGATGACTGGTCGTGAGCTTCTACTTAGTCTTCACCAGAAGGTGGATCAAAACCATAAATGGGTTAAGCGTCAGTTTGGTTCATTTCTTCACAACATGACTGCTACGCACAATGCAGTGAAGAAAAACCATTACTACCTCCATGAAGTTTCCGGTCGCACCTGGGCAATACTGTCACATCTGTATGGTGAAGAAGATCTCACGAAAATGGGTCTGAAGGAAGATTTTGACTGGTCTGCACCTCCACCGAAGAAATTCAAGAAGGTCAAGGTTCCTTCCTTGGTGGCTAGCTCATATTCTTCATCACGCGACACCGATGAGAATGAAGACTTGGACGACACTGCGGCAGGTCCTTCCACGACAAACGACCCCAACAATGCTGGCGCTCCTTCATCAACTTGATATTCTTCAGGGGTGTTAGTCCTCATATTCGATCCTTTTGGTCATTTGATGACAAATGGGGAGAATTTTGAGTTAGTCTTCAAGCGGGTCTTTCTATATGGGCGTTTTTTGTTAAGTTACAACTCTCGTTCTTCTGAGACTTTATTGGATCGAGTTGTAAACTTAAACCCTATGGTGCTCTGATACTGTTGATATGTTTTTCTGCATGCTTATTCCTCATATATGCTAATGCACGCATGCTGAATTACATCAGTCACCATATTTCATCATGCATTTCAAATTCTTCATTATGATATGTCAAATGCGTGTATGAATTACAAGATATAGGGGGAGATCTTCATGATTCTACTCTTCAAGTGTGCAATGCTTCAAAAGCAAATACCACACCATGCACATATTCAGGGGGAGTTCTTCTATATCTTGCAATCAAATTCCTCAATATCAGTATTTATACTTCATATGTTTGTCCCCGTTGGAAACTTAACCTATATTGTCATCAATCACCAAAAAGGGGAAGATTGTAAGTGCATCTAGTGCCCCTTAGTGATTTTGGTGTATTGAAGACTTATAGGTTAAGGGACTAATGCGTTTGTGAGTGTACACATGTCTATAACTCTATGAGGAGTTTGATATTTATAGAGAAAGTCGACCCCTAAAAATGAAGTTCTTCGACTGAGGACTTTGGATTTCTGAAAAATTTCTGAAGACTTTGAAAGTGAAGAAATTGGTGTGACCTTGAAGACTTGGTATTGATTCGAGGAACATGAAGCGTGAAGACTTTTTTTTTCATAGTTTCATTTTCTCTTTCTTGAGTCATAGGAAACACCATATTGTTAAAGGGGGTCGAGGAAATACTAAGGAAAATTTTCCATGTGATGCTCAACTCAAAATCCTACACCTACCAATCCCTTCGAGTGAAGCCATTGGAAATCTCATATAGTCCAGTCATATTCTTCAGTGACAGAGATGAAGTTCTTCTGGTCTCTGAGGAATTTGTTCTGACTAAGGACTTAGGAATTCGCCAGTGCGGATTACCTACACAATGAGGAACATGATAGCCCTAAGGATTTTGCTACTCAAAATTCCGACCGTTGCTGTGCTATGCGCCAGCTGTCCCAAAATATCTACCAACCTAACGGTCATATCATTGAAGGGCATTTATGTCTTATCATGTTGGGCTGCTCCCTAGGCTATAAATAGCCGCCCCCTACAACCACTAGCTGGTTGGCTACTCCGAGAGAAACTGACACTTGTTATTTAAGAGCAACCCATCCTCTGAGGACTTTAAGCGAAAGTCATCAAGTGAGGAAAACCCAAACCCAAACACCTATAAACCGCAAGTGATTGAGCATCACTAAAGAGATTGATCCTGCATGGATTCGACGCTTGTTACCTTTGAAGACTGCTCTTCTTCCAGATGGTTAGGCGTCATGGTCTAGAGCATCCAAGAGGAATTGTGGATCGCAGAGTGACCAAGTTTGTGAAGGTTCGGAAGTCACCTGAAGACTTACAACGAGTGATTGGATGAGGTCTGTGTGACCTTAGTTCAAGGAGAATACGGTGAGGACTTGGTGTCCTGAGCTGCGTGTTCAGGACTGGGTGTCCGGGACTGTGTGTCCTCGAGTTTAAATACTCAGCCGCTCCAACCAGATGTACAACTGAGACAACAGTTGGAACTGATCTACCAAATCATTGTCTTCACCAAGCTTACTGGTTCTATTTCCTCAACTCTTTCATTTCCTCATAACGGTGTTGTGTGCTTGTTCATATCTGTGTTTGAAGACTTTGACTGAAGACTTTCTTAATTTCCTCAGTTCAATTTCTTCAGTCTATTTGTCTTCATCTTGTGTTATCCTGTGTTTACGCTTTCAGTACTCTGTGCTTGTCCTCATTTCATCATGATGACCATGCGTGTTTTCAGTTATGTTTACTTCTGAGTACTTATTCCGCTGCAAGTAGTTCTTCACTAAGGAATTTCCTCGCCGGCAAATTCCTCAGTGAAGAATTCATAAAAATCGCCTATTCGCCCCCTCTAGTCGATATAACGCACTTTCACGACTCGATGGATATTGCTCAAAAATCAATTTCTATACATAGATGAGTACTGTGATCCAATTCAATACGAGGGTCTTGTGTTTTCTGCCTCCACTCGTGGCACTATTTTTGCATGGAATCCTTATGATTTATGTACATTTGTGTTCCACCATAATTAGAATTGTTTCATCCACATGCATGCGGGTTAGCTAGTTTCCCTTTACTAATTAACCTTCTTGTGTTTCCAAGGTCCTATGAACATTCCACCACCTATACTTGAAAAATTTATTCACGAGCATTAGGATGAGCAGGACCCATATACTCAGTGGCGCCTGGCAACGTATTCCGATGGATCACCTCTTCTTGTCTGTATACAGGGCACTACTGATGTTACAAGGAAGCGGGTGTTGTCTCGTATGGTCGCACTCTCCGGACTTATTCCAACATCTATTGTAGGGTATTCCGGATGGATACTAGTGTACAAGTGCCAACACCTTCTCCCTGATTCAGTATTGAAAGTCTTGGAGGAAACTCGCTCTTCCTTGGACAAAACTATCCAATGATGGTGGAAGGCGATCCAACTGCTGTTGACACAACGTTACTACCATTTATGAGAAGCAACTATATCTATACCTCAGACATTACTATGCTTCCCTACCATCCCAATATGGGTCCTGACATAGGCCGCTTCAGCCTCGATGATCAGTCTTGCATTGGTCTCGAGATTGACAGTAGCTGGCCCTTCCCAGAGAATCACTTCTGGTTCAAAGCAAGCGTTTCCAACACTGATGAGTGGTTGACCTGGAGTTCATTTCATTGCTTTGTTATTTATTGTGTGAGAAAAACTTTACTAGAATGTTTTGTTGGAAATGATTTATAATCCAACATGTATCCTCCTTGTCGTTGTGGGTTGATGACTTGTTGTATGTAATCAATGGTACATTTGCATATGCGTCCATGAACTCACGCCTGCTAGTAGTGTCCATATGAACAGTTCTAGTGATTTTAGTTGCAGAAATTTGATAGTGCTAGTGATTTGTAGCTGCATATTTTGACAAATCACAATGTTACAAGGTTGACAAATGGCAATGTTGCTAGATAAACAAATGTCAATATTTCCAGTTTGACAAATGGCAACATACCCAAAATGATAGATATGCAAATCTTACCCAATTGTTTGTACGTGGTTGCACACAGGTCATGCAAAACAACCGTTTGCATTGAAGGGATGCAGAAATCCTGCTCGACACACATTTTCCCTTGGCTTCCTGGGGAAGTTGTCGGTTTGCATACAGGTCTTCTAACTAAAACGTTTGCGATGAGTGTTTTATATTCAAAAACCATTGACCTTTTTTCGAAAGAAAATCGTTTGATAAGTCTGTAGATTAAGAGAGAAAAACACAAGTTTGTTCAAACCATATCTTTCATTCAGTCACACTACGAATTTATATTCATATGATCGAGAATTTGAGATACAGTATTAAACCCAAAAAAAACTATTTCCGGCGGCGGCGGAGGCGGCGTGCCTCGCCGTCGTTGTCATTGTCGTCCTCCGGGAAGCCGTTGTTGAAGTCTTCAAGGCAGCACAAAATGTTCTTCACTTGTAAATGAAACATCATGTTGTCGCACGATCGACGGGCGGGGCGTGGGAGGACGGTAACTGGCGCCGCTGAGAGGTAGCGGTCGACAGCAGCATCCCATGCCGCTGAGGGGGGCGCGCACACGGGCACGGTCACGGGCGTAGTGGGTGCAGCCAAATGCATGGGGACCGGCACCGAGGTGGGTGGAGGGGCGCGCACGGGCACGGCGGGTGCAGCCAAATGCACGGGAGCCGGCGCCACAGTGGGTGGAGTGGCGCGCGTGGACACGGGCACGGGAACTTGCGCTGGCATGTACACAAGCTCGCGCGGGTCCGCGGAGACCTTGCTGATGCCTGTGACTTCCAGCTCTGCCATAGTGCTTAGTGACTAGCCCGTCAATGCTACATGGATAGTCGCTGGCGCGGGCGCGGGGATGGGAGCTGGAACGAGAGCGGGGGCAGCAACCGCCGCGGCCAGCTCGTTTTGGGCCATGTCCATGAAGCCCCATTCCTCCTTATTTCTATCTCCTCCGACTCAGAGTCGACTTCAACAAACTTGAAGACTAGTGGCAGATGATCATTCTACGCCATGGCATTGGTGGAGGTCTATGGGGGAGGGGAATGGGAGGCAAACAGTAAGGCCGCCCGTATTAAATAGTGGCTCGGGCGCCATTAATGGAGAGGAAGGCGGGCGGCCATGGAAGTCAAAGGGCTCTCATCCTAGTGAGCCAGCGCAGCTTACAACTCGCACACTTCCCGGTGAGACTGCGCATTGGAGGACAACTTGCACGCCTCTCGGTCAGGCTGCACACCAGACTGCGCTCGCACGCCTCCCGTTCAGTCAAGGTCAAGCAGTTGTCTGCATGGCACCTCCTATAGCCATTAAAACCAAGACATGTGGCATCACGTGAATGGTTAACAGAACGCACACGGTTTGAATTATACAAACGTTTGAGATATTAAAGTGCCAGCTATTTTTTCAAAATGCCTTTGTTGCCTTCTCTCAAAATGGACACGAAAAATACCACATCATGTCGGGTGCCATTCCATGATAACACGCCAAGTTTCATGAATTTCATACGAGTTTTGGATTTACTAGAATTTAAAAACCAGGCATCTCAATGTTTTGCCGGCAATCAACGGTGCCTTGGTGTTTGAAATTCATTTGCATTTCTTGCATGGGACCTAAGCATGCACCCAAGGACATAGATTTGATTTTTCAACCAATTTATATGCACTGGAGCATCTGCATGTAGTTCAAATTTGAATTATGCACATAAATGCATTGAAAACTCAGTTAATGCATAAAAATGTCCAAAAGAACCCTGAAAAATCACAAAAATTAACACAACACTCCTATTGTTCTATGTTGACAGGAGAAAATTTTTGTAAGCAATAAGAGGTAGTGGATATCATTTCGTCCCCAAAGGTGGGACGTTCCCTACCAAAACCATGATGCTTGTTGCGAGAAGCTCTGATTTGTGACAAGCATATACCCAAACCTGCCCCAAACGGGACAAAACTTTTACCACGACATGTTGATGCCGCTCCATGAAAGCATGCCAAGTTTCATTAATTTCAGACGAGTTTTGGATTTACTAGAATTTGAAAATGAGCCATCTCAATGTTTTGACGGTAATCAATGGTGCCTTGGTGTTTGAAATTCATTCCCATTTCTTGCGTGGGAGCTAAGCATGCACCTAAGGACACATATTTGATTTTTCAACCAATTTATATGCACTGGAGCATGTGCATGTAGTTGAAATTTGAATTATGCACATAAATGCAATGAAAACTCAGTTAATGCATAAAAATGTAAAAATGAACCCCGAAATTCCCAAAAATTGACACAACACTCCTGTTGTTCAATGTTGACACGAGAAATTTTGTCACACCCTAGCTAGTTCAAGCATTAGAGTGTGCATCATGTTTAAATCCCTCCTAAACTTGAAATGGGGATGACAGAACCCCCAGCACCCCCCTGGAACAACTAGGGTTTACTAAAAACTTTTTCAATGAACTTGAAATGCCCTTCTAAAAAGCCCACCCTTTTTGTTTTGGGTTAAAACCCCTGACAAAAATGGTGCACATTTTTCTAGGACATCTAAGGTCATTGGATTAATCCTTATAGTATTTGCATTTGGGCATTTAAATTCTATAAAATATTTTAAATGCTCAAATAATCATAAACTAAAATGTTTGCTGCTGGATATATTCTAAGCAGTGGCCATGATTAATTTGATGATTTATGGTAATGCCCTAGCATTTTTAATAAAGCCCTGAAGTTACAGAAATAATAGAATAAATAAAAAAACAGAAAAGGAGAGAAAGAATAGGGACTTACCTGGAGCAGCCCACCAGCCCACCCGGCTCGGCCCAGTCCACTGGCCCTTGCCAGTCGTCCTCCTCCTCTCGCCATGAGGACGAGGAGCGCGTGGCCGGTGCCCGCGGCCACACGCCGGCCACCTCCTGCTTCCGCCGACGCCCTGGAGGCGTCTACGAGTGCCACGCCGACCCCCACGTCTCCCTCTCTTTATTCCCACTCTCCTTGTGGCCTCTCCCCCTCTCTAGCTCTCTCCCCATCTCCCTGCCGAGTGCAGCCGTCGCCGCCTACAAGCTCCACTGCAGCCACCGCCATCCATTCGTTGCCTCGTCATGCCAGGAAGCTCCGCCGTCGTCGACTACATCGAGTAGGCCGAGCCCCGAGCACTCGCTGGCCCAGAGATGCCGCACCGAGCTCGTCCTCAACTCCGGCCACTGGAGATCCCCTTCGTCGTCCCCGCCGCATCAGCTCATCCCCGACCTCGCCGACTGCCTCGACGAGAGCCCCGTGAGCTTAGGCACCTCCCCACCCTCTCAATTCTCTCTCTCGAGCACCGTAGCGACCGCACGTAGCTCACCCGCACGCACCGCCGCGGAGCTCGTCGCCGACGAGGCTCCGTCCACCCAATGGCCGCGCCACCCTGGCCACTAGTCCTACCGCATCCCTAGGAGCCCAACGCACCAAACCACGCACCTCCCCGTGCCCCCTAGCGACTAGTTCAACCTCACCCGAGCTCCGGCCGCCGACAAACTCATCGCCGGCGACGTTTCCGGCCACCCCAGCTCCACCCACTGCCACCACTAGATGCGGCTTCCTCCCTGCATCACATAGATAGTCTCCGCCGTCCTTTCGGTCATCGTAGTGCAAATCCCGCGCTGCTCCGCCGCGTCTGGCCTCGCCGGCGGCTAGACGCCGGCGAGTTGACCCTGTTTGACCCCCGTGTGGGCCCAGGTTGACCCCCCCTGAGTCTATGACAGGTGGGGCCGGCCTGCTAATTAGTTTCGGATTAGTTGTAACTAATTTTAATTAGTTTAGTCACTGACATGTGGGCCCAGGCCCCACTGACAGTTAATTAGTGTTAATTTAATTATGTTAATTAGCTGAGTCACTAACAGACAGGGCCCACCAGTCAAGTTTGACCTGGCCGACCCAGTTGACCCGCTGACATCACACCTATGTCATGCTGACGCATTAATTCAATTACTGGATTTATTCTTTAATAGGAAATTCCAGAAAATAGCCAAAACTTCTCAAAATCATAGAAAATCAACCGTAGATCGAAATGCAAAGATTTATATATGAAAAATGATCAGAAAAATTCAGGCTATCCATCTGTAATGGTTTCATGCATGACAAAACAAGATAACCTTGCTGTTTAAGCAAAATAAGATAATGCACTAATAAGGCTAAGATAAATGAACTATCATTTGAATCTTTGATTCAAATGGGTTCATTCCTTTCTGTTTTAGCTTGCATTAGGCCAAGACACATTCATTTTGCCATGTCATAGCATGCATCATATTGTTGCATATTGTCATGTGTTGATTATGTTCGGTGTGTCTTTCGTGGTAGGTTCTGCCTCCGAGGATAACCCCGAGTATCCTTCTGAAGGGCAGTATCCTACTACCACTACAACAGGCAATCAACCCATTGATCATTCTGATACAAACCCATGTTCTCGCTTCTGCTCTTGTTTACTGCATTAAGACAACGCGATTCAAACTGCTGTGTGCTACGGTAGTTGAACCCTTATCCTCTGCATGACCTGTCATTGCCACAGTAACTAGATGAAACCCACTAGCATGTGTAGGAGTTGATTGAGCCATGTATGTGATTCCTACCTTGCTATGCATGCTATGCTTAGAGTTGTGTCAGGGCTAGAGTGAAATGGTTATGTCGGTAATGTGAGGGATGTGTTGAACATGTTTCGGTAAAGGTATCGATGAGAGGCCATGTAGGAGTACATGGTGGGTTGTTTCATTGAGGCCGTCCATAAGAACTGAGATCTGTATGCGTGATTTAAGATTCAGCTACTACCACACATTGGGCCCTGAAATATGACCCCGCTTGACTTACTGACCCCTCTCGCCCTCTGTCCAGGAGTTGCAACTAGTTTCTAGTGTTTGTAGGTTATGTGTAGACGGCCGTGCGTAGAGCTGGCCCTAGGGGTGGGCTATGATGCGGTAGATACACTGTGGCCGGGTATGCCGGGCGCCCGTTTGGCGTCTCGGGACCCTGTACACATCGTTTGGGGCCGTTGAGGACACCCCGGACGGATTTCCTTGCGGACGGAACCTGAATAGGCGATAAACCTGGACAAGAGACTTGTGAGGTTAGTCAGGTCGTGGTCTACACCCACGTTGGTTTTCGCTTGATTTCTGCCGAGCACATGTCGTGTGCAGACGCTAAGTGGTGGAAACATGTGTGACGAAGTACACCCCTGCAGGGTATAAAACTATTCGAATAGCCGCGTCCGCGGTAAAGGACTACTTGGTTGCCTATACAGTTCATAGACAAGTTAATGAATACGACTAAAAGACTCAAGATAAGTGTGAGTACCGAGGATGGCCCTCTCGTAGGATGACGAGGGAGGATCCCCGGTGGAGTATTGTGTTGGTGAGTAGTGGACTCGTGTGTGAAAACTATTTTTACTAGTGGAGTCTCATAGGATAGCTTAGCCAAGAGTCAAAGCTGGCTTGCTGCAATAACTCCAACACCTTCTTGAGAATGAGCATGTATAGTAGGTTCTGTTGTAAGACTTGCTGAGTACCTTTGTACTCATGTTTGCTTAATTACCGTTTTCAGACGACAACAACGCCCCCTCCGATGGGTTCTATGTAGACCTTGATGTCGACGAGTGACTAGCCACCCAGGTGGTGATCCTGGTGTTGGGGAACGTTGCAGAAAACAAAATTTTCCTACGGTTTCACCAAGATCTATCTAGGAGTTCATCTAGCAACGAGTGATTAGATGCATCTACGTACCTTGTAGATCGCGAGCGGAAGCGTTCAAAGAACGGGGACGAGGGAGTCGTACTCGACGTGATTCGAATCACCAAAGATCCTAGCACCGAACGGACGGCACCTCCGCGTTTAACACACGTACGGAACAGCCACGTCTCCTCCTTCTTGATCCAGCAAGGGGGAAGGAGAGGTTGAGGGAGATGGCTCCAGCAGCAGCATGACGGTGTGGTGATGATGGAGCTGCAGTTCTCCGGCAGGGCTTCGCCAAGCACTATGGAGGACGAGGATGTGTTGGAGAGGGAGAGGGAGGCACCAAAGATCAAGGTCAGAAGTCCTCCATCTCCCCACTATATATAGGAGGGCCAAGGGGGGGGGCGCTGGCCCTAGGAGATCCAATCTCCTAGGGGGGTGCGCCCAAGGGGAGGAATCCCTCCTCCCCAAGGCACCTAGGAGGTGCCTTCCCCTCCTAGGACTCTTCCCTCCTTGAAACCCTAGGCGCATGGGCCTCTTGGGGCTGGTGCCCTTGGCCCATGTAGGCCAAGGCGCACCCCCTACAGCCCATGTGGCCCCCCGGGACAGGTGGCCCCACCCGGTGGACCCCCGAGACCCTTCCGGTGGTCCCGGTACAATACCGGTGACCCCGAAACTTGTCCCGATGCCCGAAATAGCACTTCCTATATATAATTCTTTACCTCCGGACCATTCCGGAACTCCTCGTGACGTCCGGGATCTCATCCGGGACTCCGAACAACATTCGGGTTACTGCATATACATATCCCTACAACCCTAGCGTCACCGAACCTTAAGTGTGTAGACCCTACGGGTTCGGGAGACATGTAGACATGACCGAGACGACTCTCCGGTCAATAACCAACAGCGGGATCTGGATACCCATGTTGGCTCCCACATGCTCCTCGATGATCTCATCGGATGAACCACGATGTCGAGGATTCAAGCAACCCCGTATACAATTCCCTTTGTCAATCGGTATGTTACTTGCCCGAGATTCGATCGTCGGTATCCCAATACCTCGTTCAATCTCGTTACCGGCAAGTCACTTTACTCGTACCGTAATGCATGATCCCGTGACCAGACACTTGGTCACTTTGAGCTCATTATGATGATGCATTACCGAGTGGGCCCAGTGATACCTCTCCGTCATACGGAGTGACAAATCCCAGTCTTGATCCGTGTCAACCCAACAGACACTTTCGGAGATACCCGTAGTATACCTTTATAGTCACCCAGTTACGTTGTGACGTTTGGTACACCCAAAGCACTCCTACGGTATCCGGGAGTTACACGATCTCATGGTCTAAGGAAAGGATACTTGACATTGGAAAAACTCTAGCAAACGAACTATACGATCTTATGCTATGTTTAGGATTGGGTCTTGTCCATCACATCATTCTCCTAATGATGTGATCTCGTTATCAATGACATCCAATGTCCATAGTCAGGAAACCATGACTATCTGTTGATCAACGAGCTAGTCAACTAGAGGCTTACTAGGGACATGTTGGTGTCTATTATTCACACATGTATTACGATTTCCGGATAACACAATTATAGCATGAATAAAGACAATTATCATGAACAAGGAAATATAATAATAATGCTTTTATTATTGCCTCTAGGGCATATTTCCAACAGTCTCCCACTTGCACTAGAGTCAATAATCTAGTTACATTGTGATGAATCGAACACCCATGGAATTCTGGTGTTGATCATGTTTTGCTCTAGGGAGAGGTTTAGTCAACGGATCTGCTACATTCAGGTCCATGTGTACTTTACAAATATCTATGTCTCCATCTTGAACATTTTCACGAATGGAGTTGAAGCGACGCTTTATGTGCCTTGTCTTCTTGTGAAACCTGGGCTCCTTGGCAAGAGCAATAGCTCCAGTGTTGTCACAGAAGAGCTTGATCGGCCCCGACGCATTGGGTATGACTCCTAGGTCGGTGATGAACTCCTTCACCCAAATTGCTTCATGCGCTGCCTCTGACTGCCATGTACTCCGCTTCACATGTAGATCCCGCCACGATGCTCTGCTTGCAACTGCACCAGCTTACTGCCCCACCATTCAAAATATACACGTATCCGGTTTGTGACTTAGAGTCATCCAGATCTGTGTCGAAGCTAGCGTCGACGTAACCCTTTACGACGAGCTCTTCGTCACCTCCATAGACGAGAAACATTTCCTTAGTCCTTTTCAGGTACTTCAGGATATTCTTGACCGCTGTCCAGTGTTCCTTGCCGGGATTACTTTGGTACCTTCCTACCAAACTTACGGCAAGGTTTACATCAGGTCTGGTACACAACATGGCATACATAATAGAACCTATGGCTGAGGCATAGGGGATGACACTCATCTCTTCTATATCTTCTGCCGTGGTCGGACATTGAGCTGAGCTCAATTGCACACCTTGTAACACAGGCAGGAACCCCTTCTTAGACTGATCCATATTGAACTTCTTCAATATCTTATCAAGGTATGTGCTTTGTGAAAGACCTATGAGGCGTCTTGATCTATCTCTATAGATCTTGATGCCTAATATATAAGCAGCTTCTCCAAGGTCCTTCATTGAAAAACTCTTATTCAAGTAGGCCTTAATGCTGTCCAAGAGTTCTATATCATTTCCCATCAAAAGTATGTCATCTACATATAATATGAGAAATGCTACAGAGCTCCCACTCACTTTCTTGTAAACGCAGGCTTCTCCATAAGTCTGCGTAAACCCAAACGCTTTGATCATCTCATCAAAGCGAATGTTCCAACTCCGAGATGCTTGCACCAGCCCATAAATCGAGCGTTGGAGCTTGCACACCTTGTCAGCATTCTTAGGATCGACAAAACCTTCCGGCTGCATCATATACAATTCTTCCTTAAGGAAACCATTAAGGAATGCCGTTTTGACGTCCATTTGCCATATTTCATAATCATAGAATGCGGCAATTGCTAACATGATTCGGACGGACTTCAGCTTCGCTACCGGTGAGAAAGTCTCATCGTAGTCAACCCCTTGAACTTGTCGATAACCCTTAGCGACAAGCCGAGCTTTATAGATGGTCACATTACCATCCGCGTCTGTCTTCTTCTTAAAGATCCATTTATTTTCTATGGCTCGCCGCTCAACGGGCAAGTCAGTCAAAGTCCATACTTCGTTTTCATACATGGATCCTATCTCGGATTTCATGGCTTCTAGCCATTTGTCGGAATCCGGGCCCGCCATCGCTTCTTCATAGTTCGAAGGTTCACCGTTGTCTAACAACATGATTTCCAAGACAGGGTTGCCGTACCACTCTGGTGCGGAACGTGTCCTTGTGGACCTTCGAATTTCAGTAGGAGCTTGATCAGAAGTATCTTGATCATCATCATTAACTTCCTCTCTAGTCGGTGCAGGCACCTCAGGAACATTTTCTTGAGTTGCGCCATTTTCCGGTTCAAGAGGTAATACTTCATCAAGTTCTACTTTCCTCCCACTTACTTCTTTCGAGAGAAACTCTTTCTCTAGAAAGGATCCATTCTTGGCAACAAAGATCTTGCCTTCGGATCTGAGGTAGAAGGTATACCCAATAGTTTCTTTAGGGTATCCTATGAAGACGCATTTTTCCGATTTGGGTTCGAGCTTTTCAGGTTGAAGTTTCTTGACATAAGCATCGCATCCCCAAACTTTTAGAAACGACAGCTTAGGTTTCTTCCCAAACCATAATTCATACGGTGTCGTCTCAACGGATTTCGACGGAGCCCTATTTAAAGTGAATGCGGCAGTCTCTAAAGCATAGCCCCAAAAAGATAGCGGTAAATCGGCAAGAGACATCATAGATCGCACCATATCTAATAGAGTGCGATTACGACGTTCGGACACACCATTACGCTGAGGTGTTCCAGGCGGCGTGAGTTGTGAAACTATTCCACATTTTCTTAAGTGTGTGCCAAACTCGTGACTCAAGTATTCTCCTCCACGATCTGATCGCAGGAACTTGATTTTCCTGTCACGTTGATTCTCAACCTCACTCTGAAATTCCTTGAACTTTTCAAAGGTCTCAGACTTGTGTTTCATTAAGTAGACATACCCATATCTACTCAAGTCATCAGTGAGGGTGAGAACATAACGATAGCCACCGCGAGCCTCAACACTCATTGGACCGCACACATCAGTATGTATGATTTCCAATAAGTTGGTTGCTCGCTCCATTGTTCCTGAGAACGGAGTCTTGGTCATTTTACCCATGAGGCATGGTTCGCACGTGTCAAATGATTCATAATCAAGAGACTCTAAAAGTCCATCTGCATGGAGCTTCTTCATGCGTTTGACACCTATGTGACCAAGGCGGCAGTGCCACAAGTATGTGGGACTATCATTATCAATCTTACATCTTTTGGTATTCACACTATGAACATGTGTAGCATTACGCTCGAGATTCATTAAGAATAAACCATTCACCATCGGAGCATGACCATAAAACATATCTCTCATATAAATAGAACAACCATTATTCTCGGATTTAAATGAGTAGCCATCTCGTATTAAACGAGATCCTGATACAATGTTCATGCTCAAACTTGGCACTAAATAACAATTATTGAGGTTCAAAACTAATCCTCGTAGGTAAATGTAGAGGTAGCGTGCCGACGGCGATCACATCGACCTTGGAACCATTCCCGACGCGCATCGTCACCTCGTCCTTCGCCAGTCTCCGCTTATTCCGCAGCTCCTGCTTTGAGTTACAAATGTGAGCAACTGCACCGGTATCAAATACCCAGGAGCTACTACGAGTACTGGTAAGGTACACATCAATTACATGTATATCACATATACCTTTTGTTTTGCCGGCCTTCTTGTCCGCTAAGTATTTGGGGCAGTTCCGCTTCCAGTGACCACTTTCCTTGCAATAAAAGCACTCAGTCTCGGGCTTGGGTCCATTCTTTGGCTTCTTCCTGGCAGCTTGCTTGCCGGGCGCGGCAACTCCCTTGCCGTCCTTCTTGAAGGTTTTCTTACCCTTGCCTTTCTTGAACTTAGTGGTTTTATTCACCATCAACACTTGATGTTCCTTTTTGACTTCTACCTCTGCTGATTTCAGCATTGCAAATACTTCAGGAATGGTCTTTTCCATCCCCTGCATATTGAAGTTCATCACAAAGCTCTTGTAGCTTGGTGGAAGCGACTGAAGGATTCTGTCAATGACCGCGTCATCTGGGAGATTAACTCCCAGCTGAGTCAAGCGGTTATGCAACCCAGACATAGTGAGTATGTGCTCACTGACAGAACTGTTTTCCTCCATCTTACAGCTGAAGAATTTGTCAGACACTTCATATCTCTCGACCCGGGCATGAGCTTGGAAAACCATTTTCAGCTCTTCGAACATCTCATATGCTCCGTGTCTCTCAAAACGCTTTTGGAGCCCCGGCTCTAAGCTGTAAAGCATGCCGCACTGAACGAGGGAGTAGTCATCGGTACGTGCCTGCCAAGCGTTCATAACGTCTTGTTCTGCAGGGAGAACAGGTGCGTCACCTAGCGGTGCTTGTAGGACATAATCTTTCTTGGCAGCTATGAGGATGATCCTCAGGTTCCGGACCCAGTCCGTGTAGTTGCTGCCATCGTCTTTCAGCTTGGTTTTCTCTAGGAACGCGTTGAAGTTGAGGACTACAGTTGGCCATTTGATCTACAAGACATATTGTAAAATTTTAGACTAAGTTCATGATAATTAAGTTCATCTAATCAAATTATTCAATGAACTCCCACTTAGATAGACATCCCTCCAGTCATCTAAGTATAACATGATCCGAGTTAACTAGGCCGTGTCCGATCATCACGTGAGACGGACTAGTCAACGTCGGTGAACATCTTCATGTTGATCGTATCTTCTATACGACTCATGCTCGACCTTTCGGTCTTCTGTGTTCCGAGGCCATGTCTGTACATGCTAGGCTCGTCAAGTCAACCTAAGTGTTTGCATGTGTAAATCTGTCTTACACCCGTTGTATGTGAACGTTAGAATCTATCACACCCGATCATCACGTGGTGCTTCGAAACAACGAACTGTCGCAACGGTGCACAGTTAGGGGGAACACTTTCTTGAAATTATTATGAGGGATCATCTTATTTACTACCGTCGTTCTAAGCAAACAAGATGCAAAAACATGATAAACATCACATGCAATCAAATAATAATAGTGACATGATATGGCCAATATCACATAGCTCCTTTGATCTCCATCTTGGGGCTCCATGATCATCTTGTCACCGGCATGACACCATGATCTCCATCATCATGATCTCCATCATCGTGTCTCCATGAAGTTGCTCGCCAACTATTACTTCTACTACTATGGCTAACGCGTTTAGCAATAAAGTAAAGTAATTTACATGGCGTTTCTCAATGACACGCAGGTCATACAAAAAATAAAGACAACTCCTATGGCTCCTGCCGGTTGTCATACTCATCGACATGCAAGTCGTGATTCCTATTACAATAGCATGAACATCTCATACATCACATATAGATCATTCATCATTCATCACAACTTTGGCCATATCATATCACAAAGCACTTGCTGCAAAAACAAGTTAGACGTCCTCTAATTGTTGTTGCAAGTTTTACGTGGCTGAAATAGGGTTCTAGCAAGAACGTTTTCTTACCTACGTGAAAGCCACAACGTGATTTGTCAACTTCTATTTACCCTTCATAAGGACCCTTTTCATCGAATCCGCTCCAACTAAAGTGGGAGAGACAGACACCCGCCAGCCACCTTATGCAACTTGTGCGTGTTAGTCGGTGGAACCGGTCTCACGTAAGCGTACGTGTAAGGTTGGTCCGGGCCGCTTTATCCCACAATACCGTTGAAGCAAGATAAGACTAGTAGCGGCAAGAAAGTTGACAACATCAACGCCCACAACAAATTGTGTTCTACTCGTGCAAGAGAACTACGCATAGACCTAACTCATGATGCCACTGTTGGGGAACGTTGCAAAAAACAAAATTTTCCTACGGTTTCACCAAGATCCATCTAGGAG
The DNA here is from genome assembly GCF_018294505.1 of Triticum aestivum. Taxonomy (NCBI): domain Eukaryota; kingdom Viridiplantae; phylum Streptophyta; class Magnoliopsida; order Poales; family Poaceae; genus Triticum; species Triticum aestivum. The sequence goes on from NC_057806.1 coordinate 184,518,933, forward strand.
TTCATCTAGCAACGAGTGATTAGATGCATCTACGTACCTTGTAGATCGCGAGCGGAAGCGTTCAAAGAACGGGGACGAGGGAGTCGTACTCGATGTGATTCGAATCACCGAAGATCCTAGCACCAAACGGACGGCACCTCCGCGTTCAACACACGTACGGAACAGCCACGTATCCTCCTTCTTGATCCAGCAAGGGGGAAGGAGAGGTTGAGGGAGATGGCTCCAGCAGCAGCATGACGGCGTGGTGATGATGGAGCTGCAGTACTCCGGCAGGGCTTCGCCAAGCACTATGGAGGAGGAGGATGTGTTGGAGAGGGAGAGGGAGCCACCAAAGATCAAGGTCAGAAGTCCTCCATCTCCCCACTATATATAGGAGGGCCAAGGGGGGGGGCACCGGCCCTAGGAGATCCAATCTCCTAGGGGGGGTGCGGCCAAGGGGAGGAATCCCTCCTCCCCAAGGCACCTAGGAGGTGCCTTCCCCTCCTAGGACTCTTCCCTCCTTGAAACCCTAGGCGCATGTGCCTCTTGGGGATGGTGCCCTTGGCCCATGTAGGCCAAGGCGCACCCCCTACAGCCCATGTGCCCCCCCCCCGGGATAGGTGGCCCCACCCGGTGGACCCCCGGGACCCTTCCGGTGGTCCCGGTACAATACCGGTGACCCCGAAACTTGTCCCGATGCCCGAAAGAGCACTTCCTATATATAATTCTTTACCTCTGGACCATTCCGGAACTCCTCGTGACGTCCGGGATCTCATCCGGGACTCCGAACAATATTCGGGTTACTGCATATACATATCCCTACAACCCTAGCGTCACCGAACCTTAAGTGTGTAGACCCTACGGGTTCGGGAGACATGTAGACATGACCGAGATCGCTCTCCGGTCAATAACCAACAGCGGGATCTGGATACCCATGTTGGCTCCCACATGCTCCTCGATGATCTCATCGGATGAACCACGATGTCGAGGATTCAAGCAACCCCGTATACAATTCCCTTTGTCAATCGGTATGTTACTTGCCCGAGATTCGATCGTCGGTATCCCAATACCTCGTTCAATCTCGTTACCGGCAAGTCACTTTACTCGTACCGTAATGCATGATCCCGTGACCAGACACTTGGTCACTTTGAGCTCATTATGATGATGCATTACCGAGTGGGCCCAGTGATACCTCTCCGTCATACGGAGTGACAAATCCCAGTCTTGATCCGTGTCAACCCAACAGACACTTTCGGAGATACCCGTAGTATACCTTTATAGTCACCCAGTTACGTTGTGATGTTTGGTACACCCAAAGCACTCCTACAGTATCCGGGAGTTACACGATCTCATGGTCTAAGGAAAGGATACTTGACATTGGAAAACTCTAGCAAACGAACTATACCATCTTGTGCTATGTTTAGGATTGGGTCTTGTCCATCACATGATTCTCCTAATGAAGTGATCTCATTATCAATGACATCCAATGTCCATAGTCAGGAAACCATGACTATCTATTGATCAACGAGCTAGTCAACTAGAGGCTTACTAGGGACATGTTGGTGTCTATTATTCACACATGTATTACGATTTCCGGATAACACAATTATAGCATGAATAAAGACAATTATCATGAACAAGGAAATATAATAATAATGCTTTTATTATTGCCTCTAGGGCATATTTCCAACACCTGGCCATGGAGGGCCCTATGTAGATAGATAGGCTTCGGAAGCCTTCTTGCTTTCTAGTGTCTGTACTCAGACTATTTACTTCCGCTTGTGCTTGTATGCTTGTATGACTTGAGTGTCGGGTCATGTGACCCCTACCTATATGAACATGTTATGTATGGCTCCCTGGAGCCTTTAAATAAAGTACTTGAGTTGTAGAGTTTTGTTGTGATGCCATGTTGTATGTACTCATATTGGGCATATTGTGTGTATGATTGAAATGCTTGGTATGAGTGGGATCCGAGAATCTAGTTATTTATCCCTGGCAGCCTTTCTTATGGGGAAATGTAGTCTAGTGTTCCTCGAGCCATAGTAGTCCGCTACAGTCCGGTTCACCGGAGTCCTGCTAGCCCGACACTACTGTTTAGGCCACTTGACTGGCCGGCATGTGTTTCACTTCGCTCCGGAGTCCTGCCTAGCCTGCTACTGCCCGGGTTCCCCGGAGTCCTATTAGCCCAGTGCTACAGCTCGGATTCACTCGCTGATGACCGACATGCTCGATGTGATTCATGTATGCCTGTCTCCATAGGTCTATGCCGCTTTGGGTTCACGACTAGCCATGTCGGCCCGGGTTCTCTATCATATGGATGCTAGCGACACTATCATATACGTGTGCCAAAAGGCGCAAACGGTCCCGGGCCATTGTAAGGCGACACCCGTGGGATACCGTGCGTGAGGCCGCAATGTGATATGAGGTGTTACCGGCTAGATTGATGTGACTTGGAACCGGGGTCCTGACAGCGTTGGCATTAGAGCCAGACTGCCTGTAGGTTCGTTGAGCCAAACTGGTTGATGTCGAGTCTAGAAATTCTTTAGTTATATGTAGGGGAATTGATTGTGGGAGGGAACCTAAGGATCTTTTACTTATTTACCTTATGCCCTCTGATCTGAGTCATTCTCTTCTCATTCAACGTGGGTTAAGGACTAGGCTCTCTTCTTCTATCAGGTTCACATGTTACTAATCCGTAGTAGCTTATAGGATTGTTGTTACAAGTCTCAGTACAGTTTCTACTACTTTTAGTATGTTGCCAGTTGAATCAGAACCTTGATATGATGTTGTTGAGTTGTATTGCAAACTGTTGTGGATGTCTCAAATCTTTTTCTGAGCATTTACAGCTGTTATGCTGTCCAATTTTCCCTAGAAATTCTAATGTCTTTGCATTGTGGTTGTGCTTTCAGATGGCCACTCGTTCTCAAAACCAAGTGGTTTGCCTGACCCGGTGCCTTGATGTGCCCGGTCATACTACTATGTTAGTCCGGGTAATGATCGAGACGGGTTACTGTTGGTATCCTGAATACACTATCGAAGAGCAGTTCCGAGACTTTAATCAAAGCCAATATTTCTGCACCGTCAGGATATTTCCTTCTTATCCTGGATCTACCGAGCCCCTCCACTATTCCTATGGACTCGGGGTTACTGTTGAGATGGCTGTGCAGGATTCTGCCTATTCCATGATGACCATCATGCGTGTCCGGACTGGCCTGCTTCGGAACACCGACTTCCGTTACATGCCAGCTTAACTTCTGGGAGCGCAAGGGTATCTTCAGGCTATCTATGCTGACTCCACTCAGGAGGACTCATTAACTCGTACCACTGCCGAGATGCTCGAGGATAAGGACAGAGAGAATTGGGCCTTGAGGCTAGAGCTTTTCAACACCCGTGCTGACCATTGGGCCACGTTGACTCGGTTTGCACCTACGGTGCAAGAAGGATATATGGATAGAAGGGATCTGTATCCTGTGAGATCTGCTCTGCCAGACATGGTGGAATGGCGTGATGTGGGAGGCATCACCCCTTCTCGTGGTCCCCGCAGGCCACCGTTTGTTGGTCCAAGACCTCATCCTAGCCCCTTTGGTCCACAAGCTCCTCAGGACCGTCTGTTCTCGGATGATCACGTTGAACTTCTAGGCTATGGAGGTGACTTCTATGAGGACGACTACAGAGCTGTCTGAGTTAGTAGTAGTATCACTATTATTGTAATAGTTGTATCTCCACTGTCCTGCGTGACTTGTGGAATATGACTTTGTGTGTAATCAATTCCGGAGGTGTAGACAAATTATGTATAGGAGCTGGGAATGCCTCCGATGAGATGTAACGTCTTTCATCATAGTTGTACTGTAGCCTGGGCTTGTACTAAACTATGTATGGTGTGTATGACCGTTGGTATATATATGGCAGTTTTATATTACCATGACATACGGATGAACATCTCTGCATTCCGTGTTATCCATTACATTCTGCACTTCCTTGCTAAGTTTGAGGCATCCTTTACCTAAACCGTTGTCTTGTTTTCTCCTAGGATGGTCAACACCCGCAGCAACCCTGCTGCCCCGGAGCAGGGGGAAGCCAGTGCAGCTAGGGGTGAAAATCTGCCTCACCCGCCCTCTCTTGGCCGAAGTGATGCTGGAGGCGGAAAGAAACAAGCGTGAGACTAACCGCTTACTGGAGCGGATTGAGCAAAACACTACACGCCATCCGCGAAATGACTTGGTGTCAATCAATGACTTTATCAAGCTGTACCCACCAAAGTTTAACCATTCCGTCGAGCCCCTCGACGTGGATGACTGGCTTCGCAGCATCACCCACAAGCTATGTTCTGCCAACGTAGCCGAAGCCGACAAGGTTACTTATGCTTCCTATCATCACGAAGGTCCTGCTAGCCTTCGGTGGGAAAATTTTGAAGCTATGCGCCCGGTCGGCCAAATCACTACTTGGGCTGAATTCAGTGAGGCTTTCCATGAGCATCATATTCCGGAAGGTCTCATAGATCACAAGAGGGAGGAGTTCTGCAATTTCACCCAAGGAAGACTGACTGTGGATGCATATAGTCGTGAATTTGGGAATCTGGCACATTATGCTCCTGAAGAGGTATCTACCGACGATAAGAAGCAGGTAAGGTTCAGCAAGGGACTTAGCCCTGAGCTTCGCCGTGATCTTCGTCTGCATGAGTGCACATCCTTTCATAAGTTGGTCAATAAAGCCATCAGCGCTGAGACAGGCCAGACTGATTATGACGCTTCACGCAAGCACTCCCGTGATTTTGGCTCTTCATCCGGCTCTGGAGCTCTGAAGCGCCGGGTGTGGATTCCAAGCACGGCACTACCACCCAGGTTCATTCCGAGGCCATCCTTTGAGGCGCCTCATTCCAACCAGCAGTTTGTACCGCCCAAGCCCTATGGTGGCCCCGCTGCTAATGCTGCTCCATGCCCCAATGTGGTGACATGTTTCCAGTGTGGAGAGCCGGGTCACTATAGTCGAGAGTGTCCCCAGAACAACCCCAACCAGTCTGGAAAGTCCGTTGGCCGTGGTAAGCCAGCGGGAAAGACATTCTACGCCAAGCCGGTCACCACTGCACGTGGCCATGTCAACTATGTTTCAGCCGAGGAGGCTCATGAGGATACTAACATCGTCCTTGGTACGCTCCTTGTTAATTGCCATCCAGTGTCTGTTCTTTTCGATACTGGAGCATCTCATTCATTCATATCCGAGAACTATGCTCGATTGCATAACACGACATTCTGTTACACTCCCTCTACCATGGAAATTCAAACCCCTGGCTCTAGATGGCAAACTTCTAGAGTATGCCATGGGAACGAAATTCTTGTCGATGGACTTGTCTTCCTTGCATCCTTAATAGCTCTCAAGTCCTTGGACATAAACATCATCTTGGGTATGGACTGGATGTCAGCTCATTATGCTAAGATTGATTGCGCCACTAGAACCGTTCAACTTACCCACCCATCGGGCAAGACAGTCAATGTCTTAACTCGAGTGGCCAAGCGCCAGCTTTACTCCCTAAACGCCAACCTCCTTCCAGACCTTGAGGATGTTCCGGTAGTCCGAGACATTCCGGATGTCTTTCCAGGAGAACTGCCAGGTGTTCCACCTGACAGGGATGTCGAGTTTGTGATAGACCTTGTTCCAGGAACCGTTCCAATTTCTAGAAGACCCTATAAGATGGCACCTTTAGAACTAGCCGAGCTTAAGAACCAACTCGATGAGTCCTTCAAAAAGGGTTTCATCCGCCCTAGTTCCTCTCCTTGGGCTTGCCCCGTCCTCTTCGTCAAGAAGAAGGATGGAACGGATCGAATGGTTGTAGATTACCGACCTATCAACTTGGTCACTATCAAGAACAAGTATCCGCTTCCCAGGATCAACGATCTGTATGATCAGCTCGCTGGATCCTCAGTCTTTTCCAAGATGGATTTGAGGTTGGGCCACCATCAAATCAAAATCAGAAATGGGGGCATTCCCAAAATGGCCTTTGTTACTCGTTATGGCCAATACGAGTACACCGTTATGTCCTTCGGTTTAACCAATGCCCCAGCCACCTTCTCTCGGTTAATGAACTCAGTCTTCATGGAGTATTTGGATAAATTCGTCGTAGTATACCTCGATGACATACTCATCTACTCCAAGAATGAAGAGGAACATGCTGAACATCTAAGGCTGGTATTGACGAAACTTCGAGAGCATCACCTTTATGCCAAATTCTCCAAGTGTGAATTTTGGTTGCCAGAAGTGACCTATCTAGGCCATGTAATCTCTGGTAAGGGTATTGCTGTCAATCTCGAGCGAGTTCAAGCTGTCCTTGATTGGACTCCACCTAAGACGGTCAAGCAAGTTTGGAGCTTCCTTGGCTTAGCGAGCTATTGCCGTCGCTTCGTCGAGAATTTCTCCAAGGTTGCTAAACCTCTAACTGAACTCCTCAAGAAAGATAAAAAGTTCGAGCGGACTCCACAGTGCGAGTTCATCTTTCAGGAACTAAAAAGATGCCTAACATCTGCTCCCGTACTGGTACCACCAGATTTCTCCAATGACTTTATTATCTATTGCGTCGCCTCGCGACAAGGACTAGGTTGCATACTCATGCAATATCGTCATGTAATTGCCTATGCTTCACGGCAATTACACCCACATGAGGAAAACTATCCCACACATGATCTAGAGCTTGCAGTTGTAGTCCATGCACTCAAAACTTGGCGACATTACCTCCTCGGTAATCGTTGCGAGATCTTCACCGATCACCAAAGTTTGAAATATATATTCACCCAACCGGATTTGAATCTCAGGCAAAGACGTTGGGTCGAGTTGATCTCGGATTACGACTTAGGAATAACTTACACCCCGGGCAAAGCCAATGTCATGGCTGATGCACTAAGTCGTAAGTCCTATTGTAACAACCTGATGTTACAACAAAGTCAACCACTTCTCTAAGAGGAATTTCGTAAGCTTAATCTTCACATTGTTCCTCGAGGTTTTCTATACACCCTGGTGGCGAAACCTACCCTTATGGATCAAATCATAGCTGCCAAGAAGCGTGATGAGGGCATATTCCGGATTAAGGAAAACATTGCTAGAGGAGTTGCTAAATGTTTTTCCATGGATGAGCGAGGTGTTGTCTTCTTCGAGAACCGTTTGGTGGTTCCCAAGAAACAACATCTACGCCAGTTGATCCTTAAGGAAGCTCATGAATCCCCTCTCACCATTCATCCCGGTAGTACTAAAATGTATCATGACCTACGCCAGAGGTTTTGGTGGACTAGGGTGAAGAGAGAAATCGCTCAATACATTGCTAATTGCGACGTTTGTCGTCGTGTTAAAGCAGAGCATCAACGGCCTGCTGGCACCCTTCAACCTTTGGCTATTCCTGAGTGGAAATGGGATAAAATCAGTATGGATTTCATCACTGGGTTTCCCAGGACCAAGAGAGGGAATAATGACATCTTCATCGTGATCGACTGTCTTTCCAAAGTAGCCCACTTTCTACATGTTCATGAGAGTATCACCGCTAGCCAGCTAGCTGAGTTATACATCTCCCGAATAGTGTCACTTCATGGTGTCCCATTGGAAATTAACTCAGACCGGGGGAGTCTCTTCACCTCTCGATTTTGGGAAAGTTTCCAAAATGCTATGGGAACTCGTGTCTCTTTTAGCACCACCTTCCATCCTCAATCAAGTGGTCAAGTAGAGCGAGTCAATCAAATTCTGGAATATATGCTCTGAGCTTCTGTCATCTCGTTCGGAATGGGTTGGGAGAAATGCCTTCCATTCGCGGAGTTTGCTTATAACAATAGTTATCAAGCTAGCTTGTGCAAGGCTCCTTTCGAAGTTCTGTATGGACGAAAATGTCGAACGCCTCTTAACTGGTCAGAAACCGGGGAAAGACAACTGTTTGGCCCGGATATGATTCAGGAAGCAGAAGAGCAAGTTCGTGTTATTCGTGAGAAATTGAAAACAGCCCAATCTCGTCAAAAGAGCCAATATGATCATAAACATAAGCTCATGACTTTTCAAGTCGGCGAGAAGGCTTACCTTTGTGTCACTCCGTTAAAGGGAACCCATCGTTTCGGTATCAAAGGCAAATTGGCTCCTCACTACATCGGACCCTTTCGCATTCTTGCCAAATGAGGAGAAGTTGCCTACCAATTGGAACTACCTTTGCATCTTTCCAGAGTTCACGATGTCTTCCACATTTCTCAACTCAGGCGTTGCTTCGCGGATCCTATCCGTGGAGTGGACCACGAAACGCTTGATCTACAAGATAACCTCTCATATCGGGAATATCCCGTTCGTATCCTTGATCAAGCCGAGCGTACCACTCGACGTCATAATATCAAGTTTCTCAAGGTTCAATGGTCACACCATTCTGAGAAAGAAGCCACTTGGGAAAGGGAGGATGGTCTTCGACTCGAGTACCCCACCTTCTTCACGGAGGATCCTAAATCTCGGGACGAGATTCTTTTGAGTGGGCGTGAGTTGTCACACCCTAGCTAGTTCAAGCATTAGAGTGTGCATCATGTTTAAATTCCTCTTAAATTTGAAATGGGGATGACAGAACCCCCAGCACCCACCTGGAACAACTAGGGTTTACTAAAAACTTTTTCAATGAACCTGAAATGCCCTTCTAAAAAGCCCACCCTTTTTGTTTTGGGTTAAAACCCCTGACAAAAATGGTGCACATTTTTCTAGGACATCTAAGGTCATTGGATTAATCCTTATAGTATTTGCATTTGGGTATTTAAATGCTATAAAATATTTTAAATGCTCAAATAATCATAAACTAAAATGTTTGCTGCTGGATATATTCTAAGCGGTGGCCATGATTAATTTTATGATTTATTGTAATACCTGGCATTTTTAATAAAGCCCTGAAGTTACAGAAATAATAGCATAAATAAAAAAATAGAAAAGGAGAGAAAGAACAGGGACTTACCTGGCGCAGCCCACCCGGCTCGGCCCAGTCCACTGGCCCTTGCCAGTCGTCCTCCTCCTCTCGCCAGGAGGACGAGGAGCGCGTGGCCGGCGCCCACGGCCACACGCTGGCCACCTCCTGCTTCCACCGATGCCCTGGAGGCGTCTATGAGTGCCACGCCGACCCCCACGTCTCCCTCTCTTTCTTCACACTCTCCCCGTGGCCTCTTCCCCTCTCTGGCTCTCTCCCCATCTCCCTGCCGAGTGCAGCCGTCGCCGCTGACAAGCTCCACCACAGCCACCGCCGTCCATTCGTTGCCTCGTCATGCCAGGAAGCTCCATCGTCGTCGACTACATCGAGTAGGCCGAGCCCCGAGCGCTCGCTCGCCCCGGAGACGCTGCACCGAGCACGTCCTCAACTCCGGCCACCGGAGATCCCCTTTGCCGTCCCCGCCGCATCAGCTCATCCCCGACCTCGTCGACTGCCTCGACGAGACCCCCGTGAGCTCAGCCACCTCCCCACCCTCTCCGTTCTCTCTCTCCAGCCCCGTAGCGACCGCACGTAGCTCACCCGCACGCACCGCCGCGGAGCTCGTCGCCGACGAGGCTCCGGCCACCCAATGGCCACGCCACCCTGTCCACTAGTCCTACCGCACCCCCAGGAGCCCAACGCACCAAACCATGCACCTCCCTATGCCCCCTGGTGACTAGTTCAACCTCACCCGAGCTCCGGCCCCGCCAAACTCATCGCCGGCGATGTTTCCGGCCACCCCAGCACCACCCACTGCCACAACTCGACGCGGCTGCTCCGCCATCCTTTTGGTCGCCGGAGTGCAAATCCCGCGCTGCTCCGCCGCGTCTGGCCTCACCGGCGGCTAGACGCCGGCGAGTTGACCCTGTTTGACCCCCGTGTGGGCCCAGGTTGACCCCCCTGAGTCTATGACAGGTGGGGCCGGCCTCCTAATTAGTTTAGGATTAGTTTTAACTAATTTTAATTAGTTTAGTCACTGACATGTGGGCCCAGGCCCCACTAATAGTTAATTAGTGTTAATTTAATTCTGTTAATTAGCTGAGTCACTGACAGACAGGGCCCACTAGTCAGGTTTGACCTGGCCAACCCAGTTGACCCGCTCACTCACACCTATGTCATGCTGACGCTTTAATTCAATTACTGGATTTATTCTTTAATAGGAAATTCCAGAAAAATAGCCAAAACTTCTCAAAATCATAGAAAATCAACCATAGCTCCAAATGCAAAGTTTATATGTGAAAAATGATCAGAAAAATTCAATCTATCCATCTGTAATGGTTTCATGCATGACAAAACAAGATAACCTTTCTGTTTAAGCAAAATAAGATAATGCACTAATAAGGCTAAGATAAATGAACTATCATTTGAATCTTTGATTCAAATGGGTTCATTCCTTTCTGTTTTAGCTTGCATTAGGCCAAGACACATTCATTTTGCCATGTCATAGCATGCATCCTATTGTTGCATATTATCATGTGTTGATTATGTTCGGTGTGTATTCCGTGGTAGGTTCTGCCTCCGAGGATAACCCCGAGTATCCGTCTGAAGGGCAGTACCCTACTACCACTACGACAGGCAAGCAACCCATTGATCATTCCGATACAAACCCATGTTCTCGCTTCTGCTCTTGTTTACTGCATTAAGACAACGCGATTCAAACTGCTGTGTGCTACGGTAGTTGAACCCTTATCCTCTGCATGACCTGTCATTGCCACGGTAACTAGATGAAACCCACTAGCATGTGTAGGAGTTGATTGAGCCATGTATGCGATTCCTACCTTTCTATGCCTGCTATGCTTAGAGTTGTGTCAGGTCTGGTTCATCTGGGTGATGGGCTAGAGTGAAATGGTTATGTCGGTAATGTGAGGGATGTGTTGAACATGTTGTGGTAAAGGTATCAATGAGAGGCCATGTATGAGTACATGGTGGGTTGTTTCATTAAGGCCGTCTATAAGAACTGAGATCTGTATGCGTGATTTAAGATTCAGCTACTACCACACATTGGGCCCTGAAATATGACCCCGCTCGACTTACTGACCCCTCTCGCCCTCTGTCCAGGAGTTGCAACTAGTTTCTGGTGTTTGTAGGTTATGTGTTGGCGGCCGTGCGTAGCGCTGACCCTAGGGGTGGGCTATGATGCGGTAGATACACTGTGGCCGGGTATGCCGGGCGCCCGTTGGGCGTCTCGGGACCCTGTACACATCGTTTGGGGCTGTTGAGGACACCTCAGCCAGATTTCCTTGCGGATGGAACCTGAATAGGCGATAAACCTGGACTAGAGACTTGTGAGGTTAGTTAGGTCATGGTCTACACCCACGTCGGTTTTCGCTTGAAGTCTGCCGAGCACATGTCGTGTGCAGACGCTAAGTGGTGGAAACATGTGTGACGAAGTACACCCCTGCAGGGTATAAAACTATTCGAATAGCCGCGTTCGCGGTAAAGGACTACTTGGTTGCCTATACAGTTCATAGACAAGTTAATGAATACTACTAAAAGACTCAAGATAAGTGTGAGTACCGAGGATGGCCCTCTCGTAGGATGACGAGGGAGGATCCCTGGTGGAGTATTGTGTTGGTGAGTAGTGGACTCGTGTGCGAAAACTATTTTTACTAGTGGAGTCTTGTAGGATAGCTTAGCCAAGAGTCAAAGCTGGCTTGCTGCAATAACCCCACCACCTTCTTGAGAATGAGCATGTATAGTAGGTTCTGTTGTAAGACTTGCTAAGTACCTTTGTACTCATGTTTGCTTAATTACTGTTTTCAAACGACAACACAGCCCCCTCCGATGGGTTCTACGTAGACCTTGATGTCTACGAGTGACTAGCCACCCAGGTGGTGATCCTGGCCATGGAGGGCCCTATGTAGATAGACAGGCTTTGGAAGCCTTGTTGCTTTCTAGTGTCTATACTCAGACTATTTACTTCTGCTTGTGCTTGTATGCTTGTATGCCTTGAGTGTCGGGTCATGTGACCCCTACCTGTATGAACATGTTATGTATGGCTCCCTAGAGCCTTTAAATAAAGTACTTGAGTTGTAGAGTTTTGTTGTGATGCCATGTTGTATGTACTCATATCGGGCATATTGTGTGTATGATTGAAATGCTTGGTATGAGTGGGATCCGACAATCTAGTTGTTTATCCCGGGCAGCCTTTCTTATGGGGAAATGTAGTCTAGTGTTCCTCGAGCCATAGTAGTCCGCTACAGCCCGGTTCACCGGAGTCCTGCTAGCCCGGCACTACTGTTCAGGACACTTGACTGTCCGGCATGTGTTTCACTTCGCTCCTATGTCTGTCCCTTTGGGGAAATGTCACGCGGTGACATTCGGAGTCCTGCCTAGCCTACTATAGCCTGGGTTCCCCGGAGTCCTGTTAGCCCAGTGCTACAGCCCGGATTCACTCGCTGATGACCGACATGCTTGATGTGATTCATGTATGGCTGTCTCCATAGGTCTGTGCCGCTTTGGGTTCACGACTAGCCATGTCGGCCCGGGTTCTCTGTCATATGGATGCTAGCGACACTATCATATACGTGTGCCAAAAGGCGCAAACGGTCCCGGGCCATGGTAAGGCGACACCCGTGGGATACCGTGCGTGAGGCCGCAATGTGATATGAGGTGTTACCGACTAGATCAATGTGACTTGGAATCGGGGTCCTGACAAATTTTTTGAAAGAAATAAGAGGCAATGGATATCGTTTCGTCCCGAAGGTGGGACGTTCCCTACCGAAACCATCATGCTTGTTCTGAGAAACTCTGGTTTGTGAGAAGCATATACCTGAACGTGCCCCAAATGGGAATAAATTTTTACCACGGCATGTTGATGCCGCTCCCTGATATCATGCCAAGTTTCATGAATTTCATACGAGTTTTGGATATACTAGAATTTAAAAACTAGGCATCTCAATGTTTTCCCGGCAATCAACAGTGCCCTGGTGATTGAATTGCATTCCCATCTTTTCCATGGGACCTAGAAATTCACCCAAGGACACACATGTGATTTTTCAACCAACTTTAGTGCATTGGAGCATGTGCTTGTAGTTCAAATTTGAATTATGCACATAAAATGCCTAGAAAACCCAGTTAATGTATAAAAAAGGCCAAACGAACGCCGAAAATTCAACCCCATTTGTTGCATGGGAACTAAGCATGCACTGAAGGACACAAACTGGAGCATGTGCATGTAGTTTAATTTTGAATTGTGCACCTGAAATGGCTAGAAAACCAGTTTAATGTATGAAATGTCCAAACATACCCTCAATAATTCTAGTTCTTTTACGACACACATATAGTTGCATGTTCACTGCACATAAAAAGTCTATCAATTCAAACAATGTCCATTGCCGTTGTGACCCCATTTTGTAATTCAAATCAATTAGATCGCACATAGTTTATTATCACCAACCATGTGAGATGTAGTGCAAAATATCTTGGAGCACCACCGGTGTATAGTGCGCCTATGGTTTACACGAGAGGGTGCATCGGCTACAGTCCACAGCCGGCGTGTCAAGCACACTAGCTCGCTCCCCCAAAACTCCCGCCTTTGCATCCCTCGCAATCTCGAAAATATCTACCGCCTAGAAGGTTTTAATGTTTGATAGCACACGATTAGTATGTGCGGACCGTGTGCGATGCTTGTTACTGTCGCTCTGCTTCAGTCCCTTGATTCAAATTTTCAGTAGCCCCGGCAGTTTACTCCCGCCTCTGCATCCCTCGCAATCTCTAAAATATCTGCTCGCCCTTGATCAAAATTTTCAGTAGCCCCACCTTGTTACTCCTGCCTAGTAAAATTTCCAGTTGCCGCAGTATGTCCTCAAACACAACCTCCGCTCACACAGACGCACACAACCCTTGAAACCATTGGTAGGTCGCCGCCATTGCCGGCGCCTCCATCCTCAACCTATGCATGTGTGCCGGGGGCTCGAGTAGACAATGGCCGAAAAGAGGTTTATCACGACATTTTCGCTCGACGCCGGCGAGGTGGCCGCCGAGTTGTCCTTGTCGTCCTCCGCGGGCATGATCCGCCTTTGCCGGTCCCCTGATCCGCCCGTCGATGTGCCCCTACGCCGGCTCGAGGACTTCCCCCTCCTCCCCCGGACCCGACAGTCGACGAAGTCCTACCTCGGGGTCCGCCTCGAGACGGTGGCACTCCGTCCCGAAAGTCCTCGAAAGATGACTTATATACCGAAAGATGGGCACTTGAGGTGGCCTAGATGAGTACACCCACTACAAAAAAATACACTTCCGTGATGGTACGTGTTTGTCACAGTAGGTCACTTTTTTTGGTCGTGCATGTACATCCATGACAAATTTATGACAGAATCAAGATAGTCATACATGTGCTGTCGTAGAAGTGTTCCATGACATTACCAAAATTATCATCACGGAAGTGTCCACTTCCATGACGATAAATCGCGCGTCACAGAAGTGCTTTCGTCAAGGGTGACCGACACATGGCATCCACCATAACGGAACGCCGTTAAGCTATCGGGTCGGGTTTTGGATCTGGTAACCCGTTAACAGCCCCGACCAATGGGAAATTTCCACGTGTAAAATTCTTATTGGCCGGACGAAACACATGTCAGCTCGTCAGTGGGTCAGATAAGCGCCTATGATATGTCGACACGTGGCACGGCCCAACAAGTTTAAATGGGCCGGCCCAACTGAAGGCCCACAAGATTTTGCGGACCATAATGGGCCGGCCCAGCTAAAGGCCCACGAGATTTTGTGGACCGTAATGGGCTGGCCCAGCTAAAGACCCACAAGATTTTGCGGGCCATAATGGGCCGTGTCGGTGTTCTAGGAACGGGGGTCCCCAGACTTGCCTGCCTGCGGCCTGCGGCGTGGCTCAAAGGGGGGCCCAGCACGGCCAATCTTCACCAACACAGACCCAAGACCCTCGTGAGGGGCCAAGCCTCGCGGGGCGGACGACGCGGAGCTTCCTCAGGCACGGCCTCACCAGGCTGGCCGAGGAGGCGGAGAGATCAAGGCGGGGTACCTCACGAGGTGCCCGTGACGCAAGCCATGACGGCCAAGGGCGCCAGGCGGGTGCCAGCCCGCGCAGTGTCCTCCTTTCTTCTTTGGTGCAAAGGGGGCAAGCGCAGCCGCGGAGTACCGAGGCATCAGGCAAAGGTTGCCATTTCGGTGCAACAAGACCAAGACCAGGAGGACTGCAAGATGGAGGTCATTGTGGAGCCCAAGACAGCGTCACCACCAGAGCATTGTGCAGGCGAAGACTATTTTTGTCAATATAGCTGGTACTAGCTGTCCCCCTTCAAATTAGCCCGCCATTGTTGGCTCGTTTCCCGCTTGATATTTGGGAAGAGGACCAGGGCCCCTATAAATAGGACCAGCCACCCACAGGATCATGGAGGTGGGGGATCAAGACCAACGATCGAGTAGAGAGGAGATCAAATCAGATCAACAGTCGTGGAGAGAGAGAGAGAAGGGTGACTGAACTCATCCTAGCAGTTCATCACCCCAGCCAAGAACAGACCCTCGCGAGGCTGTTCTTCCTTGTATTGCTCATCATCATCAGCCCAAGAGGCAATCCACCACACCACACACTGGAGTAGGGTATTACACCACAACAGTGGCCCGAACCAGTATAAACCCTGTGTCTCTTGTGTTGTTCTTTCCATAACTTAGATCTTAGCGAGGCGGAGGGGTGCAGGTAGGTAGGAGGCGAAATCTCCGCGCACACCCCAATGTTCGAACCTCAAGGGTCTGCCGGAACCCAAAATCCGACATTTGGTGCGCCAGGTAGGGGTGCGCCGGAATCCACCTTCTACCGCTTCGTGCCCCGTCGCGTCGTCATCACCATGTCCGGCGACCAGGCGGGCAACCCAGATCCATGGGCGGCGTGGCCCGCCCGCATAGAGCCGCTCGACTCGGGCGACCCTGTGCCCCAGGCAGATCGCGGTCGGCAGGGTGCTGCGGGCCACGGGCGACGCGGACAGGCTTCGACAGCTCTCACACCGTGGCAGGCGCGGTCGACAGCAAGGGCCTCCAATCACGCTGCGACCATGACACCGTACACCCGCCGGGTGCAGGCGAACTCGAGGGCCGCGCTCACGGTGGCCCGAGAGCTGCTGCAGTGCAGGCTGCTGGAGGGCGGCTATGACGTGCTGCTGGAGCGGGTGGCAGAGCTCTGGGCTTCGTCGCCTCGGGAGCTCACCCCTTCAGCATCCTGCTCTCATCTCAAGCCCAGGGCGGCCCGCGCGGGGGCTCCACGCGCGCCCGCGGGCTCCAAGGCTACTCCGACGCCAGCAAAGCTGTCAGCACCGGACCGGCGGCGGCGCAGCCCCCGCTCCCGGTCCACGAAGAAGAAGGACGCGACGTGACCCACGGCCCCAGTGGACAGCCGCGCTACCACCCTGCGGTGGGCGCGTCAAGCAGAGCTGCGTGGCACGCGGAGCACTACGGCGCGGCCTTCGGGATGACGGCGCCAGAAGAATACGTGCCCCTCATGATGGACCAAGGACACCCTCACGAGGGCGAACAAGGCTCGCTCCTCAGCCCAAGCTGGGGGGACGAGGCGCCAGAAGCGGAGCCCTTCGAGGAGTCCCAGGATGGTCCCACTGGACACGCTGGAGGCAACGATTATCGAGTACCGTTAATTCCTCAGGAGCAGGCATACGCTAATCATGGATCGCAGGAGGTGCAGGTCACCACAGCGAGCAGCTGCCCCGCTCCTACAGTCTCCTACCCCTCGGGAGGAGGGCGTAGGGGGCTGCAGGAGTGGGGCCGAGATCCGACATCACCACCGCGTCGTTCGGAGCAAGGTGTTCTCAGGAGGTAGGCCCTATGCTGGGGAGGTGCCTCAGGGCCTGCCCCTGGCGGATGACCCGTGGTCGTCGGGGGAACCGCTGGCGACCGCTCTACCCCATCGGCGGCGTCCTTGTTTCCGGTCGTCGTTGATGGCACTAGAGTGTGGCACAAGGCGGGGCCCTCGTCTGGCGATATGAAGCAAGGCCGGTACCTGTGAAGGAGGCCCAGTGCCTGTGAAGCTCGCCGCCCCGTGACACTCTCACGTAATAATGAGTGGGGCTGTACATGCCCCGGAGTCTCAGGGGTGCCGGCCTCAGGCCCTGGGGCTCCCTTCCACGCCCAGTGGCAGCACTTAGCTCCGCGCTGGTGAGAAGACGTCCAAGACTAGATTAGGTGCCGGACGCAGCCTTTTGTCTGCTTTCGTTGCTTTTCCCTTTGGTTGTCCCTGTCCCCCGCTGGATTCAAGTTGGATTCGAATTTGAGATTTGCGTGTGTTCGGGGAAGGGGTGCTTAGTCTCGTTCGAGCAATTTCTCGCGTTTTGCTTACCACTTCGCCTTAGCTGCCTCCCCCCGTGAGCCCCTCGCGAGCCGGGTCAGGCCTAGCTTGCGCGCAGCCCAGACTGCCGCCGCCGCGTCCTCTCAGGAGGATGTTTACTGCAGGTCCTACGGATCCAATCAGGGAACACTCGGGACAACGCAACCTCCCACAGGCTACCTCAGGGCCAGCACGGGACCAAGGTAAACTAGCTGACCAGCGCGTCGCTTAAGCCAACCACTTGGCGCGGGCGCATGGGTAATGTAGCGTCTACTGATACGATGAACACAAGTTTTACATGAGGGGCTCCCCCTCCAAAATGCTCTCACAGCCATCAGGCCAAAACCTGAGTTCTATTCATGCAGGGTAAGGAAGCAGGAACGATGCACAATCAGTCAGATAAATCCCCTAATGCATCCTCAGGAGCACCACCCGAGCCATTGCTGGCATCGCTGAACTCGCTATCGCTGTCCGCGTCGCCGCCAGCGGCGTCAGGGCCGTTCACCACACCGCCCTCGTCGGCAGCCACGATCATGCCGTCGTTGTCTGAAGCGAAGGCCCTGATAAGAGCATCCACATTGTCTTCCACCCAGTGCACCAGGTCGTCTCGGACGGCTTGGGGGACTTGGGCGATGGCGGCGTCGAAATCGAAGTGGGGATCCATGTTCCGGAGATGGTTGAAGACGCGAGAAAAGGCTCGCCCGAGCAGGGCCAGTCTCCTCTCCTCCACCAACCTGTCAGCCCTGACCGACCGCGCCTCCAGCTGCGTCACCACGTCAGTGAAGAACTGAAGATTGCCGGCGTAGTTGACTGCGTGCGGCTCGCCAATAGCCACCTCGCAGATGTTGCCCAAGGCTGTGTTGGCTCTCTCCCGGAGCGTGGTGAGCATGGGGCCGTGCTCATGCTCCAGGATCCGCCGCTAACGTATCTCGTCTGCATTCTAGCCCGCGACGGCCTCAGCCTCCTCCACCCGCTGGCGAAGAAGGAGCACCTCGGCCTGGGAGGTGGTTAACTCACCTTGCGCCACCTCAAGGGCGGCCTGGAAAGCATCGGCCCGCCGTGTCGCCTCCTCCAGCTTGGCCCTCAAGGCAGCAGTCCTGCCTTCAGCCTCGGCCCGGATCAACCCCAGCTTCTCCTCAAACTCGTGCTCAAGGTTCAAACGCGCCATCGCCACCCGACGTCCTCCTCCAGGACACGGGCTTCCTGTGCAGCGACATCATCCTCCGCCTACGTCATCAAGCGCTCCCTCGTCTCCAGACGCTCATACGCGTGGGTACGTTCGGCGGCTTCCAGCGTCAGCGCCTCCTCATGCTTCTGGAGCTCTGCTGAGTCGCCAGAGGCCACCTTCATCGACGCGAGGGCTGCCTCGTGCAGCTCCACCTGCTCCTCCAGTGAGTGGCACCAGGCCAGGAGCTCCCGAGCCCGCTCCTCCACCGCCTTTCGCCGCCGGTTGGCTTCCCGGGCCTCCTCAGCGGCCCAAGATCGAGCCTCCCGAGAGGCCACCAGCGATGCCTTGGCCTCTGCGTCGTCAAGATCGCGCTGACGGCGCGCAAGGGCGATGGTGCCCTCTAGCTCGCGCCTCTCTGCGGCCAGGCGCAGGCCCTCGGCCTCAAGGCGCGCATCTTCATCAGCAAGCTCCTCACCAAGCAGGCTCATCGCGTTAGCCGCCCTTCAAAGGAATCCTTGGCGGAGAGCGCGATGCTCCCGAGCGCGCTCGAGCACGTCTTCCACACCATCATCTGCCCCAAGCCAGCAACGGGGGCCATGAATCAGCACTCCCCCTCCGGGCTGGGGGCTGGGGGCTGGCACCCTCGCGACGGCCGGGCACGCCGCGCCAGAAGCCTGGCCTGGAGCCAGCCCGTCCCCAGGTGAAGAGCGCAGGGAGCGCCTCAGCCAATCGCAGTCCACGACCAGGCGAGAAGCCCACGGCAGGCTGGCTATGCCACGAGAAGGCCCGCAGAAGAGGATCACGAGGTGCGCAGGGCCATGGTGCGCCTCAGGACGGTCCGCCTCTTCGATCACCCTCACCACAAGGGCTCTGCTACTCGGAGCGCTTAAGGACGGTGGAGGAGCAAAGCTAAGGGGGACAGCACCTCAGCCGTCTCCGCAAGCTCGGCTAGAAGGGGCCTGCGGAGCAAGGGTCAGTAAAAGCAACAGAAGGATCGGGAGCTAGGAAAGGAGAAGGCTTACTCATCAGTGGCGAAGTACTTCCTACGCTTCAGCAGGCGACAAGGGCAATCGTCGCCCAGGGCCTCCCTTCTCTTCTGGAGGGCCTCAAAGTCCACGCGGAAGCAGCCCAAGAGTTGGGCGCAGGGATCAACCTGCAACGAAGACGGAGCGTCAAGGCGATCTGCGTCAGGGGCGCCTGCCTGATGCACGCTGCCAATTGCCTCGCCAAGAGAAGCAGCTGGAGCCTCAGGGGCCTCAGTCGCAGGCGCTAAGGGCAGCTGCTCGTCACCCTCAGCCTCAGCGGCACGGGCCCCAAGAGCTGCTCCCTCACGAGCATCGCCCGGTGCTGTCACCCCGTCGAGAGCCCCCTCGGCCTCTGGCGCCTCATGCCTCCCTGCTCCGCCGCTTGAGGAAGAGTCGCCTTGGCCGACTGGAAGGGCAGTCACCACCACTGGGTTCTCGCGAGGCCTCCTGGAGGCCGGCGGGGCGCGACCCCCACTCATCAAAGATAGGCATCTGCTTCACAAAATCGCCCCTGCTTTGGCAGAGGTACAGCAAGGCCCCTCCCTGCTGGATGCTGCCAGGGTTGGGGTCCCCAGTCAGGGTCAAGAGCGCTGTCCTCAGCACTTCAGGCGTCAGGTCCTCTTCCTGGAGCCTCATACGATCATCGCGCCCGCTGAAGGCCCACATCCGGCGGGAGTGGCGTTGGAGAGGAGCAACGCGGCGTAGCAGGAACTCCTTCACCACCTTGGGTGCATTCACGCCAAGCAACCTCAAGAACGCGAAGCGGTGCCAGACGAAGACGAGTCGGGGGCTCTCAAGCGTCTCCTGGCCCCAGCCCGAATTGGGGACGGCAGGCGAAGTTGGCTCCGATAGCAGGGGGCTGGGCACCCCTGCATCCACATACAGCCACCGCTCACGGAACCCAGCCGCAGGCAGAGGGAGCTTGAAGTCAATCCCAGAAGCCGCTGTCTCAGACGCGGCAACGAAGCTCACGCACGCCCAGCATTGGGTAGGGTCGACAAGGCGCAGCGAGAAGAAGTGGCGCAACAAGGCAACCGAAGGAAGGATGCCCATCATAGCCTCGCAAACAAAGGCGAAGACCGAAAGGAGGGTGATGGATTCAGGACCTAGATGCATCATGTGGATCTGATAGAGGGAAAGCACGACATTGAAGAAATCAGAAAAGGGAGGAACCAGACCCGCCCACAGGGCGTCGGCAAAATACGGGATCTCAATGACTATCCTGTCGATGGAGAAGTGGGACGCGGGCCAGGCCGTCGTCCTCCCGCATTCGTTGAAGATAGTGTCCAGAGCCGAGCTAACCTTGCCTAAGCCCTCGGCGGGGGCCGCCAATGGCGGCGGACAAGGCGGAGGCACGGGTTTCTTCCCTCTTCCCTTCTTTGTCGGAGCCATGGCGATGGGAAGGGGGGGGGAAGGTTCGAGATTGGGTTGAAAACAGAAGCTGGAGTTCGAGCGGAGGAAGGACAGAGGGCGCTCGAGCAACAGAAAGGGGAGCGGCTGTGTACAACTACGAGTCCGCCTAGCATGGCGCAAAATAAGGGGGTGGTGGGGGAACAGTGCTGCCCACATCCAATAAACCGCCACGCGGCGCCCAAGGCCGCAAGCCGTTAGGGCCCGCGCCGCTCGCTCTTGCCCTTCCGCCTCCCTGCACGGCCAAGTCCGGGCACGCCTTGGGCCCGGGTCCTACTGTCGGTGTTCTGGGAACAGGGGTCCCCAGACTTGCCTGCCTGCGGCCTGCGGCGTGGCTCAAAGGGGGGCCCAACACGGCCCATCTTCACCAACACAGACCCAAGACCCTCGCGAGGGGCCAAGCCTCGCGGGGCGGACAACGTAGAGCTTCCTCAAGCACGGCCTCACCAGGCTGGCTCGCGAGGAGGCGGAGAGATCAAGGCGGGGTACCTCACGAGGTGCCCGTGACGCAAGCCATGACGGCCAAGGGCGCCAGGCGGGTGCCAGCCCGCGCAGTGTCCTCCTTTCCTCTTTGGTGCAAAGGGGGCAAGCGCAGCCGCGGAGTACCGAGGCATCAGGCAAAGGTTGCCATTTCGGTGCAACAAGACCAAGACCAGGAGGACTGCAAGACGGAGGTCATTGTGGAGCCCAAGACGGTGTTACCACCAGAGCTTTGTGCAGGCGAAGACTACTTTTGTCAGGATAGCTGTTACTAGTTGTCCCCCTTCAAATTAGCCCGCCATTGTTGGCTCCCTTCCCGCTCGATATTTGGGAAGAGGACCAGGGCCCCTATAAATAGGACCAGCCACCCACAGGATCGTGGAGGTGGGGGATCGAGACCAACGATCGAGTAGAGAGGAGATCGAATCAGATCAACAATCATGGAGAGAGAGAGAGAAGGGTGACTGAACTCCTCCCAGCAGTTCATCGCCCCAGCCAAGAACAGACCCTCGCGAGGCTGTTCTTTCTTGTATTGCTCATCATCATCAGCCCAAGAGGCAGTCCACCACACCACACACTGGAGTAGGGTATTACACCACAACGGTGGCCCGAACCAGTATAAACACTGTGTCTCTTGTGTTGTTCTTTCCATAGCTTAGATCTTAGCGAGGCGGAGGGGTGCAGGTAGGTAGGAGGCGAAATCTCCGCGCACACCCCAGTGTTCGAACCTCAAGGGTCTGCCGGAACCCGAAATCCGATAGGCCGGCCTAGGTAAAGGCCCACAAGATTTTTGTGTGCCATAATGGTCCAGCCCAGGTAAAGCCCACAAGATTCTTGCGGGTCATAATGGGTCGGCCCAGCTAAAGGCCCACGAGATTTTGCCGACATTAATGGGCCGGCCTAGCTGTAGGCCCACAAGATTTTGAGGACCCTAGTAGGCCGGCCCATTAACTGGCTGCCATGTTTTGGGCCAAATGTCGGCCCATATTTGATCCGGTCCATTAATGGTCTGCCACGCTCCGGGCCTAATAGTGGCCCATATGAGATCTGACCCGTTAAAAGCCTACCACGTTATGGGCCAAATTACGGCCCAGATCAGGTCCGACCCTTTAAGAGGCTTTGGGCTCAATTATGGCCCATATCAGATTCGGCCCGTCAACTGGACACTATGCTTTTGCACCCACTTTCTAAAGGCCCACTTAGTAATTCGGCCTGCTATTAGTTTTGGCCTGTTAAGGGCCCGTTTAACATTTCGGCCTGTTAAAAGCCAGTCATATAGTTGGGCCTAACTACGGCCCTGTTTGCATCTGGCCTGCTCGCAGCCAATATCTGATTGGGCCAAACAAGGACCAAGACAATTTTGGCATGTTAAAAGCCCGTGATTTGATTCACACAATCATGGGCCGGGGTTCATTTCATGCTGCTGCGTAACTAGTATGAATTAAGAACAAAGCTACTCTATACAATAAAGAAATTACGGCATAGTAACTTAGAATAAACCTACACTATACAATAAAGGGTTTAAGCCATATTACATCCACTGGGCATCGAAGTTCGCCACCAGTGATCATAAAGCGCAACGTAGAAGCAGATTACAAAAACTGGGCACCATTACAGCGTAACAAAATAATACTGAACCGAGACCACTTCCAAGACAGTTCAAGAAAGGTTAGCCTTGCAGGGGAACTGCTGCGCAAACTGTTGAGCAAGGTTGTGAGACCGGCCTAGCATGTCGGTCATAGCTTCCAGGTGTAGCTATTTAGCGACGAGGTTATCATTGGTGTTCTCCGCAATCTTTCTTAGAGATAGGACTTCAAGTCGAAGTTGAGTTGCAGAATGCCTTTCTGCTAGAACTTGGGACTGAAGAAGTCGAACTGATTCAGACAACGAATTCTGTGAGCTTGTCTGACTTTGGGGTTGTCTCACTATCTTCAAGATGTTTTGCCTTCTTTGCTGCAATATATGTTGGGTTTGTCTCACAACCTTCAGCAGACTTGTGCATGCCATCAGGCATATCACCCTGAAACAAAGCAGAGAGATGACATGTTTTCCACGTGTATAAACAAAGATGATAACTGTTCTATCAATTCTATCCAATTTCAAATTAGAAAATAAAGAGTATGTTCAAAATATCAATAGCATAATTTGGCATTGTTCATAATGCGGGGAGCTTCACCACACTACTGGATTACCATGTCAACATAACAAGCATAGATGAAGGGCAAAGAAAATCATTGTATCTATTTTGGATAATGTGCATGGCATGTTGTTCATATCATCAGCCACATCAATAAGATAAAACAGGAGATGACAAGGTGCAAACGTGGGCTGCTTCACCACACACTGGATTATAGATCCACAAAAACAAGCATACATATAGGGAGTATTAAGTAATGTGCATGGTATGAATAAGGAATTTGTTTTACAAGTAAAACTTAGAACTTACGGTTCTTACGAACATGCATTTTGGTAGAAACAGCGAACTAAACAGCAGTAAACGATAGGGAGTATGAGAAAATTAAACAGCAGTTGAGGATAAAGGCTTTAGAAGGACTGACTTACATTAACAGTTAACACCAGCTTTATAATGCCCTTCTCCATGTCAAGGGAAGGATAACTCAAGAATTTCAGCACAGAATCTTCTTCATAAGCATTGCCTGTACTCTACATTTTGTAGAGAGTAATTATAGATATGATAATACTGGAAGGGGTAGAGGATAATGAAGATAAGATGCAGATTGATGCTACATAATCAACTACCAATCCCTGGAAGTACAAGCGTTACAGGACAAAATGTACTGACAAGAGTAATGGGCTACACTTCTGCACTGGCATTGTCTGTGTATTCTACTTGTTGGTAAGATTAAATATAGATCTGATCTTTTTTAGTAAATGGTGGGCGAGGGAGATAAGATGCAGAATGCTACAAAATGAACCAATCCCTCTTCCCATAATACAAGAGTGTTTTGAACACTGGTGTACTGTACAAAACGTTCTTATATTATGGGACGGAGGGAGTAGCTGTTAATGTAAGTACAGTGATAGACCATGTTCAGTCCTTACAAGAGGACTGCAGAGCTAAACCTCTTCAAAAGCATTGGGTTGATTCTAAATTTATGTAAGAGTCCATACGGATCTTATAATGTCCACCAAATGGACGATTACGAGGCTAACATGTGCAGTGATGCTACATAATCAAACAACTATGAAAGTAAATATGGTCATACAGGGCAAGAGGTACTCACAAGAGCAATGCAGTGTGCAGTATAGTTGCGAGATTCTGTGGTCCCTTGAGAACGAATGTTCTTCTGCTAACAGTTTTCGTACAAGTGAGACATTAAGGCAAATGCAGAAATGTAGTTCAAATTGTGATGTGATATCATAGACAGTACCTTACGCTGCAGCCGAGACCAATGTGTAACAAGATTATTCCAGTCACCGTCGGATAAATGTAGCACCGGAGACTTTACAGAAATTTCGTTCAGAGGCTTGCCATCGAAGTGCGCTTGCCTCAGGTAGGAACGATACTTCATCAACGAGTGCTTGAAAAGCGCAACCAACCCTTGCTCGTCATCACAATCCAGTTTGCGCCTCGCCTATTTAAAAGAATGAAATCTTGTGTCTTCTGTCAGCAGAAACATATGCAGTAATGACCATGAATAACATTAGTACATTACTTACGCGTAAGTTGCGGAGGAAGACTGGAAATTGTTCTGTGTCTGCGGTATAATCTTTCCATGAAGGAAAGATGCGCACAAAGTTCCTGACAACAACATAAGCTTCGTCTTCTAAACTGGGAAGAAATGGAACAGGGGTCCTATTTGCTGCAATTGGGGCTCTCTCTGGTTCGAAAAGGGATTTGGCAACTGGATTTGGTGTACTCTTTGCTGGAATGGGGGTTTTGCGTCGTACAGCTGGTGCTATGTCAACTGGCATAATCATACTGTTTGCTGCAGTTGGGGTCTGCTGAGTTGGGGCATCAGAAATGACCAGTGTAGTAGGGCTAGAGTCTGCTAGAGTTGGGGTATTTTGTGGGTCAGGTGATATTGCAACTACACCTAATGGGCTATTTGATTTATCAGGTGCCACTACCTTTTCCAAATACTTTGCTTGTGCTCCTCCACGATCAGCAATCGCCCTCTTCCTTTTGAACGTCTGATACACAAGAACAACATTTGAATGGATAAATATGGTATGATGACAGATGGAATATGTACTGAAAATGGATAGGCAGGGCGTATTCACATACACGATGCGTAAACTAAGCTAATGGCAGTTCAACAAAGTAGAAGCAATGCAAAGCATCAGTTGCAAGATATGTGCGAGCAATGTAACCTTGGAAAGTTAGAGCAAGTACCTTGATGGGTGAATAAGATAGGGCATCTTCCTCTGACTCCTCCACTAGGGAGCTACATTGACTTAGGTCTCCCTCTAGCTCAGAATCACTGTTAGGATCATATTCTGAGCATGAATCTGTAGGTGGAGAGTGTTTGCATTGCATTGCATCCAGACTTGATTTCAGTCCCTTAATGCCAAGTTTGACAGCCATGGCATTGTTCTGCTTTATTCTTTTCATGCGCGCAAGCTCATAATCATTATGATGCTGTTCAGAATCTGAGATTCATGAAAACATAAAAAGTAGTCAGATTATCTATGGAATGCATTGCGGTTTCAACTCGGAGAGTGTCTCCCTATAAACCCTGCATATGCAAAGTTCACCTCCCCAACCGTGCTGACCAGACCACACACAGAGATACACACCCGAGCGGCGAACATGCATTTTCGAAACTAATTTAGGAACATTTAGCTGACCAATTAAACAACTCTGTTTTAATAATATCAGATTCGTATTTGAACAACTAAGCTTGTTTAGCTTGATGGGTGGAGCAGTGTTATTATGAAACGAAGCACGTATTCTGATCGTATAGTGATCATAAAAGGGGGAAACTCTAAGCATATATTTTTTAGCAAAAGAGGGTTTCCCCTCTGATTTCTATTAAAGAAACCACCACGGAACCAACATGATCAATTAAACCCTAAGCATGATCAATTAAACCGTATTATGGCTGTGCCATGGCAGATTTGAAGCTGCAAACCGGAGAAATGATATTTAGCATCCATTGTTTGCTTCGAACTAAGAACTAAATTCTAAGAGCTGAAAAGAAAGTAGAGTAACCAAGTTAAGATCTATTTTCTGGTTGAGATCAAAAAGTTGAGGAGATATGAAGTACCACCTCTCTTGCGGCGCCGTGTAGGCATCGGGGGTGCGATGGCTGTCGGTGGCGTTGAAGCATATCTGCAACGATAGACGGGTGCATCGGGGTATAAGTCCCGTTGCGGTGGAAGAGAAGGTCGTGTGAGCGGCCCCGACAAAGATGACGACGGCGCCGATGAAGCGAGAGGACGCGATGCAAGGCTATTGGTCTGCCGCCGTGGATGAGAAACGTCCATCTCTAGCAGTGGACGATGCAGTCTTGGTAGGCGCTCCGGCATGGTGGAGGACGGTGGCGATGGATGTGGTGGAGGACGGCGGCGATGGATGGGGTGGCGGACGGAGGCTGGTGTGGGAATGGGGTGTTCTAGCACGGACGGTGTATGAATGGGAAAATGGAGGGAGAGGTACGGGGAACCATGTTTTTGGGACGTGCCTGTCTGAAATATGGGAAAGTTACGAACTTATCCCCCATTTCAAATTTGGACGTCTCGTCGGTTGGGGATAGGACGGTAATCTCGCATCTCCCAAATATTTGCCGGTAACTATTTCGGGCGAGGAGAGGGTGTTTTGCCGCCCACGGTTGGCACCCACGGTGTATGAACGGGGCTGACAGGTAGGGCGGTTGTGTCACGTCTGATGGAAGTTACACATCTGCCCCTATTTAAAATATTAGCCTACATCTATTTCGGACGAGGAGAGTTTGTTTTGCCGCCCACCGTGTATGAATGGGGAATGGAGGGAGAAACAGAGGTCTTTCGGACGAGCTTGAATCAAATGAGTTTTGCCGCCCATGTTTGACGCCCACCGTGTCGGAATGGGCTCAGAGGCGGTCGTGTCACGTCTAATTGAAGTTACTAACCTACCCCTATTTAGAGCAGTGGAAATCGGGCCGATGGATTGTCCGTGTAATGGGTAGACAGTAATTTCCATCTCCCAAACACTTGGCTTCGGGCAGCCGATGTGGGAGTGGACATTTTGCTGTTTCTTTCGAATTTTGGGACAATAAGCATCCACGTTTACCCTGGCAACTAAATTCGAATCCATTTTGTATTCCTATATGAATCTTTATAAATCATTCTATGTGTTTTTATATATCTTCAAAAGGACGACAAAGATGTATTCCACTGTCATATATGAATATGGTTTACAAATGCCGATACTCAAATTCAGAAACTAGAATCCAGTTTAAGGTGAATTCGAATATTTGGAACACTTCATGTCCAACTCAAATGTCACACGCAGCATAATGTGTACTCCCATTTAGATATGTACACAAGCGATGTATCAAGATTCAAATACCGAGTCAATCAACCAAGAATGTACGGAACTAACAGACATATAAACACTTATAGAGTATATGGATCAATAATATCAACTAACATACATAAGCCAGGCCGCTGTACTTTTTTTGGCTACAACAGCATCCTTTTTTAGCCAGCATCTTGGCCCTTTCCGATGCGTGCCACTTATGGTCCATCTATACTAGTATTGCTGAATGCACATTCAGCCCGATTGGCATATTTGTAGGTCTGGCACAGCAATCCAAATGAAATGTCTCCGAGTCTTATCAATTAATATAGACTTGTGCTCAAATAAAATTACAAACAAAAAACAAAAAAAACAATTATTACATGATCTCTAAAACAAATGGTTTGATTGATTACATGAACAGACAACACAAAGGTTATTCAACTATGGAAAGAACATTTCACCTATGATTTACCAAGTAGGAATTTAATTTCCTTTTTTCCTTCAGGACCTTAACAATCTGGTCAGTCTCAGCTTGCTTCGTTTTGAAATCCACCAAATATTTAATGGTTGTCTTGAGTACTGCTTGTGATTGTGCTGTTTGCTTCCTCAACATGTCAACTTCATCTCTAAGTGCAGAAGCAGAATCTCTTTCTACCACTAGTTTAGCCTCTAGAGCATCAGCAGTTGGCAATTCATAATGCACGATTGGGCCGGTGCCACTGCTGTGGGATGATGCAACGTCCATGGGGACCTCGCTCTTTGATCTTGGGCTAACCTGTTTTGCCATTAAAGTTCCGATTGGATTCAGAAAAGTTGAAGTTAGCAAAACATCTCAACTGGGAGTTATAACAGCAAACCAGTTAAACAAACAAGGAATTAAAGAGTTTCAATTGGATGCTGAAAAGTAGTTATTAACATCATTGTAACCCGCTGTTGCAGCAGCAAAGCAGTTAAACAAACAAGTAGATATTTAAGTTAAGGCAAACAGGTAATTCTTAACAGTAAGTATCAAACACATAGATAGGCGCAGTCTACAATATGATTAACAGGCTGTGCCATTATGTAATCAGTAGCAAACTAAATTAAGCCAAGCAACGTAATTGAACAATTTTGCAATAAGTGGCTAACTAAAATTCCGAGAAGCAGGTAACTGAACTTACGCTAGTTCTTTGTACAGGCACACTGCAACTTCTTTTTCGCTTACATGGTTGTACGAAGGAGTCCATGGCATCAATTGCTTGGATACGCAGTCCCAATACTTCTTTCTTCCCACACTGCATGGGTAAGTCGAATGGTTAATCTGGTAAGATGGTGCGTCCTTGATATGTTATATGAGGACGTGTAGTCAGACTAGTTGTAGCCAAACACATCACACTGGCTTTTACTGTATATTTCATGCGATTACTTTTGGCATATCGAGATCTAAGCAATCTACAATAGGATGAAAAGACTGGCATCCTTCACATTATTGGCGAACTCAGTTCATAGAAACAAGCAATTCAACCATTCTGTGGGTAAATCAAAAGCGCCACTGGAATATTTTTCACTATCCAATCATACACGCAAAAAGGGGCGACGCCACCATAGGGGCTGGTATGGGCGGCCGCCTCAGGTGGCTGGAAAGTGTGCACCTAGTTTGAGTCATCCAGGTTGGCCCACGCTAGTTTTGTTCGTCCCAACGCACGAGCAGGCAATGTAAAAATGAAGAAAAATGTTTCAATTTGGATGGGCCAATAACATAAGTGCAAGGCAGGCCCTATAGCAGGCTCGCGGCCCAAACGAGCGCCTCCCATATCGATCGACAGCAGGAAAAATCCCAATTCATTCGCTCCAGCCTCCAGTCTGGTTCGCTCCTAACCTAGCCGCCGCTGGACAGACCGACACAGCACTTCCTCGCGCCCTCGTTGGAGGGCGGTCGCCGGGCTTCAAGCGAACGAAGGACAAGAAGATGAAGATCCAACCCTTGGGTGTAGCCTGCATGGGAGGCAGCGGTGACAGCACGGGCATGGCATCGAGCTTGCGCAAACGGACAGTCGCTAATTGCAAGAGTAGCATGCGCAACGAGCAGGTACATCACATCCCTGATTATATCTAATTCAACTCTTCAATTTCTGGCCAATAGTTAAACCTGACGGTGTTGTAAAACTGCTTGTATGTAGGGAATCTATGAGAAAATGAAACCAATTTCTACTTATTTTATAACTCCCCCAATCAATACTGAACTGACTGAATCTGATGTATCTAATCAAGTTTTCGGTGCAAACATACAAGCTCATATTGTTCTTGAGCCTGAAGTGTCTAATGAACAGACTGCTAATGAAGGATTTGATGCAAACATTTTACATGCTCCTGGTGATGAACATATAGTGTCTAATGAGGGATCTGATGCAAGCATTTTGCAAGCTCATTGAAGGATTTAGTGTCTAATGATGATCTACTATGTTGAGAGAGACAGAGATTTGCAGGCATTGATGACAAGCAAATTATAGTGCATTTTCATAGCTTGAGGAAACATCGAGGCCATCTACCAGAAAGTCCCCTTATCATGACAACATAGCATAAATACTTTTCTAATCTGTTGTTTGAAACTATTGGCATACTTGTGCAGGATAGATATATTGATATGCAGTTTGTGCACTGGTTATACGTGCAATTACACTTCGATATTTTCAGCCAGAGAACGAATAATTCAAGTAGGTACATACCATGTTTGTAGTCCTTGTACACCATGTTGCATTTTGTGTTTTTTGGTGCTTGCATCATTTAGTGTTTATAATCTGAACTACTTTGGATCATTAGCTGGTTTTCAAAGTGCATGTAGCTTCACATTTCTCAAGTTATGTTGATTTCCGGAGTGCAAGTGCCTTCGTATTTTTTAAGTTAAATGTTCGCCCCTGGTAACTTGAATTCGTGGATCAGCCACTGCACACAAATCATACACGAATGCTAGTACGAATTAAATGAAATGCAGGGACTTACGCTAGCTTGTTGTATAGGCTCACTGCAGCTCTGCTTGCGCTTGGGATGTTCCTTGTACAAGTCCATGTTACCACTTGCTTGGATGTGCAGGCCTTGTGCTCCTTGCATCCGCCTCTGCATTTTTGACACGGCGAATGGTTGATCAAATAAGAGGAATCGACCTTGATGTTGTACCGGTGGACAGATACTTACAAGGTTATACCAGTGGTGCAAGATGTGTACCCAGATCCCGTAGCGCGTCATGCTTCGCTAAAAATATGGATTTGCTTGTTTCAGATGATATCTCCAGAAGAAATAGGAGTTAAGGTCAGAGTTGCATAGGCGTGTAGCTAAGAGAGCAGTGAAAGGATATCCAAACATCGTCAGAACAGTGCACAAGGGAGTGGTGTGTGGATACCTAGTTCGGGCCGGCGTTTGGGCCTGCTCGCCTAGCTAGAGTGCGGGTCACTTCAGAGCCGTTGAGGGTGATGCGCTGGCATTGGCTGGCCGCGCACCGATGCAGATCTTTGAGTGGCAGCGGAGCGCTACGATGCGGTGGACGAGACCGTTGGTGAAGCCCCAACGGCCTCGGGAGGCGGAGGTGCCGACGATGTGCTCGGTGAGGTAGCCCGGTGAGCTAGGAGACGGCGTCGGTGAAGCGCACCTGATGCAGGTGGAACTCGGTGTCCGTGAGGCACGTCGTTGCGGCAGCCGACGTTTGTCGGTGACCACCGGGTGCGGTGGACGAGGGTGTAGATGAGGTAGCTCTGGTGCGGTGGTGAAGCACGACCATCGTCTTCGTCATCGTCGTCCGCCACAGAGGTGGGGATCGGTGGGGAAAGAGACGAGACGAGGGGCGATTCGAGGGTTGGCGGCGAATTAGGGATTTGAGCAATCTGGGCGCAGAAGGGGACGGTGGAGAAGAGAGATTTTGCAGGGCTGGAATTGGGGCCGCCAGATATTTCAATCCAAAACATGGAAGCGCGAACTTATATTGTCGTCGTCCTTTTTTTGGGGGGGGGGGTGGGTGGCTGGGTGCTACGTGTCCGTCCGACACACGCGACCACTCCGACAGGACTATGCTTCAGTGCCTTAAGGCACCTGCCTTTGTGTCCATGACATATGGGCCCAACAGGTGGCTAGCCCACATGTCAGTGACACAAAGGCAGTTGCCTTTAAGGCACCGAAGCAGCGTCCAGAACGGCACGACCCTGGTTTGCCTGGTGCGCCTACATTTGAGAATGCAAACGAATCTTCTTTCATTTGCAAATGAATCTGTATGTATTACCATGTCCGTGTTTTCCTTGCAATAATTAGTCATTCGAAACGAGATACTCCATCCGTTCACTTTTGTAAGTCGTTTCAAACAACTTAAAATGAACTATTTTGCACATTGTCTGAAATGTCTTCAAGGTCTTATAAAAGTGAACAGAGGGAGTACTATAAATTAATTAATGAGGAGTTATTTGAAAAAAATTCAAAACGGTACCCACGCTAATGTGGATTAGAGTGTGTCTCACATAATTAGTTATTTGAATTAGAGTGTCTGTCACGTAGTCAGTTATTTGAATTAGAGTGTGTGTCACGTAGCGATCTCCAATTCTAACGTGGATTTCGCATTTCACTGTATCCATGCTACTTTTTTAATACAAATGCATATGTATATGATGAACACCATGGTAGTGAGAAAACTTTTGGATGGATTCAAACATATGACCTACAAAATAACACAACAAACTGAGTCAATGTCAACTTTTCGAAACTTTGTATGGCACGAATTCGAAATAATTACCTGTATGCCTGCTCCTCGGTTCAAATCTTACAATGTACACCGAATTGAAACATCGATATTAAGTCTCGTACTATGTACATTCAAATGTTGTTTTTAGCCCCCCCCCCCCCGCACAAACGCTACATACTTCCTGTATCGGTCAATCTTCCTCTCCTAACCACCTTAGGAAGCTATCGGTTTCCAACACACGTTCATTCTCTCTCTCCATGTTTCGATCTCTAAGTCTCTCAACTACCCAACCCCTTTTTCCACTCTGTTACCAAATGTATTTACCTCACACACCCGCCATTGCACCCCATGCCGAGCTCTCTCTCCCCCCTCTCCCTCTCACCCTCTCGTGCTAAATACATGCATTGCCTATCTAGCCCCCCAACCTCTCGTGCATGCGCACGCACGCACGTTGTATATCTAGGTCACTCCCTCGAGACTGTCTCACTCTTACTTCTGCACGGCGGGCCACACTCGCTCAATCTCGCTCTCTTTATCTGAGTCTCTTTAACCTCGTTTTCTTTCACACACAAATGATATATCTCCCTGTTCGGGCCTCGATCGACACACTCTATACTCTCTCATGTAGATTGTCTATCTAGGTCAGTCCATCCAAGCCGCCACCACTCTTTCGACCTCATGGTGGGCCACGCTCACTCAATCTCTCTCTCTCTCTCTCTCTCTCCGTATATCTCGATTGACCTCGTTCTTTCTCGGACAAAAACAATATATCACCATGTTTGAGCCCAATTCGACCTATTCACATTGTATACTCTCTCACGCACATCGTCTATCTAGGTCACTCTCTCCAACCCGTATCACTCTTTCGATCGCACGGTGACCCTATGTGATCGGTTGACCTTGCTTCCTCCCACGCACAAAATATATATACACGTCTTCACTTACTGGTGGGTTCCATGTGTGCTCTCTCTCCTCCCCTTCTGCGTTTAGACGCACGGGTAAACAGGAAGAACTCGCGGGCGATATTGCCGTTGACCATATCGGACGCGTTCACAAGTCACGGCACCAGTTTCACATACTAGCAGCACTAGTCAGTGTGTACGTGCAATGCACGTTAATTTGGATGTATATTAAGTGCATGCGGATATTAACTACTAGGATATTATTTGCGTGTTGTCATGTGATTAGCACTATTTTTGGCATGAAATTAACTGCATGCTAAACGTGTTGAGCGCTCGACATTGAAGCAGTCTAGGTCGTTGGATGACAAGGAATACATGTGGCTTGATGACGTTTTATATTTAATTTGATACGGCTCTAGCACAACATTCAATCGATCAAGCCATATATTTCGTTCAGTCTGACTCCGACTTTAAATTATACGACGATCGATATAAAAAAAACGAAAATGATGAACGTTCAGATTTTAAGCATGGCAATCTGAACGTTTTTCATGGCAAATTTAGATTACGCGGTGGCGGCGGGGGCGTCTCGCGGTGGGAAGCGGCTCCTCTGCCGTGCTCTGTGTGTCGTCGGGCCACTGACCGACGACGACGGCGGCGTCTTGCGCCATTGTTGGCGTACTCCTGGACGTTGGCCTAGCTTCAAGGAAGGCCAAAATGTTCTGGACTTTGGATCGAGTCGACTGGCAGGAGGAGGCGACTGGCGTTGGTGCAAGAAAGTGGTCGACGGTGGCCATCCATGCCGCTGATGGGGCACTGGCACCCGCGCGGGGACATGCACTGTCAACGGCGCGGCAGAGACATTCGTGTGCACGGGCACCCGCATGGGCACGCACGTTAGTGCACGCGCAGGCGCAGGCGCTGGCAGGTGCACGGGCACCGGCACGGGCGTGCGTGTCAGTGCACGCGCAGGCGCAGGCGCTGGCAGGTGCACGGGCACCGGCACAGGCATGCACGTCAGTGCACATGCAGGCGCATGCGCTGGCAGGTGCACGGGCACGTGAAAGTCGGCGGGCACCTCATGGAACCCCATGGGATCAAGCTCGGCAGCAATGTGCGGCTCCCAGCCCATCAATGCCACGGGGATGGGCACTGGCGCAGTCGGGGCGACGGGAGCCGGAACGGGAGCGGGGACAGGCGGGTCGTCTTCCCGCAAGGCCAGTTCAAGATCGTCCCAAAGCGCCTTATGTTCTTGAGACTCCGGCTGGGTGTCTTCCTCAGGAAACTGGAACACTAAGGGCAGACCATCGTGATGCGGCATGGCGTACGTTTAGGTCAGGCTAGTTGGAGGTAGACGACAAGAGAATCGGAGAGGAAGAGAGAGGATTGTAGCGATACTCCCTCCTTTCTAGTTTATAAGGCTCAATTCAAAAATCTCACCAACCAAGGTAGATGGTGAGTGGTGGAATACTTTTTGTAGTTTGCAAAAGCACCCAATTAATGCTCTTGTTTTTCTCAAAAAAATATGTTTACCAATGCATTAATTGCAATGCATGCATGCATAAATTACATGCATTGGTCAATTTTCTCTTAATACTTGCATGCATTGATTTAATTTACCTTGGAATCTGAACATGTGATGGGAAACAACAAAATTGAGCCTTATAAAATGGAAAAACTAATATTTTGAGATAAGCCCTATAAACCGGAAAGGAGGGAGTACCGGGTAGTGCGGGGTTGATTTTAAACTGCGGCGCCGGCGACATTAAAAGTGGGAGCAGTTGGGACGACGGTGGGCGGCGGAGCCTGGTCAAAGGGCTCGCCTCCCGGTGAGCCTGCACAGCGGTCTGCTCGCACGCCTCCCTGACAGCCGGCGCAGCGGTCTGCTCGCACGCCTCCTGTCGACTCACACGCTTGCTCGGACGGCACCTACCGATTGCCGATGAGAAGCGGGGACTCGTGGCGGCACGTAAACGCCCACGGTTTCAATAGTGAAAGCGTTCGCCTTAACGTGACATGTCTTTCTTCCAAAATACCTTGGCTCTTCATTTGTGCAACTTGTCATAAGCAACTTGTCTCAAATTGAAGAAAAACTTACGAAGTAATATTTGTGCCATATCACGTGACCATGCTTAGTTTCAAGAATTTATGCTCACTTTTGGATTTTCAGAAATTTAAGATCCAGGATTTGAAACAATATCATAACCTGCATCATGCAATAAATTTTCAAGCCGTACATCTGTCCTGTTGTATTTCTTAAGAAAGGATTTGGTCAAACATGTTGCTTAGTTAGACTTCAGACAAGTTATATATGCAGAGTAAAAGGATAATCCCTCCTTACCAGTGCATTGCCTGATATATTAAATCAAGTACTAGGCACGAACAAACGGGCTCAATTCTGTGCTCATCCTGGTGTAGTGGTAGTAGTAGTAGTAGTAGTAGTAGTAGTAGTAGTAGTAGTAGTAGTAGGCAATGCAGTTGAAGGGTGACCTTGACGAGCGGCGACCGAGGGAATTGAACCGTGCTCGACACGGTAGGTAACGTTGTCTAGTTACTAAAGCATCCCTCCGTTGTTCATCGGTAGTCATTATGGACCGGGGACATGAGGGGAATTTCCTAGGGCTGGAATTCTAGCCGCCAGATATTTCGACTTGAAACGCTGAGGCTCGACTGGTTGGGGTAATGGGGTTGCCTAATGTGCGTACCACGCACGCCACCGAAGGACACAAGCCCGCTTTTTTTAAGGATCAACATGAGCCAAGGTCTGGCTAGTACGCCGTTGGGTCCTACCATTCGAGAATACGAAAGGAACCTTTTAAATTGCTGAACGAATCTATGTGTATTACAATTCCCGTATTTTCCATGCAAATACTAATCTCAACGTGGTAATTGATTTATGATGAGTTGTTAAATTAGAGTGAGTTTGTGATATAGTGATCTCAACGTGGATTTCACATTTCATGGTATCCCTAGTAAGTTTTCCAATGCAAATTCAAATTTAAAAGATGAACAACATGGAGGTTAGAAAACTTTGTATGTATCAAGCATATGACCACACACACATACACACAGAGACACACACGCACGAACACAACAACAATCCAATAAGTATAGTGCATCTATTTTTCCAAGCCATGCATGTATGACACGAATTCAAAAATACTCCTTCTATTCCTAAATATTAGTCTTTTAGAGAGTTCAACAAGTGACTACATACGGAGCAAAATGAGTGAATCTAGACTCTAAAATATGTCTATATACATCTGTATGTGCCAGTCCATTTGAGGCCTCTAAAAAGACTAATATTTGGGGACGAAGGGTGTAAAATGTAAGACATCCATGGTCCTCAGTTCAATATTTAAAATGAACATGAAACTGAAACATGAATATTAAGTCTATTACTACAGTACATGCAAATGTTCTGTTTAGGTGAAGCTATGATTGTCGGGGGTCAACCTCTCGACCTTAGATAAAATTGTGGAGCTTTGTTTAGGGTTGTTTGGATTATATTTGTCCCCACCCTCCCAGCCACCGATTGGTTGTGCACACCCCACCCCTCCTCCCCGGGAGAATATCATGTGCCCCCATACCTTAGATGCTATATGCCGATACGAGTTGCTTGGAGCTTGTAGATCTGAGATATAGCAGCTCACATGATGTGTCTTAATATTTCTGCAGGTAACCTTGATGAGTTTGAGAATTGCACACAATTTGTACAAAAACTACTTAGATGCCCTTTGATCCCATATCCAATGACCTTGAAGCTCATATCACCATAGCATCTAAGATGAAGGAGGACATCATATTCTCCTGTATGTAAGAATATCATGTGCTACCACACCTTAGATGCTTTGGTGATACAAGCTCTTCCGAGGCATTGGATTTGTGACCCAACACCTCCTCGGTGGTTGGAATGGTTTTTTGCAGAAAAGCCCCAAAAGAGTTCGGCCACTGCTTACAAGCACAAAGACTGCTCAGATGCCATTGGATCTCAGATCAAATGACCTCCAAGCTCGTATCACCGTAGCATCCAAGCTGTGATAGCACCTTATTTTTTCTCGCACGGGAGAGTATGAGGTGCTCCCGCACCGTAGATTCTATGGTGATACGAGTTCACTGAGATCTAACGGCCCACAGTAGGAGGTTTGAATGTTTTTGCAATATATGGCTGATAGAGTTTGGGAAATGCGCAAAAAGTACAAGTACTATGCATGTGCCATCTGATCACTGATCATACGACCTAGATGCTCATATCACCGTAGTGGGTAATTAAGCTACGGGGAGCACCTAATATGAGCACCGGGGAGCCGTTGGATCGAAGATGCAGCGGCACACACGAGGCCTGAATGTTTTATTTGCAAAAAAACCTTTGGAGAGTTTGGAAATTGTGCATAATTACAATGACTACTCCCAAGCCATTGGATCTCACTTCCAACGATGTAAAACCTCGTATCACCATAGTATCTAAGGTGCGGGGTGGGTTGGGCACCGACCGCGTCAGCGGATTAGTCTGATCTACCGGAGGATCGGGCATCGACACCGGCACCTGCTCCGACACCAGCACCTGCTCTACAAGGAGCACCATCTCCGGCACCAGCAGCGGCTTCGGCACCTGCACCAACACTTGCACTTGCATCTGCTCCGGCCCGTGCAGTTGCACCAGCAATAGATTGGGCTGCAGTTCGCACTTCATATACCAAAGTCCTTACAAAAACTGACATGTCCACCTTCTTGGTAAGCATTGGCCGCCCAAGTGCTTTGTTCTTTTTTCTTTCCATGTTGTTTCACATGATTCCCTGTGTTGATCTAACTGTTTGGGTATGTCTTCTTGTTTGCAAACAGAGAATTCCTAGAGCAACGAGGGGGTCGTTCAACAATCCGGGTGACCGCGACCAAGTTTCTCTTACCATGCGCAGCCTTGGTGTGAATGAACCTGCTCAATATACCGTACGTACAAAGGATGGTCGCATGATGGTTGATGCTAAAGGATGGTCAAGGTTCAAATCTAAATCATATCTTGCGGTAGGGGATGATGTCAAAATCGAACTTTCTCGGCAAGGAGAGCTGTTCCAAATCAACTTTGAAATTAGCAGCACGCAACTGCCGAACTGATCTATCCTCCGAGAGATTTTGATGTAATAATCTGGCATGGTGAAACAAGTGTCCTGTGTGTATAAGTAGTACGATAGTATTATTTATCACATGGTATATCATTGATAGAATTGCAACTCTGATTGCTGGTTAGGAACTGTCGTTCGATTTCATTCCAACAGCTGTCGTGCTTTATTCAATTTTGTGTATTCCCCTTGCGGCAGTATCTAAAACCAGCATCGTACCGATCGCTTCCAATATGAAAAGCGCTGAGGTAGAACACATGGGCCCCCAAACATGCAGGGTCGGCTTGCGGCCCAAAGTCCAGAACCGTGAGCCTATATGAGTATTTTATTCTCAACTGAACCCCCATAAAAAAAGTTGAACCCCCATAATGCATGGGCGTTGCAGAGGGAGTATATTTCTCGGCAAGGTGAGCCTGTGATATAAAAGATTTGTATATTTCTTTACAGAGGGAGTATCTCTCTGTCAAAATATATATTTATGTGTAACTAGTTACTCCTGTCTTTCTACTTCCTTTCGCTGATATGTGGGGCAACCAGCAACGGGGTCCACGTGCCATATGCACAAATTAGAGTGCACAACTTCACGGTAGACACACCCCGGTCGTAGCGCCGCAGTAATGCCCAATGAGCCGTCAAATCACAACGCCCCTTTCCAGCTTTAGCAGTAAGCTGGACGGACGAAGCGGCAATATTTCACTGGGCCTAAATCCCCTTCTCCCTCGTCTGCTTGTTCAGAGAAAACCCCCTCTCGGCGATTGCATATGGTTTTCTCATGGAGAACCAGGTACAAATTCTTCATCCATCCCCGATAAACCCAAGTCCCTTGGTCGTAGGTAATCCTAGGATGGCAGCCGCCGCTGTTGATGCATTTTTCTTCCTACTGAATCTAGTGTGTTTCATTTGCAGTGCCCAAAGTGCGAGTACCCTACAGGTTTCTGCGCCCTCAGCGAGACGCCACACTTGTTCCTTCTCATCCTAACACCACATTTTGAAACGCGCACAGTATATTCCTAGAATCCTCTTTTCTATCCGGGAGGGTGGGGTTTTTTTTGAACATGATGTGTTCTCATATTACTTTTCATGCAGTGTATTATTTGCTCTGCCAGAACACATGTACTCAAGATGCTCGACCTTGCCATAACTGAATACACTAGTCTAATGGTCACAGTGAAGACAAGCCATGGATATAAGTTCCGAGTTGGGTTCATGAACCAAGAAGATCGCTGCTTTTTTTATGGCCGAACTTGGATAAACTTTCTCAAGTGTTACAGACTGAAAGTTGGCGCACGAATGTTGATGGAAATAGCAGAACCTGGTCTCATATTCACTGCGATCTTCCACCCCGACGTCGTTCCAATTGTTCATCCATGTTAATTTTGTATCTGGTTCTTGCTTGTTGCCTCGATTACTTCTTAATCCACCTATTCTGTCTAACTAATCACAATTTAACTTTAGAAGTAGCAACGAATCTCTCACGAAGATGCTACTTTTAACTAATATTTTCTTATAATTGGTGGCACGTGTAGGTTTTTTCAGAGTTAAGCAGTCTGCTCGTTTGTTACTTTGTAATAACTCGGTTGTTACTAATGGCACTGAAGTTGACTGGATCGACATCCACAAGTTCGTACACTTTATTCATCATCATGAGGTCCTTCTGGGGCGTTTCAATGGTGGAAGGCCACGTGGGATATGTGTGCCACTGCTGCACTCGTTGAACTGGTCCAACTGTGTCGAGAAACTTATGGTATGAGCTGTTTTCTGTTATATATGTTGTTCATAAACTATTGCTTATACACAGTTTTATAGTTGTGATCTTCTTGAAACAGGAACTACCAAGTTCTATTGTTCCTATACGGATGCCTGACCATGGTCGGGTCAGACTTGCGCTTGGTCACCACATGATGTATATGTCGACCTACTCAATTCCCCTTGGAGGTGAAAAGATACTTATTCATGGGTGGTCTCAAATAATGAAGGCCCGTCCATCTTGGAGAATAGGACAGAAGACTATGTTCATGCTTTTCCATGGCTCTAAAGCGAATATCCTTTTATTGACCATGTTGCGAGATGAAGCCGCTTTCAGAAGGTTGTGGATGCGCGGGGTGGCGCCTGGGCCTTGTCCTGGGGCTTGGCGGCCTCACCCTTGGTTAACTGTAGGCAAAGTAGCACTGTTTGATGCGTGCTTTGTATGGTTGAACCTGTATAAGTACTCATACTGCTTTCAGCTTTGGTTGTTAAGTGCCCCTACTGGTTTCAGTTAAGGTTGTTAAGTACTCCTGCTGCTTTTACAATCTATCGTGTTTCTTCAGTCCTGTCTTCATCGAGCCGCCAAAACCAAACCAGCGCCGGCGGGGCCGCCTGCTTCCACCTCCCACGGCTGGCTGCGCCTCAGCGCACGCATCGCCGCCCCACCATCTCCTAAATTGTTAACGCCGACGTCCTCCGCGCGCTTTGGTGCGCTCGCTGCGGCGCCTCCCTCTCGCATTGTCAACATGGTCAACAAACAACAAGAATCGGCAGAAGTACGCGGAGAGGATGATAGTAGGGGCCCACCACATCAGCGTATGGAAAAATAAAATGCTACCTCCTAGTGTTTTCCTGACATCTGGGACCCACGACATTGTGAGCGTATATAGTCAATAGACAAGAGAACAGCACAAGATCGGCTGACACCTGGGACGTAGCTACTCGAGCAGTATTTTTTTGTTTGGTATTGTTGAGACAGAGCAGGGTTTGAATTGGGTTGTGGCCCATCTAGCCCAGGCTTATATTTTATGTTCACCATGTGACCAGCCCAGCTATTTTTTCTTTGTGAAAATGAGCCCAGTTTATTTTTTCTGAAGAATACCCAATCCAGGCCTACTTATTTTTCTACGCCCTGATGGGATGCAACTCTTTCAAGACGCCTGCAAATCTTGAAAGTAATATGAAATGGGTTGTAAATATAAAAACAGATGACAAATTGGCAATTACTTTATAATTTCTGAATTTTATCACATTTTCAGATTCCTATTTCACTGGGCATTAACCTAATTTAAATATATCTTCAAAGTACTTTAAATCTGGCTAGACATTTCGGTATTAAAAATAGTTTGGAACCCACAGAAATATCCGAAATTAGCCTTGGACAACCAAAAAACGACTGCAATAAATTGCATAAGAAGTTTCCATGAGCTATATATAAATTATTATATATAGCCCTAGTGCGCTCGGTGCGGCGTGGTCAATGTGGTCAAGGAACGGCTTCCATCGGATGTGGACTGTACGTGGAGAGGCTGACAGCTAGGTCCACGGCCGCAGCAAGGAAGTGCCCCCTTATTACGTGCAAAATAATTACTCCTCCACCTGACAGCAGGGACCC
The DNA here is from genome assembly GCF_018294505.1 of Triticum aestivum. Taxonomy (NCBI): domain Eukaryota; kingdom Viridiplantae; phylum Streptophyta; class Magnoliopsida; order Poales; family Poaceae; genus Triticum; species Triticum aestivum. The sequence goes on from NC_057806.1 coordinate 184,560,795, forward strand.
ACCAGACGGGCCACCAGTATTTTGCAAAAAAAATTGTTTCCCCCTGACTGCTGGGACCCACCGAACGGGCCACTGTATTTCGCAAAAAAAACGTTCCCCCTGCTGTCAGCTCGGACCCACCTGAAGTGCCTCCTTATTACGCACCAAAAAATGAATACTCCCCCGGCTAGCTGGGACCCACCTTGGTGGGAGGCTGACTTGTGGGAGTACTAAGTTGACGGGGACGAAGGGCTTTGTCAACTTAGTCAATATGAACGATTCTAGCTCCATTGACCGTACGATGTCCATCCAACGGCCGTAGTGCTTCTTCAACCTCTGGTCTTCTTGCTCCAGCCGCCCAAAGCAGCGCCGGTCGTGCCGCATGCTCCTGACTCCCGTGGGCGACTGTGCTGCCGCGGAGGCCTCACTGCCCCCTACTATTCCCACCACTGGCCTGGCCCTGCGACAACGGCAGCCGCACACCGCAGCCGAACCAGTGAACCCTCGTACTCCTCTCCGCACGCGCGGGGGCTTCCACTGCCGCATCTTCCCCGGCTCCCCGTCGTCCCCTTCCTAGGCCTCGTCGTCGTCCACCGTCCTGGTGCTCTCGGCATGACGTGGTCAACATGGTCAAGGAACGACTTCCATCGGACGTGGACTGTACATGGAGAGGCTGACAGCTAGGTCCACGGCGGCAGCAAGGAAGTGCCTCCTTATTACGCGGAAAATAATGATTCCTCCACCTGACAGCAGGGACCCACCGGACGGGCCACCGTATTTCGCGAAAAAAACGTTTCGCCCCTGGTTGCTGGGACCCACCAGCTACACCTTCGCACGCAAGGAAGTGCGTCCGGGCAAAAAAAACGGTTCGCCCCCCTGACTGCTGGGACCCACCAACTACATCTTCGCACGCAAGGAAGTGCGTCATGGCAAAAAAAAAAGATTCGCCCCCTGACTGCTGGGACCCACCAGCTACATCTTCGCACGCAAGGAAGTGCGTCATGGCAAAAAAAACCAAAATGATTCGCCCCCTGACTGCTGGGACCCACCAGCCCCCCGACTTCTGGGACCCAGCAGCTACATCTTCGCACGCAAGGAATTGCGTCTGAAAAAAAAATGATTCGCCCCCTGACTGGTAGGACCCACCAGCTACATCTTCGCAGGCAAGGAAGTGCCTGACAGTCGGGACCCACTTGGTCGAAGCGTATGTAGCATTGACATTCTGGTCGCGGATGTGTACGTACATACTGGTCGATGTAGAGGCGTGCACGTGTCGTAGTAGAGGCGCGCACGTGTTGTAGTAGAGGCGCGCACATAGCATGTACACGTACATACAGTGGACAGGGTGCAAGAAAGAAAATATGGCCATGTATGTGTACATACGAGGGGGGTCTCGAACGCCTACTCGCGCATACGTACGGCGAGGGCTCGTGTACATGGCTGGGTCGGAACGGAGAAACAGCGTCGTCGTCATGTTCATGGGTCGAAACGGAATGCGTGGTCGTGTTCATCGGGAGGGCTTGGATGGAAGAGGCGATGGAAACAAGGCCTGACGTACCATACAACGGAGGAAACGGACCTCCTACGGTCGAAATGGGGGTCCTGTTGATCGGGAGGGGTGTGGAGTACCGCAAAACGGAGGAAACGGACCTCCTACGGTCGAAAAGGGGGCCCTGTTGATCGGGAGGGTGTGGCGTACCGCAAAACAGAGGAAACGGACTTGTGTTGGAGCGCTACGGTCGAAACGGGGGTCCTGTTCATCGGGAGGGGTGTGGCGTACCGCAAAACGGGACTCCACGGGCTCCTATTCATCCAGCCTCGACCGTGCGCTACTCCACCGGCTACTGTTCAACCACCCCTTCACCATCTACTGTTCATCCAGCCCTCCACACCACGGGGTCCTGTTCAACCACCCTTCACGGGCACCCCTCCATCGTCTACTGTTCATCCTGCCCTCCACACCACGGGTCCTATTCATCCACCCCTCCACGGGCACCCCTCCACCGTCTACTATTCATCCAGCCCTCCACCACACCACGGGGTCCTGTTCATCCAGAGGCAACGCCACCGCTCACTGTTCATCCAACCCCCCCCCCAACGCTCACTATTCATCCCATCGATCGGCTTCAGTTAGCAGCAGTAGCCAAGGAATCGCTCAATCGGGTTCAGTTAACAGCCATCGATCGATCGCTCGGGTTCAGTAACGCGTAGCCTGCAGTGCAATCGCTCGGGTTTAGTTAGAGCCCAACGCCTCGCCTGGGTTCAGTTAGAGCCAACGCCTCACACACACGTGCGTACGTGTACAAGAGAAACATGCATCGCTCGGCCCCCGACCTCCCACCGTAACCAGGAACTCCCCGAAATTTTCCTCCCCCTCTCTTCTACCATGGTTTTTTCCGTCATGGACGGCCGAAAGAATGTCATGCAGCTGCGTCTCCGGCCCGCCCAGGCGAAAAGCCCATTTTCTGTCATGATTTTTTGTCATAGAAGTAGGAGCCCACCACATCTATGATGATACCGGGTTTTGTCACAATTATCGTCATAGAAGTGTCATATGTATGACAGAAAAAAAATTCGTTTGGCCCGAAATGTCACGGATGTGTCTTTTTTTGTAGTGACCCCACCAGGGCACGCCTGGGGGCCCAGACGTGCCCTGGTGTCTTGTGCTCACCAGGTGGCCCCTTCCGGTACTTATTTGCTCCAGTATTTCTTATTTATTCCATAAAAGATCCTCATGAAGTTTCAACATGTTTGGAGTTGTGTAGAATAGGTGGCCTGACATAGCTTTTCCAGGTCCAGATTTCTAGCTGCCGGAATTCTCCCTCTTTGTGTGTACCTTGCATATTATGAGATAAAAAGCATTCGAATTACTCCAAAAAGCATTATTATGCATAAAAATATCATAAAAATCAGTAGGAAAACAAGATGCAAAATGGACGTATCAGCCGCTTCTCAACCTATTTGCTAGCCTTCACTTGTACTAAGCGGGAATTCTGCTTGTGCATCAAAAACCTTAAACCCAAGTTATTCTAGATGAGTGCACCATATCTACCTATATGCGGTATTACCCTGCCGTCCTAAGTAAATTTGCATGTGCCACCTCTAAAAACTTCTAATAAATATCATTTTTGTGTGCCTGGATTGTTCATGGAGCGACAAGGGGTAGTCAGTATCTTCCATGCTAAGCAGGTTATTCTCATGATGCGTATTTATTCACTCGTCCTTGCATGAGAGGGGTGGTAATAGGGATTCCCAATCCCAAACTGCAAAAAGAAAAGATCTTACAAATAATCAAACAAAAACTCCTATAGAGTAATAACCGCTACTAATGTGTTTAGCATGGAAGATATTGATAACTAATGGTCACGAATAAATGAGAAGGGTGCATTTCTCAAAATTTCATTTACCTCTGCTTTAAAAACATGGGCTCTGGCACCGCTGCAAATCACTGCTTCCCTCTGCGAGTGGACTATCTATTTACTTTTATGTTGTGTCATCACCTTCTCCAATAAGCGCCAGAACCTGAGAGCGCTGTTGTCATCCTCATGCATTGTGTTAGCTAATGTTGGATGCATCATGACTGGTCTTTTCTACCATGAATTACAATGTTTAGTCGCTTCTCAAACTTTGGAGGTCTTCTGCATTTATGTTTTGCAGTCTCAGAAAGGGCTAGCGAGATACCACTATTGTCATATTATATCATGCTTGTTTTGACAACGTGTTGTTGTTTGAGATATCTTATTATTGCTCGCTAGCTGATTATGTCATTGCTATGAGTTAATATAATTTTTATGAGTCATTGTCGACATGGTTAGTTATAATCTTGGCTGAAAACCTGGGTGCTCTTTAAGCTTATTTATGCAAACAAGAGCAAAATAGTTCGTAAAAGTTTTTCTTTTTCACTTTCAGTTTATCAGCTAAATTGCTTGAGGACAAGCAAAGGTTTAAGCTGGGGGAGTTGATACGTCTTCGTCGTATCTACTTTTGCTAGTGCTTTTCCTCTTGTTTTGAACTCCAATATGCATGATTTCAATGAAACTAGCCTAGACTGACGCTGTTTTCAGCAGAACTACCAAGGTGTTGTTTTTGTGCAGAAATAGAAGTTCTTGGATTGGAACGAAACTTTGAGGGGAATTTTTATATGAATAAAGATAATTTTGGAGCCAAGAACCACCGGAGGGGGCACCTGTGTGGGAACAAGCCACCAGGGTGTCCCCCTCTAGGCGCGCCCAAGTGGGTTGTCCCCACCCAGTGGCCCCGCAGACCCTAAAACCGATGCTATAAAATCACATATTTCAAGGAAAAAATATTAGGGAGAAAGAATTGTTTCGTTTCACGAGACGAAGCCGTTGTCGGTGTCAAAACCGGCAGATCTCGGGTAGGGGGTCCCAAACTGTGCGTCTAAGGATCGAAGGTAATAGGAGGCAGAGGACACGACGTTTACCCAGGTTCGGGCCCTCTTGATGGAGGTAATACCCTACTTCCTGCTTGATTGACTTTGATGAGTATAAGGGTTACAAGAGTTCATCTACCATGAGATCATAATGGCTAAACCCTAGATGTCTAGCCTATATGATTATGATTGCCTCTACGGACTAAACCCTCCAGTTTATATAGACACTGGATGGGGCTAGGGTTGTGCAGAGTCGGTTTACAGAGAAAGGAATATTCATATAAGAACGCCCAGCTTGCCCTCCACACCAGGAAGAGTCCCATCCGGACACGGGGGAAGGTCCTCGATCTTGTATCTTCAAGGCCCATCAGTCCGGCCCACATCACATAGCACGGATGTCCGGGGACCCCCAAATCCAGGACTCCCTTAGTAGCCCCCAAACTAGGCCTCAATGACGATATGTCTGGCGCGTAGATTGATTTCGACATTGAAAGGCGTGTTCCTCCTCCGAATATTCCAAAGCAAAAGGAACAGTACTCGATTCCTCAACGATGACGAAGTATCCGGCTTTTATATCTCGCAGTTAGGTGGGCCCTCCATGATACTCCGGGTAGCAACGGCTTTACTTTAAACACTATATACTTTGGCTTCCGCGCCACCGTCGCCTTGTCTTGCACGTGTCAGATGAATACGAAGGGTCCAAGTACTTTTACAAATAACACTCTGACAGCGTATGGAAGGCATCTATTTAAGCAGATTGAATCTCATATGCCATTCCAAACCAGGCGAAAGAGTCCTTAGAGCTAGCCACAGAAATCCATGCAAACATGGCTGGCGCTCCCAGTTCTTCCTCACGCCCTCACAGCCCTCAAAAAGGCGATTGAGAGAGCTGCTCGGTCTCCCATGCCTAGCTGACCAAGCTCCATGTGTAGGGATATCTTCCTCCCATGGACCTGATTCTCGTTCCGGCAGGACTAACATCCATAAATGGCGAAGCCCTAGTGGAAAATTTCCCCATCCTACCCAAGGGGAGCAAGCGTTCTTCGTCTCCTTCCTTTTAGGAGGCGTTGGATTTCCAATCTACCCTTTCCTCCGAGGTCTCCTAGAGTACTACGGCCTCTAGATGCATAATCTCACGCCGGGCTTCATTCTGCACATCGCGGGCATCGTGGCTCTTTGCGAGCAATTCTTATGATGTGAGTCCCATTTTGAGTTATGGAGGAAACTTCTCTGCCTCGTCCCCTGCTCCCAAAATGTATCTATATTCAAGGTGGGCGGTGCCAAAGTATGGCGTATAGCCGGGACAGGATACCTATCCGGCACTCCGAAGAAGGCATCCGAAGAGTGGCCCTCAGAGTGGTTTCATATTGAAGACGTTGTTCTCCCAGACCCAATCCGGCGGGGTGTCACACCCTGATTTTCATGCCACAACACTTAAGCTAATTAATCATGATAAAATGTGGTTTGTCAAGAACTTTTGAGTGTTTAGGTCTTTGCTTGATTTGATTTTTGTGTGTTGGTTGCAAGTGCTCTAAAAATCAAATAAATCCTCCAACTCTTATACTCCTTCTCGTTGATCCAAGACATTGCCCAATGATCATGCCATGTGTGCAGGACATAAAAATAATTTCTTGCAAAAATATGTTGGCCAAAAAGAATTTTCTAAATTAGGTTTTCCAAAACCCCCTGAATTGATACTTGAACTACAAGTACTTCATTAAGGGTGTGAAAAATATTTCAAAAAGTATATTTGAAACCTATTAGGTATAGAGATCCCATAAACCACAAAAATATAAGTTTAAAAGTTATTTTCCTATTTTATTTAAAGGCTTTTTCTTAAGGCCAAAAATGGTCTTTAATAGGTTAAAATTATTTTTATGTTTCAAAAATATTTGAGAAAATTTAGGGAAGCTCAGTGGACATATATTGTCCATATATAAGAGTTTCAACACATGGTCATGTTCAAATTATTGGTCAAATCCTTCAAAAACTATTTCTCGACATTTCAAGATTTTGAAATGTTTACAAAGAAAATATTCTCCATTAAATACAGGAAAATTCTATCATGTCCAAAATGACCTACTTGAGAATCCTACAAAGTCTCATGTCATGGAGAACAATATAGCCCCACCAAACTCTCTCAAAACCATTTCTGTCCTTTTCCATGTTTGAACAACTTTGCACTACCAAACATGTCCAAATGATCTCCAAATTTGCAAACATGCTCAGATGGTCTAATAATTCACCTAGGCCAAGTGACACAAGTTGGATAATAGTATAACTTGATGAAAGTGCCTCAAAACCTTTTTGTCCAGAACCAAATTTGAGCAACTCTACATTGCCAAGTGTCTCCTTTTGATCTCAAATTTTGTGGGCATGCTCAAGTTCCCAAATTATGACACTACACCAAGTGGTGCATAATGGAGAACAAGATAGCATGATAAAATCCAGCCAACACTGTTTCTGCATATTTCTAGGGTTTATAAAAGTTGCATTGGCCACTTTCTCCATTTGACCTCAAAATTGGTGGGCACTACTAATTTGTACTGCCTCTCACTCCTTTTAAGTTTCAAAGCAAATTGAGCAACTTAGATAGCCCAAACCACCATCAAACACCTTCTGGCAGAATTTCAAAACTCATGTTTTGGCCACTTCCACTAATCTCCACGAGTTGAACTTTTTCCCACGGCCTCACCTGCTCCTCCTCTACCTCCTGCATGCTTTTCTACCCAAGGAGCAATGATTAAAGGGGGCAGAGACCCATTTTTCTCCCCTGGACAGCAGTTTTTCCTCTCTCTCTCTCAACCCTACCGCTCCTCCAGTGGCTTCCCAGGGCATCCAATGCCACTTTCTCATTGTTTACTCCCCCTGCAGCTGCCAGACACAAGTGGACGCGCTGGTGCGCGGGAAAAGCCGCGGACGCCGGCCAAAGACGCGCTCTGGAGCACGTCATCGCACTCCCGACCATTGACAACGCATCCCCCGACCACCTCGAGCCTCCCCCTCACGCCAGTCGAGGTCATCGACGTCCGCAACACGACAGCCGTGCAGGCCCCCTCCTCTTCCCCTCTCTCTCACCCCCTGCTGCCCGTGCCCAACAACGCCCGGATCGGCCAATGGGCGCACGAGCTCGGGACCCTCCTGGAGCACGCCCCGCTCCCCCTTTCCTTCTCCCACGACTTGGACAATGCCCACGAGCACCGCAAACAACCCCGAGCCTCCTCCCGTGGCCACCATGGCCATTTCCGTGGGTGCCCGTAGGCCGCGTCCATGGTTAGACGTGGCCTCGCCATATAAGGCCGCCCCTGACCTCCCTCTGGAGCTCATTTGCTCTCTCTCTCTCTCTCTCTCTCTCTCCCGTGCACCCCCTGGACCAACCTGCACCTTCTCTCGTGCCCTCCTACTCCCTCCATGGCCGGAGTGCCGCCGTCGGTCTCCGCCCAAATATCCACAAACCGAAGCCTCCGTTCCCCTCCTTTGGACACCAATGGAGCCACCGCACGCCGGCGAGGCTCCTCCGCCCTTTACCTCCTCCTCTAGCGCCCCGCAACCCCAAAACCCCTCTCGCCTGACGCCACCGCCCGCCGCGGGTGAAAGCCTGCTCCCATCCGGTGACGCAGGCACCCATGGTGGGGTCTCCCTGGCTCGTCTCCCTCCGCTAAGCACGCCGGTGGGCAGAACATCGCTGGAGACGCCCTGTAGCACCGGCGATCGGCGTCGAGCGCCTCCTCTGTCTCTTGTCGCACCCGCACGGGAGGTGGAGGACGAACCTGCCAGCGGGCCCCGCCTGTCGACCAGCCAGCGTGGATGTGCCACTGACGAGAGGGCCCCGCCCCGTTTAAGTGGAGACGGGCTCCGCCAGCTGCCGCCTTCGCCGAAGGAAGGCGTATTCCTGAGAATACGCCTCCTGCATCGACAGCCTGCGCGCGGCCGTGCAGCTGGGCCGGCCCGCCGCCTATCTCTCGCCTTGCGCGCATGATAAGGGTAAAGCCCCCTTTTTCCTTTTTCTTTTTCCCAGTAGAATTCAAAAGCACATAAATAAATCAAATTAACTCCAAATTTGATGATTCAAATTTCTAGGGGATCCATAAATCCTGATCTATCACATGGTGCTATTTGCACATTTTTCCAGAAACTTTCTCTTTAGAAATATTTATTAAAACCCCATTTTTCATTTCTGTGATGAACTTTAGAAAATCATAGAGAGCTCAAATTTGATCTAAATGCCATGATTCAAATTTGAAGATATATCTAAGTTCATAACTTAGGTTATGAACATTTTTATTAATACTTTATGTGCCCTACAAAATAATGAGCCATTTCTTCATGTTTTTCAACTTTGCAAATCCCTAGAATATTCATTTTGACTCCAAATCCAGTGAAACCAAAGCCTAGATGTTTCTAAAATAATCCTTTGTTAAATAGGTGCCTCTGATCATTTTTCAAAATATATATTTCTGTACACTTCTTGCAAATCCATAAATCCATTGATTCCATCATATTGAAATGTTCAGAAACATCCACTAACCCAATCCCAATGAAACCACTTTCTTCATTCCTCATATGACCAAAGGTATCCTAGAAAAGTCCAATTAATATTTTTAGAGCACTTTTATTTTCTGCCTTGTTGTGTTGCTTACTATGATTGTTTCCGACATTAGTTGACGAAGTAGACGATATACTCAGAGATGGACCAGAAGATTTGAAGACTCTGATGAACCAGGCAAGCAGCCCTTTGACCATGTTGAACCCTTTTATATCATGAGAATATTTTCACTGTTTCATCGAGTGCATGATGGTTCTTGAATGGCAACCTTGCTAGGCTTGCCTCTGTTGCATACCCGTTGATACTTGCATTGTGCATGACTCTATCCTTTTTTGGAGTTGTGTTGATGGATTATAGAAATATGCTATAGTAGTTGGCTACGCAAAAGGTGTCAGGGCTATGCATGGAAAGAAACAAGTGTGGTTTGACATACTTGCAAAGAGCCCTAGTGGGTGCCACTGATGCCCTGGGAGATTATGATGAACTAGGTCACTACTTGTTGGAGAAGTAGTGTACCGAGGCTTGATAAAAGTGTTGTTTACAGAGATAGATTAGATTTAAGATTTGTCGACCGTCCCAATCTTATATGCGCAACCACTCTACCCTTATATGGGAAAGGGCATTATTGATTACCTAGGCCGATACTAGCTTGGAGCCCTTATTACTAGTGACAAGAGAGTTGTTGTTGGGCTCTCTTGGGACGGGGTCGTGCCAGGTAGGGCGGCCTAGAATATTTTTATGGGGCACCGGACACACTGTTGGTACCCCGTGCCAGTCATATGTGACAAACATGGGAGCGAGGCTCCACAATTTTAAGTTGTTAAATGTTTGGCACGGGGGTTACTACCAATCGAGTGGACTCTATGTTAGTGTGGTCTAGGGAAAGATAGTGATCGGGTGTTTACCCCGGGTACTTGAGGTACTGCGGGTCGTGGATGACACGGAAGTTCCCCGGATCTTGTGGGTACAGTGTGCAACCTCTGCCGAGTGTAAAACTATTCGAATAGCCGTGGCCACGGTCAAGGACAGTTGGGTGGTGCTGCTTAGACTATGTCCATAAGTTTCTGGAAAACAACACGGATTGGTAAATCTATTGATGTGATTCGTGAGAAGGTCACGGTGAGCTTGAGCATGAGTTGTTCAGAATTCTTTCTCGATGTTGATGTCTGTAACCTCCTGATACTTGTTGCAGACACATTCATGTCCTTGATAAATGATGATCATACTTGCATGAGAAAAACTAGCTTTCCGCAAAAATGCCAAATTAGCAGTAGAGACTTGCATAATTATTACGTTATCACCCTTGGGTTGCTTGCAAGTACATTCAAAGTACTCATTGACTTGCCACTGGTTATTTTATTGGCCAGGCATGAAAGAACAAGATATGATGAAGAATACTTCGGTGACGAACTTGCGAGCTAGGACGCTTCCCAGTCAGAATGCCTGTAGGGTTAAGGCAGATGGCATGGGTCCAAGTTATCGACGAAGATTTCTTCTGCGAAGTTATACTCAAGACTCGACCATAACAGTCATAATTTATGTAAGACGGTATGCATGGATGTAAGACTCTTGTTATTCAGCTTCTGTGTGTTCAGTGAGCATTGATCTCTGGGATCACTGTACACGTGCATTCAGTGATCACGACTTATGAGTCAGGGTCCCCACACGGGGCCTACCTGACTTTTGCAATGCTCCATTGAAGAAACACCACATCTGGCATCCCTGGAGTCTCGAAGAGGAGGACTGTGCGGATATTAAGAAGTTAATGAGCAAGATACATATACTTGCCCAATCTGAACTATCCATAATTGAGGTAATAGCGATTTCGATAATGCGAGGCGTTTGGCCACTCCAAGCCAGAGGACTCCCCATGTGGCATTACAATGGAGAGGATGACACATCACGCTGCGGGCGCAAGGGTTCGGACAACTCTGCCGCCTTGGCTGCCATGTTGGTTGATCTTTATAAAGGGGAGAAAGAAGATTTTAGTCGCCTTAAGTGCCGAGAGGGCCTTTCCATGTACAACCCTCCTAGATGGGTGAGCTTTCGCTTCGTAACCTTACTCAATCCTCTCCTTGAGTCGCACCTAGTTGAACTTAATCCGACCTTGTTTAACAGGAATGGAGGAACATTGTCACGGGGATCTATAGCCCCGCCCAACAGTTGGAGGATCATGTTCGAGACCTGGATCCCGGATTTGAAGAGGATACGGATATATTCATAGAGCTCAAGGAGGGGGTCTTTTATCAGGCAAGCTATGACAGCACGGAAGTGGCCATCATAGCCGATTATCCCGGCCTTCTCCCCTCCTCCCATGTAAGTTCCCAGGAGACGTATCCTCCAAAGGAATTTTATCATCACGCCTCACCCACCGCACTGTCTCATGCTCCAAAGGGGCGGTGCTCGTCTCGCCATGCCGCATCCGAAACATCCATTAAGAAGGCGACGTCTACGCAGGGTGGATCTTCGAAAAGAAAGGCGGATGGCGATACTGCCGAGCCCCTACCTTCATAAAAAAGGTATGGTTCTTAATATGCCCTTGGCAGATATACCGAATTGTGACATTTCCCGCTGTGCCACATTTTTTAGGAAAAACATACTCTGGACTGTGTCCGGAGGCCTTGCTAGTCATGCATCACCGGACCCTGTTCCAAGGACTGGGGTCGATACCGGTGAAATGCCGGATTGTCCTCTCCCTAAAGATTCAGATGACGTATCCGTTACCAACTCCGAAGTGGAGAGTGCGATGAACCATCGAGGCCGGAGGGCGGCTATGTGCGACCCAACTTTCACCGAAGAGGCATTCAATGCCTTCAGCTCAGCGGATGCATATATCCGAGCTGCTTGGGATGGGCTCGTTGGAGCCACTCACCAGCATTCAAAGGATATGCGGGTAAAATCATGTGTCAGTAGCCCTCAACACTTAAAGCAGTTGACGCAACTGATTTAAGGATCGTTGCATAATCAGATACTCACGAGGAAGAACAACATGTTGTCTCAGGAGCTAGATAAATGTCAGACTGAGCTAAGTGTTGTCACCGCCGAACTAGCAACGTCCACGGAGGCACCGACTGGTAGTGTCCGCTACTGTCCGAAAAATATAATCATGTGACATGCATGTTTTTTGAAATAAACACTGATGTATTTATGATGGCAGGATCACCGGATTAGTTGGAAGAGAGACTAAAGGCCGCGCATGCGGATAAACAACATGCCGAAAGGCAAGAATCCGCTGGTCAGCGTATACTAACGCGGACTAGGGATGAGAAGAACAAGCTGCAAGATGCTAACATCAAGCGGGCCGAGGAGCTGAAGGACATACGAGACCAACTGGCGGATGCCTTGAAAGAGAACAGAAAGCTGAAAAGCGGCATATTTAGTATACTTTTTAACCTTACTTCCATATAGTCGCCTAATGGGAAGTTTTAACAAGTTTATTTCTATAGATGTGCTGACTGGGCGGCCCGAAGGAGAGGTGTCCAGATTTCAAGGTAGTCTGCTACAATAGCTGTCGAGAGTGCATGAGCGAGCCCAGAGGGCAATGAGGAACATTGCTAATGCTTTATGGCCGACCGATTCTCCTTTAGGAAGTATGGAGGAACTCGTGAATTTATTCAAGGCAGCTCGTCGCTGCTTTGGACTATGGAAGATATCAGCGTGCCGAGAAGGCCCACGAGAGGCCTGGGCGATGGTGAAAACACGGTACACCGGACTTGATCTAAATCATATGGCCCGGTCGGGCCTCGGGGACTAAACGGACAGGAAATTCCTGTTAGCTTAGTATATGACCAAGTAAAGATATCCGCCAAGTTTTCGCAACAGGATTTTAAGCTAGACAACTTATTAGATGGTCTAGAGGAGGAGCAAGTTTTTGAGTCCAAGTAGTAATGTACTTTTATCGATAAACGTATCTCCAGATGAGTTATAAAACGATTGTCATGGTAGACCTTCCACTTTAACCTCTAAAATCCAATGTTTGGAGTGTTTCTGAATACTGTACCGGTGGTAAACACCGAAGTATGTTCGGAAACCAGGCAATCCGGTCATAGTTGCTTGAAAAGACAATTTGTATTCGGGAGTTATGTTATATTACATTTGATCGTAAGAAACATCTTCTAGAGAGAATAGTTCCGTTAAGGGGTTCCTTTCCCTAGGCCAACATGCTTTACTGCGCATGCCTGAGCTGTGATGCTAAAAATCACACTACATGTTGTATTTTGGGGGCTTGGATCACAACAAGGGCAGTTTATCTTCTGTCCGCTGACCTATTATTCCCTTAAGAACGCTAGCTTTAGGATTCACCCATCTGAGGTACACGTCTGGATACCCCGGCTGTAACAATCGCAGATGTGCTCCCTTTATGCCCTAACCGAACAAGCGGGGACGTAGGGCATAAGCATAGGAGCCAGGCAACCCAGCTTGGCAAAAACTTGTCATAAAAGTCCATATAATGGCAAAGAAAAGACATATATGAGAAGACGAGACATATATATGGTGAGCTTGATGCTCAAAAAATAATAATAAGCTTCTGTGACCAGAAGCCCCTAGGTATTGGGGGGGGGTATGTACATTTAAGGATGTATACGCCTTAAGTGTGTGGTTTATCTGAATACAGGATAGAAGTCATATAAAAACGAAAAGAGGAACGGGAAAAAAGAGAAAAAGGTAACGAACAATGAGTCTAGACTTAGGCGTAGAATCTTCGGAGTCTGGTAGCGTTCCATGGGTTCGGCTCTAGGCGATTGTCCAATGCATTAAGAAGGCGATAGGACCCTCCAATGAGAACTTCATCTATAATGTAGGGACCCACCCATTTGGGCTTGAGCTTGTCCTTTTTCCTCTCTGGTAAGCATAGAATGAGTTCACCGACATTATAAGTCTTGGCCCGCACTTCTATGCTTTGGTATCCTCGGGCTTGTTGTTGGCAGAATGCTAAACGACCTTCTATGACATCACGCTCCTCCTCTACGCCATCTAAGTCATCTTGCCGACCAAGCTCGGCCTCTCTCTCTGCATACATGCGTACTCGAGGTGAGTCGTGAATAATATCACAGGGCAAGACGGCCTCTGTGCCATACACCATGAAAAACGGTGTGTATTCGATTGTATGATTGGGCATGGTCTGCAACCCCCAGAGTACGGAGTCAAGCTCCTCAACCCATTGTTTATCTGACTCCTTTAAGGATCACACTAGTCTGGGTTTAATGCCCCTCATTATTAGGCCGTTAGCCCATTTGACATGACCGTTTGTTTGAGGGTGATAGACAGAGGCATAATCGAGCTTGATGCCTAGATTAGCACACCAAGTTTTTACCTCGTCAGTTGTGAAGTTAGAGCCGTTATCGGTGATGATGCTGTGTGGGACACCATAACGGTGTATGACACGGGATATGAAATCTATTACTGGTCCGGCTTCGGCCGTTTTAACTGGTTTTGCCTCTATCCACTTAGTGAATTTATCTACCATGACCAGCATGTATTTTTTCTTATGGCTTCCCCCTTTAAGGGGTCAAACCATGTCAAGCCCCCAGACCGCAAAAGGCCAAGTAATGGGGATTGTCTGTAGGGTGGTAGGCGGCATATGGCTTTGATTGGCGAAAAGCTGGCATCCTACGCAACATAGGATGAGGTCTTGTGCATCTGCTCGGGCCGTAAGCCAGAAAAAACCGGTACGGAATGCCTTACTTACAAGTGCCCGAGCTGCGGCGTGATGGCCGCCAACACCCGCATATATTTCGGCCAAGAGCTGCCGCCCCTCTTCTTTGGAGATACATCTTTGAAGGACTCCGGTAGTACTTTTCTTGTAGAGCTCTCATTAATGATCCATGTAGTCTTTCGAGCGTCGAACGATATAGTAGTCCTCATTCTGCTCCCAAGGGAGCTCTCGCCTATTAAGGTAGGCCAGGAAGGGTTCGGTCCATGGGGCGATTACTGCCATGATTACATGGGTCGATGGTGTTATTTCGTTGGCTGAACCCCCGATGATATCAGAATTGTGTTCGGAATATGGGGGTATAATTGGCTCCGGACTGTTGTTGCTGCTCTCGTCCTGCCATACCATGGATGGCTTGAAGAGTGTCACATCCCTGGTCCTGTTATGCACTAGGCTAGACCTCATGTGAGCATCATGTTTTAATTCAAATGAAATTTGAATTGAGGAATTTTCAAAGCCTCAGAAACCTTCTAAAAATGATCAACATTAAAATCTCCTCAAAGAAGTCCAAGAAAATGTTCCTCTTAGTCTCTGAAAATATTGCAAAGAGGTAAAACTCAAAACAATATTTTTGGTATCTCAGAGTTAATTATTTTGGGCCTTTGAATTAAATAAATAGCTATTTGCATTGGATATATATATTATATATAAATAATATATGTCCAATAATTACTGGAACATTTTATGTGGTTTGGTATATTTTAACTCTAGCCACATAACTATTTTCAGGATTTTATAAAATGGTTTAGTATTTTACTAAACTAAAACAACACAGAACAAAATAGATAAATAAAAACAGAAATAGAAAGAGAGAGAAGGACTACCTGGCGCTCACCTGGTAGCCCACCTGGCCCAGCAGCACGGCCCAGCCCATCTCCACTCCCCCCCCCCCCCGTCGCCTTCCTCCTCGCGCCAGTAGGCACAGGCGCGTGGCCGACGCATGCCGGCGCACGCCCCGGCCACCTCCTGCTTGCCGCTCCACCTCGACACCCCAGACGCCTCCATGCGTGCCACGCCACCCCCCTGGAACTCCCTCACTCTCCCAAACTCTCCCCCCTCCTCTGCTTCCTCTCTCCCTCACTCGCCCGAACGGAGCCGTCGCCACCGACGCCATTCGCCGCGGCCACAACCACCGCCTCGCCTCCCCGACGCCCCCCAAAGCTCCGCCGGTCCTCCCTCTTCCTCCTCACCAAGACGGAAGGCGCCGGAAGCCCTGGATGGGGCCAGCTTCGCCGTTACCCTCCTCGGCCACCGGGGATCGCCGCCGTCGTCTCCGGCCACCCCGTGGCCCCTCGTGCAGCCAGCTAGGTGCGGCCGTGTACGGGCTACCTTCTGGTGGCCTTCGCGCGTCCAGCCGCCGCCCATAGCGCAACCCCGGTGAACTTCCGCCGCATTTCGGGTCGCCGCCGGCCGAACTCCGGTGGCCAGTGACGTGGCGCTGTCATTAGCCACTAATGACGCACTAACCAACCCCCTAGGCCACTGACTGTGGGCCCCACCCCTGGTCAAACCCCAGTCAGCGCTGGGTTTGACCGGGATTAGGTCATGTGTAACTGACGTGTGGCCCCCACACGTCAGGTTTGACCCGAGCCAGCCAGTTGACCCTGCTGACGTCACCGTGACGTGGTGCTGACGCCATAATTCATTTCTGGATTTATTATTATTCAGGAAATTTCAGAAAATGCCCTAAACTTCAATAAATCATAGAAAATTAACCGTAACTCCAAATTAAATAATTTATATATGAAAAATTATCAGAAAAATTCAAGGAATCCATATGTACCACTTTCATGCATGTTAGAACAACTTATAGCTGCTGTTTAGCACAAATCAATTAAATGGCATTTGAATAATCACATATGGAGTTTGAATTTGAATCTTGTATTCAAACCAACTTCATTTAATCTGTTGCTAGTTGCATTAGCCCAAAAAACATTGATTTTGCCATGTCATGATCATGCATCATATTGTGCATTGCATTGATTGTGTTCCCTTCTGTGTTGCCGGTATTTGTCCCCTCTCGATAGACGTGATACCGATGATGTGATCGTTGACACTGATGAAGACTCAATGTTATCTTCAGAAGTGCCAGGCAAGCAAAACCCCCTTGTTCATTCCGATAAAATCCCACTCTCTCGCTCCTACTCTATTTTACTGCATTAGGACAACACCGATTCATCTGTTACTTGTTGCGGTAGCTGAACCCCTTTATCCTTTGCATGACCTGTCATTGCCACAGTAAATAGATGAAACCCACTAGCATGAGTAGGAGTTGTTTGAGCCCTGTTGTGCCTACTCATTCATGCTTGTTTGTCATGCCTGCTACTGCTTAGAGTTGAGTCAGGTCTGATTCATCGGGGATAAATCAAAGGCGTGTGAACATGTCCTAGTGTGTGTGAGCTAAGTGTGTGAACACGATTTGGTAAAGGTAGCGGTGAGAGGCCATGTAGGAGTACATGGTGGGTTGTCTCATTGCAGCCGTCCTCAGGAACTGAGTTCTGTGTTTGTGATCCATGATTCAGCTACTACCACGCATTGGGCCCAAAACCAATGGACCCTCTCGGCTTCTTAATCACCCTTGTCCTCTGTCCAGGAGTTGCAAGTAGTTTCTGGTGTTTGTAGTATGCTGGAGGCCGTGCGCAGCGCTGACCGTAGGGGTGGGCTGTGATGCGGTAGGCACGTGGCCGGGTAAACCGGGCGCCCGTTTGGTGTCACGGAACCCTGTTCACATCGTTTGGGGCTGTGAGCGAAACTTTGGCCGGATCTCCTCATGGATGGAACCCGAATAGGCGATAAACCTGGACTAGAGACTTGAGTGTTTAGGCAGGCCGTGGCCGACACCCACATTGGGCTTCCGCTTGAAGGTTGCCGAGTACATGTCATGTAAACGGCGGTAAGTGGTGAGAGCGTGTGTGAAGAAGTACACCCCTGCAGGGTTAACATCATCTATTCGAATAGCCGTGTCCGCGGTAAAGGACTTCTGGGTTGCGTATATCAGTTCATAGACAAGTGAAAGTGGATACTCTAAAATACGCAAGATAAGCGTGAGTGCTATGGATGGCGTTCTTGTAGGGAGACGGGAGCGGTTCCATAGTGGTGTATTGGTTGGTGAATATGTGGACTCGTGTGCGCCACCTCAAAAGGGTTACTTGCAGTCGTAGTTTAGGTTAGCCACCGAGTCAAAGCTGGCTTGCTGCAGTTAAACCCCACCATCCCTTTGTTGATAATGATGCATATGTAGTTAGTTCTGATGTAAGTCTTGTTGGGTACATTTGTACTCACGTTTGCCTATTTTATGTTTTTGCAGAGAGACTTCAGTCTCACTAGTAATTCCGCGTGGTCTTCGACGTTTAGCTTGTTACCTCAGCTACAATCTTGTGCCTCGGCAGGATCTGGTAGATAGTCAGGCTTCTCAGCCTTTTTCATTTATAGATGTCTGTACTTAGACATGATAGCTTCCGCTTGTGCTTTGATTTGTATGCTCTGAATGTTGGGTCGTGAGACCCCTGTTTGTAATATCTCGCTCCTCGGAGCCTATTGAATAAATTACTTGAGTCGTATAGTCATGTTGTGATGCCATGTTGTATTTGCACATATCGAGCATATTGTGTGTATGTTATTGAAATGCTTGGTATGTGTGGGATCTGACCATCTAGTTGTTTATCTTTAGTAGCCTCTCTTACGGGGAAATGTCTCCTAGTGTTTCCACCGAGCCATGGTAGCTTGCTACTGCTCCAGAACACTTAGGCTGGCCGGCATGTGTCCTTCTTCGTTCCTGTGTCTGTCCCTTCGGGGAAATGTCACGCGATGAATACCGGAGTCCTGTTAGCCCGCTACAGCCCGGTTCACCGGAGTCCTGCTAGCCTAGTGCTACAGCCTGGATTCACTCGCTGATGACCTACACGTTCGATGCTGGGTCATGGATGCCTGTCCCTGTAAGTCTGTGCCACTTTGGGTTTACGACTAGCCATGTTAGCCCGGGCTCCTTATCATATGGATGCTAGAGACACTGTCATATACGTGTGCCAAAAGGCGCAAACGGTCCCGGTCAAAGGTAACGCGACACCCGTGGGAATACCGTGCGTGAGGCCGCAAAGTGATATGAGGTGTTACATGCTAGATCGATGTGGCATTGAGTCGGGGTCCTGACAGTGTTGGTATCAGAGCTTGACTGCCTGTAGGATTACGAAGCCAAACTGGTCGAAGTTGAGTCTAGAAATTCTTTAGTTATATGAGGGAATTGATTGTGGGATGGAACGTAAGGCTCTTTTTACTCCTTATACCTCATGGCCTTCTGATCTGAGTCATCATCTTCTGTTCTACGGGGATTAAGAACTAGGCTATCTCTTCTTTCTATTAGGATCACGTGTTACTAATCAGTAGACTTATAAGATTGTTGGATTAAGCCTCAGTTCAGTTTCTACCTCTGTATGTTAATTATTGATCTCGAGACCTTGATATTGTGCTTCTGAGTGGTTATGCCACCATTTTTGTGAATGTCTCAAGTCTTTTCTGAGCATTTACAGCCGTTATGCTGTCCGAGTCATCCCAGGTTTCTAAATAGTTTGAAGCAATTTGCAAATTCCTTCCTCCCACTTCGATGTTCCTTTGGGCCAGATTAACCACACTAATCAGTGTGTTGATGTAATTATTGCCTCGACATATATGTTGGAATTATTATTATGACCCTAAGTGCTTAGGGGATCATCTAGTGGTCTAGCCATGATCTGTGTTCCCAGTGTGATGATTCTGGCCTTTATTCTCGGAAGCATCCCGTGATGCTACTTAGTAGTAGGTATTCTATTTCTGGGTTTTGAACCCGAGATTCACTCTACTTACTTCATGTTGATAGTGTTTGTTAGTTCCTTCAGGATATTAGTAACTTTGCGATAGTTCTCGAGGTCCGTGGTATTTCCTTCTTCCAAATACTATGGACCGCTTATGGCAGATGTTTATTGGATCAAAAGATCACAATTAGAGTACTCTTGAGGAGATCTCCATTCATAAATCGTGACTCTGCCAGTCCTACCTCTCTGCATGGGTTATCTGGAAGAAATGTTGATCTCGCTCGACATACTAATCTATGCATCCACAACTCAGAAAATTATATGTTCCTTTGAGTTGTCCCTCTTTAGTTGTCTACTGACCTTCGTCTATCAATTGATAGTCAAGGGTATGCATGCATTCGTTTATCGATGCCTATTACCCTTGTGGTCCGTCAGGCCATTCTGTCCTGAATGACTTGGAGAAACAAACTCTAGTACCTCATCCATATCTAGGATTGGGTCAAAGTAGTTGTATTCCGCAGATCAAATGCCAATCCAGCTTTTGGTTCTGTTCTACCTTGGAGTATTACCCCCTTTATGTCAGAATTGTCATGAGAACTGCACCAACTCTCATGAATTTTGACGTAGTGATACTTCTCACCATCATTAGTCATTCCTCGGCCCTCGTGTTGATGCAACCGGAATACCGACAAATGAATTGTGATGTGTGAAATCAATACTCCCAGCAACCTCGTTGCTTGGTAGTTAAAGGATAATAATTTCATTCTTAGCATGTTGGTTTTTGAATCATCCTTCTAAGACTGATCGTGCTACCTAGTCCTTATTTCGGTGCACCCTTCGATTGATGAGTCTGGATCTTGTCAAGTCCTCACTCATTTGATCATATCGTCTTGCCCTCAAAAGCGAGATTGTTCTCGAGCTTAGTAACATACCGGTGGTTCGTGATTTTCTGAATGTCTTCTCGGAAGTATTACCAGGTTGTCACCTGACTGCTATGTTGAGCTCGTGATCAAGTCGGGTTCTTGTGAACCACCCTTTCTCCAAGAATCTGTGATGGATATCCCGGAGCTAGTTGGTTAAGCTAGACAACAACTTGGAGAGTTGGAAGATAAAAGCTTGCCTGACTTAGTCCGTTCCAAAGGGATATTCTTGTGTACTGTGTGTTGAAGAAAGGTGATATCTTCATCGATTGGTCCCTGTGATCGATTGTTGGATCTATTATCTTACCCGAACCCTTGATTGAGTATGGGCTATCGTCAAATCAAATCAGAACCAACGATATTCGTAATGTTGTCTTACTCGTGGTTGATCCCTCGAGCATACACCATTATATCCTTTGGGTCTGACCAATGCTATCACTTGTTCACTTAACTATGGAATTCCTTTTAAAAGGAAACCCAGATGAATAGTTGTTGAGCCCATTGACAACATCCTTATCTCCTCCATGATTTTGTTGGACAATAAGTTAGTGTTGGAAACTTTTGAAGCATTTGTTCATGCTAGCTCATGAAGCATATGTTCGGATGTAAGAAGTGACTTCCTCTAGTTCATGTGCATTTGATGCAAGTTGCCGCCGTGGACTCGAGAAAGTCAATGTTGCTTCCTCTGGAATCATCGCAAGTCAGTCATGCACACGTGCAAAGTATTCTGTGGTCTGGAGACTTGCAACCTTCATTCCATATGTGTATCCTAGCACACCAAGCCACTGACTGATTTGTTCAAGGAGAAGGAGTATCTTCATAAGAGCTAATCCGGACTTATGAAAGAACTTCGATATCCTCGCTGATGGTTCCCAACCAGAACTCGGTAGTGTTTTATTGTAAGACTACCATGTGGGCATGCTTGTCTAGGACAACGTGTTCACATGTTTGTAGCAGAACCAGCTCATGTTTTGGAGCTTGCTATCGTAGCTCATTCCCCGAGAATCTCGCAACGTCATCTCATCGATTCGTGTTGCAAACTTCCGTTTTTCTTCCTGGACTCGATGAGTCTGGAATATCCTGACACCAACCAGATCTGAATCTCAGGCAGATATGATGGTTGGAATATTTCCCAAGAATTATAATATTGGTCGCGCGATAACCGGTAAAGTGGATGTCGTGGCCAACACACCCAGCCGGAAGACCTGTTATTATAATATCTTGATTGATGAAGTTGGCCACCTCCCCATAGGGATTTCGTAGGGTTTACTCCCTAGTTGCCCCTATGGATTTTTGTGTTCCCGAAGTCCGACCTTTTTACTTGATGTTTTAGATATCAAACCATATCTATGAATGGGTTACACTAGCACATCAAGGAGAACATTAGAAGCGGAGTGCTAAATGTCTCTCGGTCGATCATCCAGATTTTATTTCCTTGGCCCCGCCAAGGGTGAAATCTGAGAAGGTGTTATCTTCCTTTGCATCTGCATCCTCCATCACCATTCATCATGGTAGTAAGTTGTGTTACCGGACCCTTGACACGGATGTTGGTAAAACCTTGATGATTATGGAATTGCTCAAGTTCTTGAGAGCACGCGCAAGTGCTAGGTTTGATCGTCGGCATTAACTGTATAGCGCTCTCAGTTTCCTCGGTTATGCTATAACCATTCCAATAGTGGGATAACTCTCTATTGTTGAGCCTCTCCCCAGTTACTAGAATCATTCCCATCATTTGCATTTTGTTCCCAGCTTGCACCGCCAATGTGCCATTCTACCATGGGTCTCTTCCATTTCCGGTGATAAGCAAATTCATCCATTGCGTTGTCTTCAACAAGGTAATCCACATCATCCAAGTCCGAGTATGCCATTCTACTGACCCCCTCCAAACGATCGCCTGAGAATTGCCTTAGGCTGGTATAAAGGTTTTCAATGATCTCTGAATCAAAGGTAATTCTTTTTGCCACTTAAGGAAATAATCTACGAATCACCCTCCTCTAGGATGTTTCGTCGTGGTATCATGGCAACTCAACTCCTCGCTACGTGGACAATCGTTTACCACCTTCTTAAGTGTGGAATTGTTCTCCACCTAGTGAACCTTCGTCATCCATTTCTTTCCACCCCTCTTGATGTGTATCTCGTGTCTCAACCCGAGAGATGGTCCTATGTCTCATTCCGTGAGTTGTTCGATCTTCGAGAAGATCGACCCTTCTAGAGTCTCCTTCTTCCCTCCATGTCATGTTGACAGGATTTCTCAGAGCAAGACTTCAAGACAATGATGGTGATCGAATCAACGTTCCTATGAAGTGCAACCTGGATCGTGAAGATTGTACTAGTTGTGTTCCCCCTTCACCTTACCCTACGCTTGAATCTCGGGACGAGATTTTTGTTTAGTGGGGGTGAGTTGTCACATCCCTGGTCCTGTTATGCACTAGGCTAGACCTCATGTGAGCATCATGTTTTCATTCAAATGAAATTTGAATTGAGGAATTTTCAAAGCCTCAGAAACCTTCTAAAAATGATCAACATTAAAATCTCCTCAAAGAAGTCCAAGAAAATGTTCCTCTTAGTCTCTGAAAATATTGCAAAGAGGTAAAACTCAAAACAATATTTTTGGTATCTCAGAGTTAATTATTTTGGGCCTTTGAATTAAATAAATAGCTATTTGCATTGGATATATATATTATATATAAATAATATATGTCCAATAATTACTGGAACATTTTATGTGGTTTGGTATATTTTAACTCTAGCCACATAACTATTTTCAGGATTTTATAAAATGGTTTAGTATTTTACTAAACTAAAACAACACAGAACAAAATAGATAAATAAAAACAGAAATAGAAAGAGAGAGAAGGACTACCTGGCGCTCACCTGGTAGCCCACCTGGCCCAGCAGCACGGCCCAGCCCATCTCCACTTCCCCCCCCTGTCGCCTTCCTCCTCGCGCCAGTAGGCACAGGCGCGTGGCCGACGCACGCCGGCGCACGCCCCGGCCACCTCCTGCTTGCCGCTCCACCTCGACACCCCGGACGCCTCCATGCGTGCCACGCCACCCCCCTGGAACTCCCTCACTCTCCCGAACTTTCCCCCCTCCTCTGCTTCCTCTCTCCCTCACTCGCCCGAACGGAGCCGTCGCCACCGACGCCGTTCGCCGCGGCCACAACCACCGCCTCGCCTCCCCGACGCCTCCCAAAGCTCCGCCGGTCCTCCCTCTTCCTCCTCACCAAGACGGAAGGCGCCGGAAGCCCTGGATGGGGCCAGCTTCGCCGTTCCCCTCCTCGGCCACCGCGGATCGCCGCCGTCGTCTCCGGCCACCCCGCGGCCCCTCGTGCAGCCAGCTAGGTGCGGCCGTGTACGGGCTACCTTCTGGTGGCCTTCGCGCGTCCAGCCACCGCCCGTAGCGCAACCCCGGTGAACTTCCGCTGCGTTTCGGGTCGCCGCCGGCCGAACTCCAGTGGCCAGTGACGTGGCACTGTCATTAGCCACTAATGACGCACTAACCAACCCCCTAGGCCACTGACTGTGGGCCCCACCCCTGGTCAAACCCCAGTCAGCGCTGGGTTTGACCGGGATTAGGTCCTGTGTCACTGACGTGTGGCCCCCACACGTCAGGTTTGACCCGAGCCAGCCAGTTGACCCTGCTGACGTCACCGTGACGTGGTGCTGACGCCATAATTCATTTCTGGATTTATTATTATTCAGGAAATTTCAGAAAGTGCCCTAAACTTCAATAAATCATAGAAAATTAACCGTAACTCCAAATTAAATAATTTATATATGAAAAATTATCAGAAAAATTCAAGGAATCCATCTGTACCACTTTCATGCATGTTAGAACAACTTATAGCTGCTGTTTAGCACAAATCAATTAAATGGCATTTGAATAATCACATATGGAGTTTGGATTTGAATCTTGTATTCAAACCAACTTCATTTAATCTGTTGCTAGTTGCATTAGCCCAAAACACATTCATTTTGCCATGTCATGATCATGCATCATATTGTGCATTGCATTGATTGTGTTCCCTTCTGTGTTGCCGGTATTTGTCCCCTCTCGATAGACGTGATACCGATGATGTGATCGTTGACACTGATGAAGACTCAATGTTATCTTCAGAAGTGCCAGGCAAGCAAAACCCCCTTGTTCATTCCGATAAAATCCCACTCTCTCACTCCTGCTCTCTTTTACTGCATTAGGATAACACCGATTCATCTGTTACTTGCTGCGGTAGTTGAACCCCTTTATCCTTTGCATGACCTGTCATTGCCATAGTAAATAGATGAAACCCACTAGCATGAGTAGGAGTTGTTTGAGCCCTGTTGTGCCAACTCATTCATGCTTGTTTGTCATGCCTGCTACTGCTTAGAGTTGAGTCAGGTCTGATTCATTGGGGATAAATCAGAGGCGTGTGAACATGTCCTACTGTGTGTGAGCTAAGTGTGTGAACACGATTTGGTAAAGGTAGCGGTGAGAGGCCATGTAGGAGTACATGGTGGGTTGTCTCATTGCAGCCGTCCTCAGGAACTGAGTTCTATGTTTGTGATCCATGATTCAGCTACTACCACGCATTGGGCCCGAAACCAATGGACCCTCTCAGCTTCTTAATCACCCTTGTCCTCTGTCCAGGAGTTGCAAGTAGTTTCTGGTGTTTGTAGTATGCTGGAGGCCGTGCGCAGCGCTGACCGTAGGGGTGGGCCGTGATGCGGTAGGCACGTGGCCGGGTAAACCGGGCGCCCGTTTGGTGTCACGGAACCCTGTTCACATCGTTTGGGGCTGTGAGCGAAACTCCGGCCGGATCTCCTCATGGATGGAACCCGAATAGGCGATAAACCTGGACTAGAGACTTGAGTGTTTAGGCAGGCCGTGGCCGACACCCACGTTGGGCTTCCGCTTGAAGGTTGCCGAGTACATGTCGTGTAAACGGCGGTAAGTGGTGAGAGCATGTGTGAAGAAGTACACCCCGGCAGGGTTAACATCATCTATTCGAATAGCCGTGTCCGCGGTAAAGGACTTCTGGGTTGCGTATATCAGTTCATAGACAAGTGAAAGTGGATACTCTAAAATACGCAAGATAAGCGTGAGTGCTATGGATGGCGTTCTCGTAGGGAGACGGGAGCGGTTCCATAGTGGCGTATTGGTTGGTGAATATGTGGACTCGTGTGCGCCACCTCAAAAGGGTTACTTGCAGTCGTAGTTCAGGTTAGCCACCGAGTCAAAGCTGGCTTGCTGCAGTTAAACCCCACCATCCCTTTGTTGATAATGATGCATATGTAGTTAGTTCTGATGTAAGTCTTGCTAGGTACATTTGTACTCACGTTTGCCTATTTTATGTTTTTGCAGAGAGACTTCAGTCTCACTAGTAATTCCGCGTGGTCTTCGATGTTTAGCTTGTTACCTCAGCTACGATCTTGTGCCTCGGCAGGATCTGGTAGATAGTCAGGCTTCTCAGCCTTTTTCATTTATAGATGTCTGTACTCAGACATGATAGCTTCCGCTTGTGCTTTGATTTGTATGCTCTGAATGTTGGGTCGTGAGACCCCTATTTGTAATATCTCGCTCCTCGGAGCCTATTGAATAAATTACTTGAGTCGTAGAGTCATGTTGTGATGCCATGTTGTATTTGCACATATCAAGCATATTGTGTGTATGTTATTGAAATGCTTGGTATGTGTGGGATCTGACCATCTAGTTGTTTATCTTTAGTAGCCTCTCTTACGGGGAAATGTCTCCTAGTGTTTCCACCGAGCCATGATAGCTTGCTACTGCTCCGGAACACTTAGGCTGGCCGGCATGTGTCCTTCTTCGTTCCTGTGTCTGTCCCTTCGGGGAAATGTCACGCGATGAATACCGGAGTCATGTTGGCCCGCTACAGCCCGGTTCACCGGAGTCCTGCTAGCCCAGTGCTACAGCCTGGATTCACTCGCTGATGACCGACACGTACGATGCTGGGTCATGGATGCTTGTCCCTGTAAGTCTGTGCCACTTTGGGTTTACGACTAGCCATGTCAGCCCGGGCTCCTTATCATATGGATGCTAGCGACACTGTCATATACGTGTGCCAAAAGGCGCAAACGGTCCCGGGCAAAGGTAAGGCGACACCCGTGGGAATACCGTGCGTGAGGCCGCAAAGTGATATGAGGTGTTACATGCTAGATCGATGTGGCATTGAGTCGGGGTCCTGACAAAGAGCCTCTCCACAAAGGTATTGGGTGGGACAAGGTCGCGCTTAGCTCCCATGCGAGCAAGGTTATCCGCTGCTTGATTACTCTCTCGGGCCACGTGATGAAACTCGAGCCCCTAAAACCGAGCTGATATTTTAAGTACGACATTGTGGAAGGCCGCGATCTTTGGATCTTTGGCATCAAATTCTTTGTTTATATGGGATATTGCAAGGTTTGAATCCCCGCACACCTCGAGGCATTGTATGCCCATGGAGACGGCCATCCGAAGGCCATGCAATAGGGCCTCATATTCGGCTGTGTTATTAGAGCATGTATATAGTATTTGGAGCACATAACGAACCGTGTCTCCTGTGGGGGATGTCAGGACGACACCAGCCCCAAGTCCGGCTAGCATTTTAGAGCCGTCGAAGTGCATTAACTAATTGGAATACGTGACATACTCTTTAGGGAGTTCGGCTTCTGTCCATTCGGCGACGAAGTCAGCCAATACCTGAGATTTAATGGCTCGGTGTGGCTTATTTGTTATCTCAAAACGGTAAGAGCTCAATGGCCCATTTGGCAATCCAGCCGGTGGCGTCCTGGTTGTTTCTGATATCATTAAGTGGTACTTCAGAAGCCACCGTGATCGAACACTCTTGAAAGTAGTGCCGCAGCTTCTGGGATGCCATGAAGACCGCATACATTATCTTTTGATAATGTGGGTATTGGGATTTGCATGGTGTGAGGACCGTTGATACATAGTATACTGGTTTTTGAAGTGGGAATTTATGTCCCTCTTCTTCATGTTCGACGACGAGTACCGCACTCACCACCTGGTGCATTGCAGATATGTATAGTAACATGGGTTCACCGACGTTTGGCGCGGCCAAGATTAGGTTGCTTGCTAACAAAGCTTTTGTTTCTTCCAGTCCAGCTGTTGCAGCATCCGTCCACGCAAAGTTGTCGGTGCGTCAGAGCATGCAATACAATGGAAGTGCCTTTTCTCCTAGTCTGGAGATAAAGCGGCTCAAAGCTGCCATGAACCCGGCTTGTTTTTGGACTTGCTTGAGATCTGTTGGTGTAGCCAACTGTGATAGGGCTCGGATTTTGGCTAGGTTTGCTTCGATTCCCCTATTGGAAACAATGAACCCAAGAAGTTTTCTGGCGGGAACGCCGAAAGCGCACTTTTCCGGATTGAGTCGTATGCCATATCTTCGGAGGATGTCGAACGTAAGGCGTAAGTCATCCACCAATGATTCAACATTCTTAGTTTTGATGACTACATCATCTACATATGCCTCAATTGTCTTGCCGATTTGCTTTTCCAGGAAAGTTTGAATCATGTGTTGGTATGTGGCGTCGGCGTTTTTGAGCCCAACTAGCATGGTGTTGAAGCAAAAGGACATGTATGGGGTTATGAATGCCGTTGCCTCTTTCTCGGATTCCTTCATTTTGATTTGATGGTATCCGGAGTATACGTCGAGGAACCACAGTGAGTCGTGTCCTACAGTTGCATCAATAATCTGGTCAATGTGAGGTAGTGGGAAGGGATCCTTGGGGAAGGCTTTATTAAAGTCCTTGAAGTCGACACACAGGCACTAGGATTTATCCTTCTTCGGCACCATGACCAGGTTTGCTAGCCAGTCCGGATGTTTGATCTCTCTGATAAACCTAGATTGAGTAGCTTGGCTAGCTCCTCCCCATAGCATGTCGCTTGGGTATGGAAAATTGCCGCAGCGTTTGTTTGACTGGTGTGTCTCTTCAGTATATTGAGACTGTGTTCGGCTAGCGCTCGTGGGATTCCTGGCATATACGAGGGGTGCCAGGCGAAGATCTCCCAATTATCGCGCAAGAACACGCGCAATGTGGCGTCGACCATCGGATCCATATGTGCCCCAATGGAAGCTAGTTTCTTGGGGTCCGTCGGGTGATCTTGTAATTTGACTATCTCCTCTACTGCCTTGAAAGAGGTGGATTTAGGCCTTTTATCAAAAATTACGTCATCTCTATCCACTTCGGAATGCAGAGTGGTGACCTCCTCGGCCACCAGGGCTTCAGATAGTGCCTCGAGGGCCAGGGATGGAGTTTTGTTTTCAGCGCGGATTGCTATGTCTAGATCAATAGTGATAGTGATAACACCGTAGGGCCCGGGCATTTTGAGCTTCATGTACCTGTAATGAGGAATGGCTTGAAAGCGAGTGAATGTGTTTCGCCCTAACAGGGCATGGTATCCGATGTTGAAAGGGGACACCTGGAAGATTATCTCTTCGGACCTATAGTTCTCTGGCATGCCAAATACTACGTCAAGTTTAATTTTCCCCGAGCATCTTGCTTCCCGACTGGGGATAATTCCTCGAAAGGTTGTATTACTCTGTTCAATGCGACTCCTATCCATTTGCATTTTATTGAGCGTGTCTTCATAGATGAGGTCCAGTCCGCTGCCGCCATCCATGAGCACTTCAGTGAGGCGAAAGCCATCTACAATTGGGTTTAGAACCAAAGCGGCTGGTGCTCGGACTGATCGGGCCCTTGGCTCATCACCGGCGTTGAAGGTTATCGCCATATCATTCCATGGATTTATTGCGGCTACGTGGTTCACTTAGGCGAGATTGTGGAGCATCCTTTTACGCCGATTGTTTGAAGAACAGGTCTCGAAGACTGTAAACACATTGAGGTCGTTATCCTCGAGGGAATGCCTTTCCGGAGTAGTGTTGGCGAGAATAGCTTCCCCACTTTTTAGCCACCTGCCGAAGATCCAACATGCCCGAAGGTTATTAGTTGGTTCGGAATTTGGCATCGTGTGTATCTGTCAGGGCTTGTCGAGCCATTCATCAAGGACAGTTTTGTGTCCCGGTAAGGGCTTAATTTTTCTTTCCATGAAGTAATGATCAGGTGTCCCGTAAGGGTGCATCCGTTTTGTCCGGCCGGTGGGTGACTATCTGAGATTTCCAGGTGCTTTCCATTGTGCAATACTTCTGTACTATGTGTGCCAAATCTGCGAGTGCAGTAAGTGGTGCCGATTGAGGGCATTGAGGATCCCCTCATCCATATAGTTGCGGCAAAAGACTGATACCACATTGTCATCGCAACAATCCTTGATCTTGTTTTTAACAAGTAGGAATCTAGCCCAAAAGTGATGGACTATTTCCTAAGGTTGATGTCGTATATACACTGGATCGCATATGTCCGGGGGACCGGAATTTCTTGGAGAGTATTGATTGTCGTGGGTGGGTGGGCTTTAATCCAAACCCTGGCCCACTGGGGAATCCGGATTTTGAAAAAAAATTGAGGTCATTGGCCCAGGATCCAGAGTGTCCTGGGGGTTTTTAGACTCAGCACCTGATTCTATTTTCGGAGGACGGATGATCTCTTCTTGAAGATGAGTGTCTAGCTCGTAGGCCTCGGAGATTCAAACATAGTTTATTTTCAGCATAGGAGGAGCGGTATCCCCAACTTGTTCTTCCACGACAGTCACCAGGTGGGTGACAGGTGGAGACCTAATTTCCCTCTAATCGGGTTTAAGCCCAATCAGATCGTAATCTGTTGTGACCCCCAGCGCGAAGATGCGATCTAGCAGTTCGTTTAAAGACAAGACATCTGCTGGATCCATCCTATCAACGCTTTCGGGGTTGACACGGAGATGATTTTTGGCAATCCGGGGGACCGCCTTGGGCTTAATGGCCGGGCGGGCGCCTATGATGAAATTGCCAATCTAGAGGGTCTGCCCAGGAACTAGGGCTCTTCCAGAGGTGATTTTATCATTGAAGATGAGGCCAGCCATTGATTCTTCTATCGACAACACGGAGGAACTCTCAATGAAAGCACCAATGTCGGTATCAAAACCGACATATCTCTGGTAGGGGGTCCCGAACTGTGCGTTTAAGGATAAAAGGTAACAGGACGCAGGGGACATGATGTTTACCCAGGTTTGGGCCCTCTTGATGGAGATAATACCCTACTTCCTGCTTGATTGACTTTGATGAGTCCGTTTATATGAGATCGTAATGGCTAAACCCTAGATGTCTAGCCTGTATGAGTATGATTGCCTAGATGTCTAGCCCTAGATGTCTAGCCTGTATGAGTATGATTGCCTCTACGGCCTAAATCCTTGTATAGACACCGAAGGGGGCTAGGGTTGTACGGAGTCAGTTTATGGAGAAAGGAATCTTCATATCCGAATGCCTAGCTTGCCCTCCACGCGAAGGAGAGTCCCATCTGGATAGGGGGGAAGGTCCTCGATCTTGTATCATCATGGCCAAGCACTCCGGCCTACATCACATAGCACGGATGTCTAGGGACCCCCTAATCCAGGACTCCCTCAGCCGCTGCCTCCTCCTGTTCTTCATCGGGAGGCCAGATCTAGAGTCCGTTTGGTGCTCCGGAGAGGGGGATCTTCGATCTTCATCATCACCAACCCTTCTCCATCGCCAATTCTATGATGCTCCCCACCAGGAGTGAGTAATTCTTCGTAGGCTCGTTGGTCGGTGAGGAGTTGGATGAGATACATCATGTAATCGAGTTAGTTTTATTAGGGCTTGATCCCTAGTATCCTTTATGTTCTGAGACTGATGTTGCTATGACTTTTCCATGCTTAATGCTTTTCACTTTGGGTCTGGGTGCCATGATTTCAGATATGAACCGTTTATGTTATCACCATTATATCTATGTTCTAGATCTGATCTTGCAAGTTAGAATCACCTACTGCATATTATGATCTGGTAACCACAGAGTGACAATAGTCGGGACACTTCCCGGTGATGACCGTAGTTTGAGGCATTCGTGTATTCACCGTGTGTTAATGCTTCGTTCCGTTTCTCTACTAAAAGGAGGCCTTAATGTCCCTTAGTTTCCAATATGACCCTGATACGTCACCAACGTATCTATAATTTTTGATTGTTCCATGCTATTATATTATCTGTTATGGATGTTTTATATGCATATGCTATTTTATATGATTTTTGGGACTAACCTATTAACCTAGAGCCCAGTGCGAGTTTCTGTTCTTTTCCCTATTTTAGAGTTTTGCAGAAAAGGAATACCAAACGGAGTCCAAATGGAATATGAAACTTTCACGATGATTTTTGTAGGACCAGAAGACACCGAGGAGACTTGGAGTGCAAGTCAGAAGAGCCACGCGGCGGCCACAATGGTGGAGGGTGCGCCCCCGACCTTTTGTGCCCCTCGGTGACCCCCTGACCTAGATCTTCCTCCTATATATTCTCAAATATCCCAAAAACATCCAGGGGAACCACGAAACCACTTTTCCACCACCGCCACCTTTTGTACCCGTGAGATCCCATCTAGGGACCTTTTTGGGCGTCCTGCCAGAGGGGGATTCGACCATAGAGGGCTTCTACATCAACACCATTGCCTCTCCGATGAAGCGTGAGTAGTTTACCACACACCTACATGTCCATTGCTAGTAGCTAGATGGCTTCTTCTCTCTCTTTGATTGTCAATACCATGTTCTCCTCAATGTTCTTGGAGATCCGTTCGATGTAATACTCATTTGCGGTGTGTTTGGCGAGATCTGATGAATTGTGGATTTATGATCGGCTTATCTATGAATATTATTTGAATCTTCTCTGAATTCTTATATGCATGATTTGATATCTTTGCAAGTCTCTTCGAACTATCGGTTTAGTTTGGCCAATTAGATTTGTTTTTATTGCAATGGGAGAAGTGCTTAGTTTTGGGTTCAATCTTCTGGTGCTCGATCCTAGTGATAGAAGGGGGACCGACACATATTGTATTGTAGCCATCGAGGATAAAAAGATGGAGTTTTCATCATATTGCTTGAGTTAATTCCTGTACATCATGTCATCTTGCTTAAGGCATTACAACGTTCTTTATGAACTTAATACTCTAGATGCATGCTGGATAGCGGTCGATGTGTGGAGTAATAGTAGTAGATGCAGAATCGTTTCGGTCTACTTGACACGGACGTGATGCCTATATTCTTCATCATTGCCTTAGATATCATCATAACTTTGCTCTTTTCTATCAATTGCTCGGTAGTAATTTGTTCACCCACCGTAATAAATTCTATCTTTAGAGAAGCCTCGAGTGAAACCTATGGCCCCCGGGTCTATTTTCCATCATATAATCTTCTATTTTCCATCATATAAGTTTCGGATCTACCATTTTAGTTTACGATTTGCTTTCTTTGCAATCTTTTACTTTTTGATCTATAAACCAAAAATTCAAAAAATATTACTTTACCGTTTATCCATCTATATCAGATCTCAGTTTGCAAATAACCGTGAAGGGATTGACAACCCCTTATCGCATTGGGTGCAAGTTGGTGTTTGTTTGTGTAGGTATTCGGTGGCTTGTTGCGTTGTCTCCTACTGGATTGATACTTTGGTTCTCAAAAGCTGAGGGAAATACTTACTCTACTTTGCTCTTTCCTCATCAAGGGAAAAACCAACGCATGCTCAAGAGGTAGCAGGAAGAATTTCTCGCGCCGTTGCCGGGGAGATTTATGCCAAGTCAAGTCAAGATTTGATCTCCCGTCAACTTGCCAATTTCTGGTGCCGTTGCCGAGGAGATCTACGCCAAACCAAGACATACCAAGTACCCATCATAAACTCTCATCTCTAGCATTACATTATTTTCCATTCACCTCTCATTTTCCTCTCCCCCACTTCCAAAACGATTTTCAAAAAGATTTTCCTTTCTTCGTCGTTCTTTCGTTCATCTTTTCATTTCCCCTTATGTCTTACTTGGCTGGTTTGCTTGTTTGGTCGGAATAATTGTGTATTTATTGAAAATCAGAAACCAAAGAGTTTATGGATCCTCATCCACTTGCTAATCTTTTTAAGAGATCCAATTATGATGAACCATTTTGCTAGTGAGTTGTGTGCACTAGATTATCTTTATGAAGCTTTGCATGAAATTTGTGAATCTGAAAATTGTGATTCATAATAGATCTTTGAATAAAAAGCATGATTGCATTGATGTTATTATAAATTCTATTAATGTTAATTATGTTAATGATTTGCAAAACCCTAAGCTTGGGGATGCTTATTTTTCTATGTCTACTACTTGTTGCAATGATCATGATTGGGCTGATTCTTCTTATGACCTTGAAAATGTATTTAAGCCCCATGATGAATATGAGATTGATAATAATGTTTGGAACAATATTGAAAGTGGGTTTGGAAGATATCGACTTTAGATCGCACATATTTGGAGAATATTCAATCTTATGAAATTTTTGATAAAAGTGGGTTTGGAGAGCTCATGACTTTATTTAATGATAATCCCACAATTTTGGAAGAGTGTCAACTTTACATGCATGTGGATCATGTTGAGAAAATATTATGTGATAGTTATATTTTTGAATTTGATTATGATCCTACATGTAATTATTATGAGAGAAGAAAATATGGCTGTAAAAAATTTTATGTTGCTAAATTACCTCTCGTTATGTTGAGATTGCTATTATATCTTTTCTCTTCCTTGCATATGCTAGTCTTTATTTGCCATGATAATTTGTTTGCCTATAAGATGCCTATGCATAGGAAATATGTGAGACTTAGATGTGTTTTTCACATGCTATATGATGCTCTCTTTGTGCTTCAATTATTGTCTTTCATGTGAGCATAATTAGAATTATTAGTGCCTAACTAAGGGCGTTAAACAATAGAGCTTGTTAAGAGGCAACCCAATTTTATTTTTATTCTTTCTTTTTAGGTCCTGTTTTGCATTAAATATTTCATCTAGCCTCTGGTGAGACGTGGTTTTGTGACTTAATTAGTGTTTGTGCCAAGTAAGACCTTTGGGATAGTTTACGATAATAGTTGATTTGATCTTGCTGAAAAACAAAAACTTTTGCGCTCAGGAGATTAGTTTTCATTTTGAGTAGAATCACGATAAAATACGCACTCTTTTTGCAGAAGATTAATAAACGAATTGCCTAGGAGTTCATAATTTCTCAGGATTTTTGGAGTTACATAATTGTTCGAAATATCATGATTGCTACAAACAGTTCTGCTTTTGACAGATTCTGTTTTTCATGTGTTGTTTGCTTATTTTGATGAATTTATGGCTAGTATCGGGGGGTATGAACCATGGAAAAGTTGGAATACAGTAGATATTACACCAATGTAAATAATGTATGGATTCACAACAGTACCAAAAGTGGTGATTTATTTTTTATACTAACAAAGCTTACGAGATTTTCTGTTGGAGTTTTGTGTTGTGAAGTTTTCAAGTTTTGGGTAAGGATTTGATGGACTATGGAATAAGGAGTTGCAAGAGCCTAAGACTGGGGATTCTTGAGGCACACCAAGGTAATATTCAAGTACACCAAGAGCCTAAGCTTGGGGATGCCCCGGGAAGGCATCCCCTCTTTCGTCTTCGTCTATCGGTATCTTTACTTGAGGCTATATTTTTATTCACCACATGATATGTGTTTTGCTTGGAGCGTATTGTATGATTTGAGTCATTTCTTTACACACCTTTTAGGAGAGACACGCATGAATTGTGATTTATTAGAATACTCTATGTGCTTCACTTATATTTTTCGAGCTAGGAAAAATTGCTCTAGTACTTCACTTATATCTTTTTAGAGCATGGCGGTGGTTTTATTTTATAGAAATTGATGAACTCTCATGCTTCACTTATATCATTTTGAGAGTCTTTAAGAAAAGCATGGTAATTGGCCTTGGTTATAAAATTAGTCCTAATATGATAGGCATCCAAGAGGGATATAATAAAAACCTTCATATAAAATGCATTGAATACTATGAGAAGTTTGATTCCTTATGATTGTTTTGAGATATGAAGATGGTGATATTAGAGTCATGCTAGTAAGTAGTTGTGAATTTTAGAAATATTTGTCTTAAGGTTTGTGAGTCCCGTAGCATGCACGTATGTTGAACAGTTATGTATTGAAGTTGGAGCATGAGATATTTTTTGATTGTCTTCCTTATGAGTGGCGGTCGGGGATGAGGGATGGTCTTTTCCTATCAATCTATCCCCCTAGGAGCATGCGCGTAGTACTTTGTTTCGATGACTAATAGTTTTTTGCAATAAGTATGTGAGTTATTTATGACTAATGTTGAGTCCATGGATTATACGCACTCTCACCTTTCCTCCATTGCTAGCCTCTCTAGTACCGCGCAATTTTCGCTGGTACCATAAACCCACCATATACCTAGCTATTATGGCATTTTCATAGCCATTCCGAGATATATTGCCATGCAACTTTCCACCGTCCCATTTATTATGACATGCATCATCATTGTCATATTGCTTTGCATGATCATGTGGTTGACATCGTACTTGTGGCAAAGCCACCGTTCATAATTCTTCATACATATCGCTCTTGATTCATTGCACATCTTGGTACACCATCGAAGGAATTCACATAGAGTCATATTTTTGTTCTTGTATCGAGTTGTAATTTTTGAGTTGTAAGTAAATAGAAGTGTGATGATCTTCATTATTAGAGCATTGTCCCGTGTGAGGAAAAAAGAGAGAAAGGCCAAATAAAAGAACAGAAGGACCAAAAAATGAGAGAAAAAGAGAGAAGGGACAATGTTACTATCCTTTTTGCCACACCTGTGCTTCAAAGTAGCACCATGATCTTCATGATAGAGAGTCTCCTATATTGTCACTTTCATATAATAGTGGCAATTTTTCATTATATAACTTGGCTTGTATATTCCAACAATGGGCTTCCTCAAATTTCCCTATGTCTTCATGAGCAGGCAAGTTAGATGCACATCAACTTAGTTTTCGTTTTAGCTCTAGTGAACCCGTTACATGGCAATCCCTACTCACTCACATTGATATCTATTTATGGGGATCGCCATAGCCCGTTGATACGCCTAGTTGATGTGAGACTATATCCTTCTTTTTGTCTTGTCCACAACCATCGTCTATTCCACCTATAGTGTTATGTCCATGGCTCACGCTCATGTATTGCGTGAAAGTTGAAAATGTTTGTGAAAATAAAAAGTATGAAACAATTGCTTGGCTTATCATTGGGGGTGTGCATGATTTGAATATTTTGTGTCATGAAGATGGAGCATAACCAGACTATATGATTTTGTAGGGATAAGCTTTCTTTGGCCATGTTATTTTGAGAAGACATAATTATTTTGTTAGTATGCTTGAAGTATTATTGTTTTATGTCAATATTAAACTTTTGTTTTGAATCATACGGATCTGAACATTCATGCCACAATAAAGAGAATTAAATGGATAAATAAGTTAGGTAGCATTCCACATCAAAAATTCTGTTTTTATCATTTACCTACCCGAGGATGAGCATGAATAAAGCTTGCGGATGCCTGATATGTCTCCAACGTATCTATAATTTTTTATTGTTCCATGCTATTATATTATCTATTTTATTTGTTTTATATGCATTAATACGCTACTTTATATTTTTTGGCACTAACCTATTAACCTAGAGCCCAGTGCCAGTTTCTGTTTTTCCCTTGTTTTAGAGTTTCACAGAAAAGGAGTACCAAACGGAGTCCCAATGGAATGAAACTTTCGTGATTATTTTTCTTGGACCAGAAGACACCCAGGCGACTTAGAGTGCAAGTCAGAAGAGCCACGAGGTGTCCACAAGGGTGGAGGGCGTGCCCAGGGGGTAGGGCCCGTCCCCCGACCTTGTGGGCCCCTTGGTGACCCCCTGACCTAGATCTTCCTCCTATATATTCTCAAATATCCCAAAAACTTCCAGGGGAGCCATGAAACTACTTTTCCACCGCCACAACCTTCTTTACCCATGAGATCCCATCTAGGGACCTTTTCTGGCATCCTCTCGGAGGGGGATTCGATCACGGAGGGCTTCTACATCAACACCATTACCTCTCCGATGAAGCCTGAGTAGTTTACCATAGACGTACTGAGGGAGTCCTGGATTAGGCGGTCTTCGGACAGCCGGACTATATCCTTTGGCCGGACTGTTGGACTGTGAAGATTCAAGATTGAAGACTTCGTCCCGTGTCCGGATGGGACTCTCCTTGGCGTGGAAGGCAAGCTAGGCAATACGGATATGTAGACCTCCTCCCTTGTATCCGACTATGTGTAACCCTAGCCCCCTCCGGTGTCTATATAAACCGGGGGGTTTAGTCCATAGGACAAGATACAATCATACCATAGGCTAGCTTCTAGGGTTTAGCCTCTACGGTCTTGTGGTAGAACAACTCTTGTAATACTCATATCATCAAGAACAATCAAGCAGGACGTAGGGTATTACCTCCATCAAGAGGCCCCGAACCTGGGTAAACATCGTGTCCCCTGCCTCCTGTTACCATCCGCCTTAGATGCACAGTTCGGGACCCCCTACCCGAGATCCGCCGGTTTTGACACCGACATTGGTGCTTCCACTGAGAGTTCCAGTGTGTCGTCACCGTAAGGCTTGATGGCTCTTTCAATCATTGGTAGTGATGTGGTTCAGGGTGAGGTTTTCCTCCCCGGACAGATCTTTGTATTCGGCGGCTTCGCACTACGGGCCAATTCGCTTGGCCTTCTGGAGCAGATAGAGAGCTACGCCCCTGGCCATTAGGTCAGATTCGGAAACTTAAACTACACTGCTGATATCCGCGGAGACTTGATCTTCGACAGATTCGAGCCCGTGTCAGGTGCGCCGCACAATCACGACGTAACTCTGCCGTCGGACAGTGTTTGGGAGATCACATATGCAACTACTCCGGCCTTCAGTCGGGAGCAAATTGCTCCATTCAAGGGCGGAGGGATAGACCCCTCCATGAAGGCCACACTCTCAGTTTCGATGGAGCCGGATACTGACTTCACCCATTATGAGAGCCGTGTCACCGAACCGCGGGATTCGTCTCCGTCCACGAGCTCCGAGCTGCCTGCATCCGTGCCTATCGAATCCGACTAGGCGCCGATCATGGAGTTCGCCTCCGCGGATATCTTTCAGCATTCGCCTTTCGGCGATGTGCTAAATTCATTAAGGTTTATCTCTCCTTGTCAGTAGAACCTTGGCCGAACTATGTCCGGCTAGAATGGGATGCGGATGATGAAGAAATTCGCTGCCCACCCACCACCCACTTAGTAGCCACTGTCGATGATTTAACCGACATGCTCGACTTCGAGTTAGAAGAAATCGACAGTATGGACGACTATGTAGGAGACGAACAGAACCACCGCCCACAGGGCGCTGGACTGCCACCTCATCATATGATATATACATGGTGGACACCCCTAAAGAAGGCAATGGCGACGGGACAATGGAGGAAGACCCCTCCAAGAAGCAACCCAAGCGCCGACGTCAGCGGCGGCACTTATAGTGCCGAAGACGACAATAATCCCCTTCAGCATGACTTAGAGCAGGAGGGTGAACAAGCTAGCCCTCCAGAGTAGGCAAAAAATGGAGAATCGGAGGAGGACAATTACATGCCTCTCTCCGAAGACGAGTTGAGCCTCGGCGACGAAGAATTTATCGTGCCTGAGGATCCCGTCGAGCAGGAGTGTTTCAAGCGCCGGCTTATGGCCACATCAAATAGCCTGAAGAAAAAGCAACAATAGCTTCAAGCTGATCAAGATCTGCTAGCAGAAAGATGGACCAAAGTCCTTGCGACCGTGGAATACGAACTCAAGCGCCCATCCAAGAATTACCCAAAGCGCAGGTTGCTACCCCACTTCGAGGAGGAAGCATTGAAACCTACATCACCAGTGTACAATGCTGCTGACCGGCCACCTCGTGGCCAAGCTAGAGAGGCGTTTTGGCCCTGAAGTTTAGCCTGCACCCCGCCGCCACTCAACAAAAAATACCAAGGCCCGGGGTAACACACGGGACCTGCAAGACGTATTGGAAAACAAGGCAAAACATGCAAGATCGATCTATGGATAACGGGGGCATGCACCAATACGCGATGATGATCGTCATGCCAGATACACTAAAAGCAAATCCGGCCGAGCCGGACATGGCAGACAAGACTCGTATGAACCACGTCGTGATATAGCCCGGCACAGAGGCGCCACATATCCCTTCTGCTTCACTAATGAAGTAATGGATCACGAATTCCCAGAAGGGTTTAAACCTGTAAACATCGAATCATACGATGGTACTACAGACCCCGCGGTATGGATAGAAGACTTCTTCCTCCACATTCATATGTCCCGCGGGGATGACCTACATGCCATCAAGTATCTCCCGCTCAAACTCAAAGGGCCGGCTCCACATTGGCTCAATAGCTTGCCGGCAAACTCCATAGGAAGTTGGGAGAACCTGGCAGAGGCATTCCTGAACAATTTCCATGGCACTTACGTGGGACCGCCGGACACTGACGACTTAAGTCATATAACTCAACAGCCAGGGGAGTCGGCCAGGAAATTCTGGACCCGGTTCCTAACCAAGAAGAACCAAATTGTCGACTGTCCGGATGCAGAGGCCTTAGCGGCATTTAAGCATAATATCCGTGATGAATGGCTTGGCCGGCACCTCGGCCAAGAGAAGCCAAAATCCATGGCAGCCCTCACGACACTTATGACCCGCTTTTGTGCGGG
This sequence comes from Triticum aestivum, assembly GCF_018294505.1. NCBI lineage: Eukaryota > Viridiplantae > Streptophyta > Magnoliopsida > Poales > Poaceae > Triticum > Triticum aestivum. Next base: position 184,600,797 of record NC_057806.1, read on the forward strand.
CGAAGATAGATGGTTGGCTCGTAGTACCAATACAACAAGTGAACCTGGCATATCACAAGCCAGGGATAGAAATGGCAAACAACGATGCAACAAACACAAGGGCCGCAAATATGGTGAAAACGCCAAAATTACGGCAGTTAATGCCGGGTTCATGGGCTCAAAGTCCGGTCAGCGGAAAGGGCCGCCCAAAAATACAAATCCGGGTCCATCTAGTCTGTACCGCATACTCGCTTGCCAATGCCAAATTCATGGCACCCCAGAAATGCTAGCCACCCATACCAACAGAGAATGTTGGGTCTTCAAACAATCCGGCAAGGCAGGCGCCAAAAACGAAGAAGGGTCTCAAAGCGACGACAGCGACGAAGAGCCCAAATCGCTGAACACAGGAGGGCAAAAGAAATCCCCCCCCCCATATTCAATCGGTGAATGTGGTAAATACCACCCAAATTGCCCACTTGGACCAGAGATGCACCCTTAGGGACGACGGCTCCATGGAACTCGCCGTCCCACAATATAAGCTAGGGCCGGTCACCTTCAACCGCAGAGATCGTCCGATTAATGCCAATCGGGACAATCCAGCCGCACTAATCCTCGACCCAATAGTAGACGGGTTCCACCTCACTCGAGTCCTTATGGACGGAGGTAGCAGTTTAAACCTGCTTTACCAGGACACAACACGCAAGATGGGCATCGATCATTCAGCGATCAAGCCCACTAAAGCCACTTTTAGAGGCATCATACCAGGTATGGAGGTTAGCTGTACAGGCTCCATTGCCCTCGAGGTAATCTTCAGATCACTAGAAAATTACCGTATCGAAGAGTTAATCTTCGAAATCACCCCTTTCAGCAGTGACTATCAAGCACTGCTCGGGCGAACCGCGTTCGCTCGATTCAACACGGTGCCACATTATGCCTACCGTAAGCTCAAAATGCCCGGTCCACACGGCGTCATCACGGTTCATGGCAAGGCCGAACCTTCCTTCAGCACCAACGAATAAATTACTGCCTTAGCAGCAGGAACAACGAGCAACACCTTGCAGCCAAACCTCGAGTCGACGCCCAGGCTCCCGGACACCGTCAAGGGGCTCCGAACTACATCGTGGAAGGATATCCCGGCTCGTCCAGAGCTCAACTAAAAACTCCGGCGAAGGCCATGACATGCCGAACTCAGCGGTTCAAACGCCGTCCGGCACGCAAACATATCTTATATTTCCTTCGCAGGTTCACCTTTGCACCAACCAGGACGAACTCCATAGAGGCAGCTCGAATGCGTCAAGGGATCCTTAGACATTCCCCGCAGCGAATGTCCGACTACAATACGGATCCGCACTCAACCTCTTCCCCCTGGTCATAGCAGGTTCTGCTATCACAACTCCTTTTTTTATCACATTACTTGTACGCATACGCATAGACATATTATTCAAATACAACATGTGGATTTATATGACATTTACCTGTTGATTATTTTTTGTGAAATCATTTCGTCAAATGCCATCCGTACATAGTGATATGCCTTAAATATGCCAGGGGCTTCGTTTTCCCTGTAACACGGCAATAAAAGTCCGAACACCTTCATGGAAGTTCGGCACCCCGAACTTATAGCATTATATGCATCAGCTCCAATCATGTGTTGGGTCAAGAGTTGGGTTTGCCCGGCTCCCATGTTTTGGTACCTTACATTCCGCTATATCGGCTAAGGTAGCACAGGGAGAACTACTGCGATTGTGTCCCGGTTCTTCCGGATGAGCACCTCAGTAGAGGAAGCCGAAAATTGACTGTCATGACACGGCGAGAGCTGGTCAGCTGTTCGAGCGGGCACAAAATCTTTAAGGATTTCTCTCGCATAATGCCATAACCATTGCAGCGTGTGATGAATCGACTTTTTCTCCGATCAGGCGCTTATAGAGCCCCTAGTATGGTCTTTCGAACATAAGGGGTTGCGCCGACCATAGTAAAGCTCCTATGGCTAAGTGAGAGTGATAAAGCCCTATAGTCTGATTGCCTGGTTTGTTGTGCTGAGCACCTCCTTCGGAGGACGCAAAACTGGGATAAAGAGCGCTCAGGTTTATCCCGAACACCCCCATACTTCTTACATGGGGGCAGAAGCCAACGACTGGCCAACTCTCAGCCTTAACATACAAACGGCCGCACAGGAGGGTAAACTTTTATATAATAGGCGACATATAAACGACCTTGTTCAAACATTACAAAGGACAACATGATCGGCATTCATGGAAATATAATGTCCTTGGTACATAGCTCCGCTGCAAGGTAGGATCCTTTCAGGACACTCTTATAATACAAATTCGGGCTTGTGGTGCTCCTTCCCCGCTGGTGGTCCCTCAGTCACTAGCTTTTCGGCATCCATCTTTCTCCAGTGCACCTTTGTGAGGGCGAAGGCCATTCGCGCTCCTTCTATACAGACCGACCGCTTGATGACGTCAAGTTGAGGGCAAGCGCTTACAAGCAGCCTCACGAGCCCGAATAGCTGCTTGGAAACGGTTCGGAAGGCCATAGCCGAATAACCATATCTTTCATGGCTAGTTCCGCCGCGCTATGTAGTTCGATCAGCTGTTTCAGTTGATCGGCAAAAGGCAATTGATAATTCGGTGCCAAATACTGCGACCAAAAGAGCTTATCAGCGGTGTTCCTTCCTTCGGCTCGGTAGAATTGAGCGGCATCTGATATACTGTGAGGTACCTCGGCAAAGACACCTGAGAAATCCAGATTCACAATCAGAAACATAGTTTTCCCTTCAAATACTTTTTTTACATGGGCAAAGCCATACCCGTCGCGATCTTCCTCGCCTCTCGCTCGTGGCTTGATGCGCCTTGGTGAGTTCGGACTCTTTCTCCGTTAAACTCTACTCCAAGGCCTCACATTTACTTACGGCCTCATGCAGCTCCTACTCAGCTTTAATAACTCTGGCTTCGTGTTTCTCACGAGGAGTCCGCTCCATGACCGCCTTTTTCTCGGCCTTGGGAACGTCCCTTTTGAGGGCCTCGACTTCGGTCATAAGCCCTAGCACAAATTATGCGACTTATTTCATACTGAACATTTATTTCACAATAAATACGCGCAACGTTTGTGCATACCTTGTTTATCCCTCAACTGCAAAATTAGCCAATTTCTTCTATGGCCCGCACCAGACTTTGATTCAGTCCGGAGATCTCTGCAGTACGAGAGGCAGCAACCGATACAGGTATCTACCTAGAACAGAAGAGAAATCAATATCACTCAATGAGTCTTCTTGTGATCGTGGATGCGATCCCCTGTCCGGTTCCTTCTTTCACCGACCAGGGTATCAGGGGCTACTATCTATACTATGACACTCTTCGGCAACTTATAAAACATACCTCAAAGCCTCTTATAAGGCTGATACAGGCTTCGTTTAGTCCACTCTCAGTTGACTGAATCTTCTCAATCACCGCACCCATAAGGGCATGGTGTTCATCAACAATGGAGGTGTCTCGTAACGCCACCAAAAAAGCATCCGGCACCTCTGGATGGACAGAGGTCGTCGGAGGAACAGGCACGCTCCCTCCAGCCGAAGGAGGCTGCCTTCTTGATTCTGGAGCCGTATAAACCTCAGGAATCACATCTGGTGAGGAGCCGAACTCAAGGTCGCCCCGCCATCAGACCCTATGGGAATCTTTTCCCCCATGTGTCCGGCCCCTGCGGTTTGACTTCCAGGCACCGCCTTCACGGTTTCTTCCTTTCCTCCTTGGCCGGGGTCCTCCTGGGACGAAGCCTCGGTGTTATGCACCTATTTCGAGGAAGGGGCCTTTTGGGGCGTCCCACTCTCCATAGCATTCGAGCTCAGCAGATCCTCTGATGAGGATTGTTTGGTACGGGACCTCACCGGATACCAAAAAATATGGCTTAAGGTTAAAATACTAAGCCACGATGAGTCCGGATGCTTAAACATACTCGGAATTTATATACTTACGAGTTGACCAGGGGCTGGGCCCTGGGATCCCATGCCAGGTCGCTGTCGGCGGCGGCACTGGACTCCTCCGGAAGAGAAGCCCTTCCCCTTTTGGGCAGTTCGGCCTCCAAGGGTGCGGAGGTCATCCTCTTCCTCCTTCCCACCGCAGGGGATTCATCTCGCTCCTACTTTTTATCCTCTTCGGAGGCGGAACGGGCATCAGAGCCTTCAGGTATTATGTCTGAAGTGCAGCGACAACGAAGGCGGACTCGAGTGTTTTTGGCCTCCTTTTTGTCCGTCTTCTTCGGTACCTTGTAGGGCGCCGGGACCAGTATCTTCGTTAGAAGTGGGATGGCTGGGTCTTCGGGCAGCGGGGCCGGACAATGGATCCACTCCGCCTTCTTCGTCCAGCTCTGGGGGAGTTGAATAAACATGTGTTAAGCGCTTCCTTCGGGTCATGCGGATAGAAAAGTTTGATAAACTCACCGAACTTGCAGGGCGAGACAATTGGTACCCGCGGTCTTCGGTGGAGTCCGGCCATGATTTGCTGGACTTAAATAGCACCTTCAAAATGACCTCGTGTGAGGAGCCGAACAACCTTCACAAAGTTTGGTGCCTGGCAGGATCAAAATCCCATAGATTGCAAGTCCGGTGTTGACAAGGCAGTATCCGGCGGACTAACATCACCTGGACTACGTTGACAAGTTCAATGTTCTTGTCTCCCATATCTTTAATGCACGTCTGAAGCACCAACAGTTCGTCGGACAAGGACCAGTCCAGGCCTTCCTTGACCAAGGATGTAAGCTGTAGAGGGGTGCCAGATCGAAACTCGGGAGAGGCGGCCCATTCCTTGCCGCACGACTCAGTGATGTAAAACCAATATTGTTGCCACTCCTTGACATAATCATTAAAGGTTCCCTTTGTCCATATGACGTTGGGCATCTTGCTCACCATAGCTCCCCCACCCACCACCTTGGGCTTCACAAAACCTTCAGCCATAAACCAAAGTGTGACGAAATGCAGAGGAAAGCCTCGCACACGACAATAAATGTCGATATGTTGAGGAAGGAATTAGGGGATAGATCGTGAAGATCGATCCCATAATAGTACATGATGCCGCGAATGAACGGGTAGAGGGGAAACCCTAGCCCGCGGACAAAATGAGGGAGGAATACAACCCTCTCATGGGGTTCCGGTGTAGGGACAATATGTCCCGCCGTCGGGAGATGGTGGCTGATTTTCTTGGCCAGATACCTGGCCTCCTGAAGCTTTTTGATATCCTTCTCTAGGATGGTAGAGGCCATCCATTTGTCTCCTGCTTCGGATCCGAACATCTTTGGAAGGCTTCTTGTGGGCAGAAAAGATGAACGCTTGGGCGCTGGAGCCTAAGCAGAAGGAAATGAATCGGGAAGAAGGCAAGGATGAAAAGAGTGAATCCTTGTCCCTTTATAAGGGTGGAAGAGGCGGTGTGCCTCCCCACTCACCTGGTAAGACCTCTTATTCCCCAAGCGCCATAATTGATGGCGCGGTTGGGTTACCTACGTCCATATTGATGATAATCCCGTAATAAGGGGGATACTATCTCTGCTTTGACAAAACATGTCAAGAAAACCGCCCTGCGTTATGTGCGGTGCTTGTTGAGAAAAATGGTTCGAATAATGACCGGGCCATTACGGGATGTCATGCTGTCAAACGTGTCAGCAGATTGGATTTGTAGAAATATTATTCTCTCTACGGTAGTATGTGGAACTTGTTTTGCAGAGCCAGACACTATTCTTGTGTTCAAAATACTGCGCCTTGCAATGCCGAAGACAATACTGCGCATTGTACTCATCGTCATTGAAGCCTGGTTCAGGGGCCTCTCGGAGGGGGATTCGATCACGGAGGGCTTCTACATCAACACCATTACCTCTCCGATGAAGCCTGAGTAGTTTACCATAGACGTACTGAGGGAGTCCTGGATTAGGCGGTCTCCGGACAGCCGGACTATATCCTTTGGCCGGACTGTTGGACTATGAAGATTCAAGATTGAAGACTTCGTCCCGTGTCCGGATGGGACTCTCCTTGGCGTGGAAGGCAAGCTAGGCAATACGGATATGTAGACCTCCTCCCTTGTATCCGACTATGTGTAACTCTAGCCCCCTCCGGTGTCTATATAAACCGGGCGGGGGTTCGTCCATAGGACAATATACAATCATACCATAGGCTAGCTTCTAGGGTTTAGCCTCTACGATCTCGTGGTAGATCAACTCTTGTAATACTCATATCATCAAGAACAATCAAGCATGACGTAGGGTATTACCTCCATCAAGAGGGCCCAAACCTGGGTAAACATCGTGTACCCTGCCTCCTGTTAACATCCGCCATAGACGCACAGTTCGGGACCCCCTACCCAAGAGCCGCCAGTTTTGACACCGACATCTACGGGTCCATAGCTAGTAGCTAGATGGCTTCTTCTCTCTCCTTGATTCTCAATACCATGTTCTCCTGGATGTTCTTGGAGATCTATTCGATGTAATACTCTTTTGCAGTCTGTTCGCTGAGATCCAATGAATTGTGGATTTATGATCACTTTTCTATGAATATTATTTGAATCTTCTCGGAATTCTTATATGCATGATTTGATATTGATGTTTACTATGCAACTTTATTCTTGTAGACTCGTGTTGGGCCTCCAAGCACAGAGTTTTGTAGGACAGTCGCAATTTTCCTCAATTGGATGACCTAAGGTTTATCAATACGTGGGAGTCGTAGGATGAAGATGGTCTCTCTCAAACAACCCTGCAACCAAATACAAGAAATCTCTTGTGTCCCCAACACACCTAATACAATGGCAAGTTGTGTAGGAGCACTAGTTCGGCGAAGAGATGGTGATAAAAGGGTAATATGGATGGTAGAAATGTATTTTTATAATCTGAATAAATAAAAACAGCAAGGTAGAAAATAGTAAACGGGCACAAAAACAGTATTGCAATTCATGAAAATGAGGCCTAGGGTCCGTACTTTCGCTAGTGCAATCTCTCAACAGTGCTAATATAACTGGATCATATAGCCATCCCTCAACATGCAATGAAGAATCACTCCAAAGTTCCTATCTAGCGGAGAACATAAGACAAAATTGTTTGTAGGGTACGAAACCACCTCAAAGCTATTCTTCCCGATCAATCTATCCTAGAGTTCATACTAAAATAACACGAAGCTATTCTTTCCGATCGATCTAACCAAGAGTTCATACTAAAATAACACCAAAGTAAATTCAGATTTATAATATTCAATCCAACACAAAGAACTTCAAAAGTGCCCCAAATTTCTACCGGAGAAACAAAGACAAGACCGCGCATCAACCCCTATGAATAGATTACCCCAATGTCACCTCGGGAATCCGTGAGCTGAGTGCCAAAACATATATCAAGTGAATCAATACGATACCACATTGTCACTATGAGTATTCAATTGCAGGACATATATCAAGTGTTCTCAAATCCATAAAAGTATTCAATCCGAAAACAACGAAATCTCAAAGGGAAAAACTCAATTCATCCCAACAAGATGGAGAGGGGGAAACACTATATGATCCAACTATATTAACAAATCCCGCGATACATCAAGATCATTACATCTCAAGAACATGAGAGAGAGATTAAACACATAGCTACTGGTACAAACCCTCAGCCTCGAGGGTGAACTACTCCCTCCTCATCATGGTGGCCACCGGGATGATGAAGATGGCCACCGGAGATGATTGTCCCCTCCGGCAGGGTGCCGGAACAGGGTCTAGATTGGTTTTCGGTCGCTATAGAGGCTTACGGCGGTGGAACTTCTAATCTAGGATAACCCTGATGGTTTTCGGAATATTTGGGAATTTATGGGGTAAAGAGGGGGTGTAGGAGGCCACCGAGGTGGGCACAACCCACCTGGGCGCGCCTGGGCCCCTAGGCACGCCCTGGTGGGTTGTGCCCCCCACCCCCAGGGCACCACCCAGGTGCTAGTCTAGCCCATTGGTGGTCTTCTGGTCCATAAAAATCCACAAAAAATTTCGCAGTGTTTGGACTCTATTTGATATTGATTTCCTATGATGTAAAAAACAAGCAAAAAACAACAACTGGCACTGGGCACTGGGTCAATAAGTTAGTCCCAAAAAATGATATAAAGTTGCTATAAAATGATTGTAAAACATCCAAGAATGATAATATGTTGGCATGAATACTATAAATTATAGATACGTTGGAGACGTATCAGATATCTTTACAAGTCTCTTCAAACTATCGGTTTGGATTGGCAAACTAGATTGTTTTTTCTTGCAATGGGAGAAGTGCTTAGTTTTGGGTTCAATCTTGCGGTGCTCAATCCTAGTGACAAAAGGGGAACCGATACATATTGTATTGTTGCCATCGAGGATAGAAAGATGGGGTTTTCATCATATTGCTTGAGTTAATTCCTCTACATCATGTCATCTTGCTTATTAAGGCGTTACTCCATTCTTTGTGAACTTAATACTCTAGATGCATGCTGGATAGCTGTCGATGTGTGTAGTAATAGTAGTAGATGCAGAATCGTTTTGGTCTACTTGACACGGATGTGATGCCTATATTCATGATCATTGCCTTAGATATCAACATAACTTTGCGCTTTTCTATCAATTGCTAGACAGTAATTTGTTCACCCACCGTAATAAATTCTGTCTTGAGAGAAGCCTCTAGTGAAACCTATGCCCCTCGAGTCTATTTTCCATCATATAATCATATATTTTCCATCATATAATCATATATTTTCCATCATATAAGTTTCTGATCTACAATTTTAGTTTACGATTTACTTTCTTTGCAATCTTTTACTTTCTGATTAACAAACCAAAAATACCAAAAATATTACATTACTGTTTATCCGTCTATATCATATCCCACTTTGCAAATAACCATGAAGGGATTGACAACCCCTAATCGCGTTGGGTGCATGTCGGATTTCGGGTTCCGGCAAAACCCTCAAGGTTCGAACTCTGGGGTGCGCATGAAGATCTCTCCTTCCCCCTAGCTCACTCACTCACCACGATCAAAAAGCTCAGCTCATCGAACTCGAAGAACAAGGGACGTAAGAGTTTATACTAGTCCGGGCCACCGATGTGGTGTAATACCCTACTCCATTGTGGTGTGGTGGATTGCCTTGTAGGCTGAGGATGAACAAGTACAAGGGAAAACAGCCTCCTGAGGAGAGGTGTTCTTAAGATCGGTGAGCTGGTGCGTATGAGGGTGGAATGCATCCAATGCCAGCTCTCCTCCTTACCTATGGTGGAGGCTAGTCCTATTTATAGAAGCCCTGGTCCTCTTCCCAAATATTAGGCGGGAAGGGATCCCACAACGGCCAATTTGAAGGGGGGCAGCTAGTACAAGCTATCCTGACAAAAGGTTGCCTTCGCCTACCAAAGGCTCTGGTGGTGACGCCGGTGTGGGCTTCGCGATGACCTCCGTCCTGCCGTCCTTGTGGTCTTGGTCTTGTTGCACCGATATGGAAATCTTTGCCTGATGCCTCGGGACTCCTTGCCTGCGCCTTCTCCTTTAGCACCAAAGAGGCAATTGGTGCTCTGCGCCCGCTGGCACTCGCGTGGCACCCGCCTGGCCTTGGTCATCATTACTCATGTCACGGGAACCTCACGAGGTGCCCCTCACGTTGATCTCTCTGCTCCTAGTGAGCCAGCCTAGTGAGGCTGCCCTCGAGAAGGTCTTGTGTTGTCCGCCTCGTGAGGCTTGGCCCCTCGCGAGGGTCTTGAGTGTTTGCTGGTGAAGATGGGCCATACCAGGCCGCTAGAGGAGCCACACCGTGGGCCGCACGCAGGCATGTCTAGGACCCCTGTTCCCAGAATGCCAATAGTAGCCCCTGGGCCCAAGGCGCGCTCGGACTTGGCTTCGAGGCGAAGCCAAGGGGTAAATGCGGAGCGCCGAGGGCCCCAACCACATGTGGCCTTGATTGACGCGTGGCGACTGACGGGACGTGGGCGTCTCCGGTTCCCCATGCTGCCCGACTGACAAAAGGCTGGTACGGGCTGCGCCACCTTCATTGCTCCCCTTCGTCTTGGTACAGATCCTCTTTCTTACTCCTCGCACCAAAGGACTCCAGATCCGCCCGAATCCTGGTATGAGCTTGCGTTGAGCGCGCCAAGCATTTCGGAGAACCTTGCCGCCGTGCTCCTGATGACGGCGCCGGGTGATGTGAAGAGGAAAACCATGCTCCGGGCTGGCTCTGCCGAGCCAGAGCCCTCGGGTAGCACCTTCTATCCCTTCTTCATGAGTAGTGTTGTTGCGGGGATGGTGCCCCCCTTCTCCGACTTCTTCTACTCTGTCCTTAGCCACTACAAGCTTCACGCCCTCCACCTTCATCCCAACCTCATCCTCCTTCTGTCGATCTTCACCTTCTATTATGAGCCGTACGTTGGGGTGATGCCATCCGTGGCGCTGCTGCACCACTTCTTCTATCTCCGGATCAAGGACGGCCCCTTCTCAGGGTGTGCCAACTTCGTCGCAGCCAACAAGACCAATGCAATCTCGAAGGCCAGGAAGAAGGCCGAGGGCTTCAGGAGCAAGTGGGTCCTCATGGATGCCAAGTGTTCTCACCCCCGGCTGGTGCTGTCGACGGAGATGCCCACGTCTCACAACAGGTGGTTCCGCGCAAAGCTCGACGACCCTCGGGCGGAGTTGGTGCTAGAGAGGATGACCACCGACCTAAAGCCTGACGACCCAAGGGCAGTGAAGCTTGCAGGGGCCATGGTTGTCAACGAGTTCATGGCGCAGCACGTGGCTACCCTCCAGGTGCGCTCGCGCCCCTTATGGAAGCTCGGGGGTGAAGGAGACAACCTCCGCCCGCGTCCGGAGGCCTTGTCTGACGTGGAGCTGGGCACGGCCCTCCGCTCCTTGGTTGGGGACGACTAGGGGTACCCGCCAGACACCTTCGTTCCCTTGGACCGCCGTCCGGATGGGGGAAGATTGTCGCCGCCATGCCTGTCTTTGATGGACCTGGTCTTCTGCCGCCGGCGCCGTTAGAGGCCCCGACGGTGATGGCCCCGGTGGTGGTGTCCTCCAGAGATTCTGGAGAGGAAGACAAGGAGGACTCGGCGGCCACCCTGGAGGGGTCTGGGAGACCTCCCCCTGATGCAAGGCCGATCTCCTCCGCGCCTTGCCTGACGACGACGATGTTGATGACCACCCAGTGAGGGAAGTCATGCCCCCTGCTGGGGTCACTACGAGTTCCAGGGTCTCCCCCTCGAGGAAGCCAACACCCGGTGTCTCGACGAAGAGCAGATCGTTGCTGATCTCTCACGGCGATGCCCCTGCCTCACCACCGCACGGGGCCACCGCAGCCTCGCCAACTTCCGGGGCCCGTGTGCGTGCACCTCAGGCCACAAGGCCCCCCAGCTCCGCACTTCTGAAGACGCGGTAGGACTACACAGCCGTGAACCAGTGAGTGTCCTGTCATGACCTTTCCCTTGCTCCTGCTTTTGTTGCGGCTTCCTGACGTTTCCTTCTTGTGATGTTAAGAAGACGTTGTCGCCGCAGAAGAAGAAGGAGGGGGCGGCCACAACCTCGGGGACCCAGCAGCCTGGCACGGCCGCAGCTCCTCCGGCGTAGAAGGGCGGCGATGGCGTCCGCACCTCTCCGGCCCGATCTTCCTCGCGAGGCCTGGAGGGGCGTTCCCAAGGGAGAGCGACTCTTGATGCTACGTCGGCTCCCGTGGCGCTTGTCCCCAGCTCACTGGCCGAGTCACCGCAGGTTCCGGAGCTCATGGCTTCTTCTTCTGTCGCTGTCGACTTGTAGGTCCTAGCGACAATGCTGCCTTCTTCTTCCTCCGATGTCGACCTGCAGGTCCTAGCGACGGCGCGACATTCTCCTTCTATCGCCTAGTGGCCAGGCACCTGGAGTTGACCTCGGGCTGGTTGCACTCTGACGCATACATCTGGGAGGCGCCGAACCACGCCGTGGGGCTTCCGAGAAGGACAAGCAGGCCACTGCCCAAGCCACGGCCACCCGCGAGGTGGTTGTGAAGGATGTCGGGGCCGCCCAGGATCACTGTCAGTTGCTGGAGGCCGAGCTGGAGGCCAAGCGCAACGAGCGCGTGGACGAGGCTCGAGCCCGCAAGGCGGAGGAGGAGGAGATGAAGGCCCGAGAGGATGTTGTCAAAGGTTCTGATGCCGAGCTGGAGCAGTTGGCAAGGGCACAGGCAACGGAGCGCAGCCGGTTGGAAAGCTGGAGCAGGAGATGAAGACATAGAAGGCCGAGTTGGAAGCCAAGGTGGAGGTCCTGGCTGAGGACCGCGTCGCCTTCAGGTCCCTTGAAGAGAAGTCTCACGTGGCGCTGTAGGCACTCTACGAGAAGGGCTTGGAGGAGCCGCTGGCGACAGACGACGAGGGCCCCACCCAGCTGCTTCCTCATCTTGTCGCGGCGGTTGAAAACGTCATCGACGGGATCGGCCCCTTGGTGGAGGGGGAAGCCCGTGCACTCTCCTCTGCTACACTAACACGCGTCTTCACCCACCTCCATCTTCACGATCCTGATGTCGACCTTGATGAGTTGCTCGAGCCCATGGATGACGAGCGCTGCGCAGTCGCTGCCGAAGCTGTGAAGAGCCGGTTTGAGGCCTTGCTGAAGAAGTTCCACGCCATCGACCCTGCGCCCCCGACTGGCGGCGCTGCCGAACCTGCAACTCCCGTAGGCGGCGCTGGTGAGGCAACATCGACATTGAAGCGTCACCTTTTGTAAGTGACGACGGCGTCCAGGGATGACGAGATGGCTTGCTGGCGGCTCCTTTTCCTGCTTTGCTTCTGCAACATGAACCATGCCTCATGGAGGCGTTTAAACTTGTGTTTGGTATTCAAAAAACAATATGTCTTGTAGTATTTGTTTGGGATTCCGCAATTTCCTTTCCATTTCCTTTGGTGTTCTGCGTCGGCAGGGCCCGACCCCGCACGTACCTCAGCCGCTGTTGGATCATCCGGATCACCAGGACGAGACCAAGGGGTGAGGGGCTACATGGCCAGTTAGGCTCCTGAGTCACGATGCTCAGGAGTCCCCCTTGACGTGCAAACAGCTTACAGAAAGGAGGTGCGTAAGTAGGCCTAGTGTTCTACATCGGCGGGGCCCGACCCCATGCATACCTCAGCCATCATTTGGTCGTCCAGATCGCCAGGACAAGACCAAGGGGTGAGGAGCTATGTACCCAGTTAGGCTCCTGAGTCGCGATGCTCAGGAGCCCCCCTTGACTTCCAACCGACCTTCATACCTTGGCTCCGCTTGGTAGCACGCGTGACGACCAGGTCCAAGGGACCTGGCAGGGTGGCATACACTTGGGTGTGACCCGAGCGCAGCCCCCGTGCCCAGCCCCCTCGGGTAGCTCTCCCGAGGGGAAAGTGTTGCGGTGAGGCTGGACACTGAGCCCGGAGGCTCCCTGAGGTTGGTACGGCCATGGAGCCACCCTCAGTTGTTTATCACCAGCGCGGAGCATGGTGCTACCACACTTGCATGAGCATAACCGCTCCTCGACCGTGTCGACTGCCAGCACGGAGCATGGTGCTTCCACTGGCGCGTGGGTGAGGGCTCCCTATGCATGGAGCCCCAGGGCGTGTACAACCCCACCCTGACATGTGGCTTGCATGGCAGGGCTAGACGAGGTGTGTTTGGGCACTCGTGAGGACTCATGAGGCCCTACCTCAAGGAGGTTTGCGCCTGGTCTTTATTCTTGATGCCTACGGTAATCCTGCGAGATGGTTAGGTAACCTGCGCCGGACGAATCTCCTGAGGCCATCAGATGAGAAGGCCAAACACCAACGACCCCAGGAGGTGACGTGAACGGGGCTGGCCTGCGAGGAAGAGCTCAGCCGTTCGGTTTATCAATGATTTAGGGACGGACCCGAGCACAGACGTCGTGCCTAGACTTCTCATGCGAAGGATCCTGAACAAAGACGACCTGTGTGCGGCTCCCATGGTGGCGAGGCACCGGGTCGTGCGCCCTGGCATGTCCGTCCTCGATTAGCTTATGCGAGGACAAGGCACGAAGGGCCATGGGAGGTGCCGTTCATGGGGCAGGCCCGCGAGCTAGAGCTCAGCCTCTCGGGTTTGGCAACGCTGCAGGGACGGACCCGAGCACAGACGTCGTGCCCATCCTTAATCATGAGGCGGTCGGGGTGGGCCTGCAAGGGCGTACGACGTTCATTTTATCGAAGTATCGGACAGGCTGGTGGCAATGGTAGATAACTTATGCATAGGGGTAAGCTAGTTTAGATAGATGTAAAAAATGATACAAGCCACTGGGACTGACCCGAGTGGCCTGGGGATAATGTAGCCTAGGGGCGCCCCAAGCAGAGTAAGCTAAAGATGTAGAAAGATACATGCCGCAGGGGCAAGCCCATGCGACCTGGGAATGATGCAGCCCGAGGGGCGCTCCCAGCTGTGTAAACCGGAAAATGTCACCTGGTACTGTTGTCGAGGGAGTGTTGAAGTAGATGAAGGTGCACGCTAAAGGAGTTGCTCCTCATGAGCCGCCAGGGCCCTGAGCCTCGGGAGGCTCTGGGGGCTTGGGTGGTTCCTTGAGGACGGTTGCCATCTCCGCCTGGACTGCGTGATGCCTAGCCTCCTGAGACGAAAGGATGCTCCGGAGATGATACTGGTAGGTGACAGCCGCGCTCGGCGGGCCAAACGGCATACGAACATAGCTGTGAGGTGGACCCTCGCACCGGCCAGCGCGAAGGCCAGAAGCGCTCCTGAGATGCGGCCCTGCTGAGCCCTGCAATGTCAACACAGGCGCGCAGCCCACCATCCTCGCCAAGATGGGGAGCTGCGCCGGGTGGTGGCCAGCGGTCGCCGCGCATGGTCCTTGCTTCTTGAAGCTCCTGGGTGGCCTTGATGATGAAGTCCTGAGCACCGGGCGCTCCTTGCCCAGTGCCCTCTTGTGGGAAACATGCAGCAAAGCACACCTCCACGTGGTGCCCAAGCGCCCCCCTCATCATGTTGGCTAGATTTGAGGCCCTCCGGAAGAGAGCCCCCGAGCCTCGCCCGAGGAAGGGGCCGGGCGCGCCTTCCTATGCGAGGGAGGGAGGCGCCCCAGGTGTGGGTGCTGATCCCGAGGCTGCACCACTGGAGACGCCGCTCTCCTGATGCCCTGTACGGAGTAGTTGCTTCTTCTTCTTGGGGATGATCTCTGGAGGGTACAGGGTGCCCTCGCTATCGGGGTCTTCGATTGATGTGGCTTGGAAGGCACACTCCATGGAGCACACCGCATCTCTTTCTTCGTAGGGGACTGTGATGATTCCGCCGCTTCCTAGCATCTTGAGGACGTTGTAGCTGTGGTGGGTCACTGCCATGAACTTGGCCAGTGCTGGATACCCAAGGATGGCGTTGTACGGCAGACGGATGTGGGCGACATTGAAGTCGATGAGCTCGGTGCGGTAGTTGTCGCGCTGGGCGAAGGTGACAGGGAGGCGGACCTGCCCTATCGGGTTGGTGGAGCCGTCGGTCACTCCTAAGAAGGGTTTGGTAGGCTGCAGCTGATAGTATGGCACTTGGAGGCTATCGAAAGTCTCGACAGACAGGACATTGAGCCCCGCGCAACTGTCGATGAGGGTCTTGGTGACTTGGAAGTTGCTGATGACTGGTGAACAGAGCATCGGGAGGACGCCGGCGGTTGGCGCGCACTTAAGCTGGTCCGCCGAGCTGAAGGTGATGTCGTACTTGGACCACCTCAGCGGGCGCGTGGCCTCGAGCCCGGGGAGGGCCACATTCACCTCGCGAGCAAACTGCTTGAAGGTGCACTGTGAAGCTGGGGCCTGAGCACCACCCAAGATGCAGGCGATCGCGCGCGGCTCCTGGAAGCTCCCAGCCCCCTCGTCCTGATGATGGTCATCGTTCCTTCTTGGTGGTGGCGGCAGCGGAGGGAGGCCAGGATTGCCCTAAGGGCGGTCCTCGTGAGGCTGGTCCCTCCAGGCACCCTCACGAGGTTGCTCCTGCCAGTGGTCCTCACGAGGCTAGTCGCCCCACTCCTAGCGGGGGCCATGGTCATCCTAGTGTCCTCCACTTCGTCCTCCTCCTCGGCCGTAGCCCCGGTCGTTGCGATCGGGGCATCGACCGAAGCGTCCATCTCAGATGGCCCTGAGCTCTTGACAATCGTTCGTGTTGTGGTTGTGTACATTGTGGAAGGCGCAGAATGGACGGCTGCTCTTGGACGACTTGGGGTGGTCCCGGCCGCGCTTCGTTTCTGGCTCCGCCGTGAGCACGGCTACTCCCTTGCGCTTCACGTCCTTGGCCTTGGATTTCTTCTCTTCTAGGTCGGCAGTAGGGAGCTCGAGGAGGGGGAGGCGCCCTTCCTCAGCTCTTGCGCACTTGGTCGCCATGTTGAACATCTCCAGAGCCGTGAATAGATCCTCGTGGATGGCGAGCTCCTCCTTCATCTTGACGTCGCGGACGCCATCGGAAAATGCTGAGATGATGGCCTCGTCCGTCACCTTGGGTATCTTGAGGTGAAGGCTGTTGAAGCGCTGGATGTACTTCTGTAGAGTCTTTCCCGGCGGCTGCTTGATGCGACGTAGGTCACCCGCGGCCGAAGGGCGGTCGTGAGTGCCCTGGAAGTTGGCGATGAAACGGTCACGCATCTCACCCCATGAAGAGAATGATTCCGGGGGCAAGTTCAGCAGCCACGAGCGAGCACCATCCTTGAGAGCCATGGGGAACCAGTTCGCCATCACTTTCTCGTCGCTGTTGGCCACCTTGATGATTAGCTCATAGAGCTGCAAGAACTTCGCAGGGTCAGGGGTGGCGTCGTAGCGAGGAGGCAGGTCTGGCTTGAACTTGCTCGGCCAGAAAATGCTACGCATCTCCGGAGTGAAGGCCCGGCAGCCCGCTGTGGCCACCGGGGCCCTTTGCAAAGGCGGGGCCTGCTCTTGATGCCTGCGCACCGCCATTGTAGGCGGCACACGGTCTTGACGTGGTGGCGCCGGGAGTGCAGGAGCGTTTTCTTGCGGCCGGGGAACTTCTTGGTAGCTTCCTTCTTCTTGCGTGGGCGCCCGATGCGGTGGGTCGCGCCGAAAGGCCGCACATCTTTGTGCCAGGTTGTCGTCTTGGTGCGGAGGTGGCGGAGGCGCTCCATGGCCTACGTCACCCACGGCTGGAGGAGGGCGAGGTAGCGAGAGAGGACGGTGCGGGTGAGCCCCCAGCGGCGCTGATGAGCTCGGCGATGCGGTCCAGCCAGTCCTCGTAGAGGTCGTCGACTGGGCGGTAGCGTAGGAGCTCGCGTGCCATGAGAAGCACGGCATGCGCGTCCATGGGCGTGCAGTGAGCGTCGGACGATGAGCCGGCCGGGGTCAGCGACGGGGTGGCGGTGTGGCCGTCCTGCTGCACCGAAGGGTGCAGCGAAGATGCTTGCTGCTCGTTTCCCGCTGGGCCGGTGGCGGCATTGGCGGCGGGTGATGGAGAACAACAGGGAGGCCCACCGACAAGGGCTGTCTGTGCGACATGCACGGCAAGGGAGGCCCGGCGCTCGGCGCGAGCTCGACGTGCATCTACAATGGATGTGGTGGAGTGGTGGACCACGGATCGATGGAAGGAAAGCTTCGGCGCACACCTACATGGCGCGCCAAATGTCGGATTTCGGGTTCCGGCAAAACGCTCAAGGTTCGAACTCTGGGGTGCGCACGAAGATCTCTCCTTCTGTCGACGTTCTGGGAATGGGGGTCCCCAGACTTGCCTGCCTGCGGCCTGTGGCGTGGCTCGAAGGGGGGCCCAGCACGGCCCATCTTCATCAACACAGATCCAAGACCCTCGCGGGGCGGACGACACGGAGCTTCCTCAGGCACGGCCTCATCAGGCTGGCTCGCGAGGAGGCGGAGAGATCAAGGCGGGGTACCTCACGAGGTGCCCGTGACGCAAGCCATGACGACCAAAGGCGCCAGGCGGGCGCTAGCCGCGCAGTGTCCTCCTTTCCTCTTTGGTGCAAAGGGAGCAAGCGCAGGCGAGAGCATCAAGCAAAGGCACCCGTTTTGGTGCAACGAGACCAAGACCAGTCCAACGGCAGGGAGGAAGTCATTGTGGAGCCCAAGCCAGCGTCACCACCAGAGTCTTTGGCAGGCGAGGACCAACTTTAGTCAGGATAAGTGTACCCGATGTTCCCCTTCAAAATGGCTAATTGTTGGCGCCCTTCCCGCTCAATATTTGGGAAGAGGCCCAGGGCCTTTGCCTATAAATAGGACCAGCCACCCACAGGGTAGGGGAGATCGATCGGTTCGATCGGTCGGTTGGAGATCGAAATCAGAGAGAGAATCGAGAAGAGAGGGAGAGAGAAGGGTGACTGAACTCCTCCAAGCAGTTCATCCCCCCTAGCCAAGAAAAGACCCTCGCGAGGCTGTTCTTCCTTGTATTGCTCATCATCATCGGCCCAAGAGGCAATCCACCACACCACACACTGGAGTAGGGTATTACACCACAACGGTGGCCCGAACCAGTATAAACCATGTGTCTCTTGTGCTGTTATTTTCATAGCTTAGATCTTAGCGAGGCGGAGGGGTGCAGGTAGGTAGGAGGCGAAATCTCCGCGTGCACCCCAGTGTTCGAACCTCAAGGGTCTGCCGGAACCCAAAATCCGACATTTGGCGCGCCAGGTAGGGGTGCGCCGGAATTCGTCTTCCACCACCCCGTTCTCCTCCGACCATCGCGTCCATGTCTGACGCTCGTCGGGCCCGCGCCGAGCGCCGGGACGCTCTTGCTTCCCATGTCGCCCAGACGGCTCCTGTCGGCGGGCGTCCTCGCCGTTCCCCGTCACCTGCCATCAACGCTGCCACCGGCCCAGCGGGGGACAAGCAGCAAGTGTCGTCTCAGCAACCGTCCGTGCGGCAAGACGGCCGCACCGCTACTCCCTCGCTCACCCCAGCTAGTTCTTCGTCCCGCGCTCTCCGCGCACCCATGGATGCTCGAGCTGCGCTCATCGCAGCAAACGAGCTCCTGCGCTACCATCCTGTCGACGACGTCTACGAAGAATGGCTCGACCGCGTCGCCGAGCTCGTCCGCGCCGCAGGGGGCTCTCCTGCGCCGTCCGTTCCGCTGCACCGCACCCCGCCCCGTGCGGGCGACAAAGCTCCGGTGGCACCCCGGCCGCCTCCTCCTCAAGAAGGCGCCATGGCTCCAAGGCGCGTGGCCCCTGGGCGGAACTCGCTCCGTCAGGTGCCAGCGCGGCAAGAGCAGAGCTGCCAAGAAGTCCCTCACCCGCAAGAAGCTGCCCGGGCGCTCCCTGCTCCAGCATGTCGCGACCATGCTCCTGCTCCCGCACATCAAGACCCCGCGCTGCCCCCAGCTGCAGCGCATGGGGACATGAAAGACCAAGCTCTCCGTCACCAAAGGCCTCCCATGGCCACAGCAGGCTGCCGTGCCTTCACCACCGAGCTACGCAGCGTCGCGTGGCCCAGCAAGTTCAAGCCAGACCTGCCTCCTCGGTACGACGGCACGGCCGACCCTGCAGAGTTCCTCCAGCTCTATGAGCTAGGCATCGATGCTGCCAATGGAGACGAGAAGGTCATGGCGAACTGGTTTCCCATGGAGCTCAAGGACCGGGCCCGCACCTGGCTCCTGAACCTGGCTCCAGGTGCGATCTCCTCCTAGGACAAGATGCGCACTCGCTTCATCGCCAACTTCCAAGGTACTTGCGACCGGCCACCCGCCGTGAGCGACATGCGCCGCATCAAGCAACAACCCGGAGAGACCCTGCAGAAGTACATCCAGCGCTTCAACAATGCACGCCTCAAGATCTCCAAGGTGACTAAGGAGGCCATCATCTCAGCCTTCTCTGATGGGGTGCGTGATGTCAAGATGAAGGAGGAGCTGGCGATGCATGAAGACCTCCACTTCCTTGGAGTTGTTCAACTTGGCAACCAAGTGCGCCAGGGCTGAGGAAGGGCGTCTCTCCCTCCTCGAGCTGCCTGCCGCAGACCCAGAAGAGAAGAAGCCCAAGGCCAAGGATGTGAAGCGCAAGGGGGCTGCCGTGCTCGCGGCAGAACCAGACACCAAGCAGGGCAGAGATCAGCGCGAACCTTCCAAGGGCGGTCGGTACTGTGTGTACCACGACCTCCACACCCACAAAACCAACGAATGTCAAGAGCTCCATGCCGTGCGAGAAGGAAGGATCGGCCATCGCCCCGACCGCGGTGACCGGGGCTACGGTCGAGGAGGAGGAAGGAACGCAGGACGCTGGGAAGACCGCGGCCCACGTCAAGGGTGGCGCGATCAACCTCACGAGGATCGCTGGCAAGACCCGCCTCGCGAGGGAGACTGGAGGGATCAGCCTCGCGAGGATCGCCCGCAAGGCAACGCAGGCCTCCCTCCGCTGCCTCCGTAGCCAAGGAGAAATGAGGACCGCCATCAGGACAATGGGGCTGGGGGCTTCCAGGAGCCGCGCGCGATCACCTGCATCCTGGGCGGGGCTCAAGCCCCTGCCTCTGAACGCATCTTCAAGCAGTTCGCCCGTGAAGTGAATGCAGTCCTCCCCAAGCTCGAAGCCACGCGCCCTCTCAGATGGTCGGCGTGCGCCATCACGTTCTGCTCAGCAGATCAGCTCAAGTGTGCGGCTACAGCCGGAGTCCTCCCGATGCTTTGTTCCCCAATCATCAGCAACGTGGTGGTCACCAGGAGCCTCATCGATGGTGGGGCTGGGCTCAACGTCCTGTCCGTGGAAACATTCAACAACCTCCAAGTGCCCTACAGCCAGCTTCAGCCAACCAAGCCTTTCTCCGGAGTCACCGACGGCTCCACGGTCCAAATTGGGCATGTCCGCCTCCCAGTCACCTGCGGGGCACGCGACAACTACCGCACCGAACTCATCGACTTTGACGTCGCTCACATTCGCCTGCCGTACAACGCCATCCTTGGGTAACCAGCGCTGGCCAAGTTCATGGCCGTAACTCACAACGGCTACAATGTCCTCAAGATGCCAGGAAGTGGCGGAGTCATCACGGTGCCCTGTGAAGAGAAGGATGCGGTGTGTTCCCTGGAACGAGCCTTTCAGGCCGCATCACTGGAAGACCCGAATCGCGGAAGCAGGAGGCTTCCCGAGACTGCCCCCAAGAAGAAGAAGACATCGTCCGGCCCGGCCCCTCAGGAGGCAGGCCCCTCTGGGCCCATGCCTGCCTAGGGGGAACCTCCTTCCATCGCATAGGAAAGCACGACCAGCGCCCTCCTCAAGCAGGGCTCGGGGGCTCTCCCCTGGAGGGCCACCGACCTGGCTAAGGTCACGAGGGAGGCGCTTGGGCACCACATGGAGGCGTGTTTCGAAGCACGTTTCCCTCAAGAAGGAGTAAGGCAAGGAGAGCCAGACCCTCAGGAGTTCGTCAGCAAGGCCATTCAGGAGCTATAGGAGTCAAGAGTCATGAAAGGCGGCCGCCGCCTACCAGAAGTGGCACCCCATCCAGGCAAGGATGGTGGGTTGCGCGTCTACATTGACATACTAGGGCTCAATCGAGTCGCCTCTCTGGAGCGCCTCTGGCCCTCGCGAGTGGGGCGCTGCGGAGGTCCACCCCACAACTACGTTCGCATGCCTTACGGCTTGCCAAACACGGCTGCCACGTACCAGCGCCTCATGAGGGACATCATGGAGGCTCAAGAGGCCAGGCGTTCCGCAGCCCTGGCGGAGATGGAGATGGTCCGCGAGGAGCCACCAGCGCCTCCGGAGCCTCCCGCGGCCCCTGGGCCTGGGGGCTCGTGAGGATCGGCTTCCGCAGCCCACCGAGTCTGCTACACCAACACTCCTTCGTCCTCAACATCATCAGGTGACATCTTTCAAGTTTCATTTCCAGCTGGGAGCGCCCCCCAGGGCTGCATTAATCCCAGGCCACGTGGGTCCGTCCCTGCAGCATGTACCCCTTTTTATTTAATGTTGTTATCTTACCTTGTTGGGGGCGCCCCTCGGGCTGCATTATCCCCAAGTCGCTCGGGCCAGACCCGGCGGCATGTATCCCTTTTGCGTTTATTTCCGGTTATGCGTTCGACCCACCATGCTTGATTATTTGATGCCGGTCCACGGCACCTCTTCTTCTCCATGCCGACCACTTGCACATTAAAGGGGGGGTACCTGAGCATCGCGACTCAGGGCTCTTACTGGCTCTCCATCGCTCATGCTCTGGCCTTGTCCACGGCATCGCGACCTGGCATACTAGCGACGGCTGAGACCAGCTCGAGGGATGGGACCCGAGGACGTAGAGTGCCGGCATCTAACCAAATTTGCAGGGACACATCACAAGATAAGGCCCAGTGCCAGGCGCAACCCGCCTAGAGGTAGGGCCCCGTGAGTCCCGTGCTGGCTCACGGGTGCCCAGATACACCTCGCCAGGGCCTACCGTGCCAGCCACGTGTCAAGGCGGGGTTGTACACGCCCCGGGGGCTCCTCCCGGAGGGGAGCCCCCTCCCACGTACCAGTGGAAGCACCATGCTCCACGCTGGTTGACGACACCGCCGAGGAGCGGCTATGCCCGTACACATACAGAAGCGCTATGCTCCGCGCTGGTGATAAACAACTGAGGTGGCCCCCGGGCCACATAAACCTTAGGGAGCCCAGAGCTCAGTGTCTAGCCTCATCATAACGCCTCCCCTCGGGAGTGCGGTGCGAGGGGGCTGGGCACGGGGGCTGCGCCTGGGTCACGCCCAGACGCACGCCGCCCAGCCAGGCCCCCCGGGCCTGGTTCGTCGCACGTCTCTCCCCGAGCGAAGCCAAGGTACAAAGGCCGTTTGAGCGTCAAGGGGGACTCCTGAGCATCCCGACTCAGGAGCCTAACTGGTCACATAGCCCCTCACTCCTTAGTTTGGAAAGGCTAACGGCGGTTGAGGTATGCGCGCGGCCGGGCTCTGCAGACATAGAACGGTAGATCCACCCACATCACACCTCCCTACTTGCTGTTCGTGCGCCAAGGGGGACTCCTGAGCATCACGACTCAGGAGCCTAACTTGTCACGTAGCCCCTCACTC
The DNA here is from genome assembly GCF_018294505.1 of Triticum aestivum. Taxonomy (NCBI): domain Eukaryota; kingdom Viridiplantae; phylum Streptophyta; class Magnoliopsida; order Poales; family Poaceae; genus Triticum; species Triticum aestivum. Next base: position 184,623,696 of record NC_057806.1, read on the forward strand.
CTTGGTCCCGTCCTGGTTTCCGGTCGGGGCTAACGGCGGCTAAGGTATGCGCGGGGCTGGGCTCTGCCGGCGTAGAACATAAGCAAGTAGGAAGGAAAAGCGTAAATTTCAAGGAATTCAAAAGCAAATATTACAGTCCACACTTTTATCTCAATGCCAAACGCAAGTTTAAACGCCTCCCCGAGGCATGATACATGTGCAGGAATTAAAGGCAGGACAGGAGCCGCAATGGAGTCACTTGTCGGCAGTGGAGCAGCGCGGAGTGGGTTCACCTCATGGAGCAGTGGGGTCGGCAGTGCCTTGCTTCGGCTTGGTGCTGAAGGCCTGGAACTTCCCTAGCAAAGCCTCTGCGCGACCCTTCACGGTCTCGGTAGCGGCAGCGGCATGCTCGCCGCTTACTGGCTCCAGCAGGCTGTCGAGGTCGACGCCGGGGTCGCGAAGGTAGATGTGGGTGAGGACCCGCGTCAGCGCTGCAGAAGACAGGACACGCGCCTCCGCCTCGGTCGTGGGGCCAAGGCCAAGGGTGACATCTTCAAGAGCGCGAACCAGGAAGGGAAGCAGCTTGGCGGGGCCGTCCTCGGCGCCAGCCAGCGGGCTCTCCAGGCCGCTGTCGTAAAGCATCCTTAGTGAGGAGCGAGTGTTCGCCTCCATCTCCGTGAAGGCCACGCGGTCCTCGGCAAGAACCTGGGCCTTGTCGTCCAACTCGGCCTTCCTCGCCCCCAACTCCTACTCCAGCGCGCCTAGGCGGTCGCGGCGCCTCCTGAGCTTGACCTCCCTCTCCTTGATGGCCGCCTCGCGAGCCTTCACGCCTTCTTCTTGCTCTTGGTGAAGGCAGACCTCTTTCGCGAGGGTGTCCCGTAGGCCTTGAAGCTCGCCCTCCAGCGCCTTGCAGCGACCACGGATGTCGACCACCTCCCCCAGGGCTGCGTCACGAGCAGCCTTCGCCTCAAGGACGGCCTGCTTCTCCTCATCGCAAGCCGTCGAGGCCTAGACCAGCGCCGCCCGAATCGAAGCATCAGAGCGAATCCATCCTGAAGCTAGCTCCAAGCGCACGGCCACCAAGCGAGGGTCCGCGCCAAGAAGATCCTGCTGCAGCCAGTCCAGCTCAACAGCAGCACGATCCAGAACGGCAGGAGGAGGCGGAGAGACAGTAGTCGGTGGAGTAGAAGGAGAAGGCGGCACCGCGGCCACAGCATCCTGAGGCGGAGTCTGCTGCGCCCCAACGGCTGTAGTGGCGGCAGCAGGCAAAGGCACCTCGGGAGTTACTTGGGCCTTGGGGGCTGAGCTCGCCCCAGCCGGCTCAGCCAGGCCTCGCGAGGACGACCGGGCAGGAGAAGCCCGTGCATCGCGGTCACCTTCCTTCGCGGGCAGAGGCGCTGCCACGGATGGAACCTCAGGAGTTCCCTTTAGCTTCTTTGCTATGGGCGCTAGCCTATCCAAGAGATGCGGACGTCAAGCTGAAAGTGCAACTATCCCTAGGTGGTTTTGGTAATTCATAACAACATATAGGTCATTGAGCTAATACTATTCCAAGATAATTATTTCAGGAAAGCTCAATGATTGGCATAGCATGGATGTGAAAGTGGAACCCTCAAAATGCTAAGGACAATGGATTGGCTCAAGATCAAAAGCTCAAGACTCTTCATTTTATATTTTAGTGATCCAAGATCACATTGAGTCCATAGGAAAAGCCAATACTATTAAGGAGGGATGAGGTGTTGCTTAATGAGCCTCTTGCTTCATGTGCTTAGTGATATGCTCCAAAAACCCTCAACTACTTTCCCATATCCACATATGACCTAAACTCTAAGCCAAACTCGGTCCTACCGATTCTTCCTATCCGGCGCCACCGAGTTTCACTTGTCATTAGCCACTGCCAAACCCTAGCAATTCGGTTCTACCGATAAGGATCTCGGTCCCACCGAGATGGGGTTGCAAACTCTCTGTTTCCCTTTCGTAACTTTTTGGTCCCACCGAAAGAGCGAATCGGTCCCACCGAGATTGCAATGTAAACTCAGTGTTTCCCCTTTGTAACTTTTCGGTCTCACCGAAAGAGCAAATCGGTCCCACCGAGTTTGCCTGACCAACTCTCTGGTTAGCTAATTACCAAATTCGGTCTCACCGAGTTTGTGTAATCGGTCTCACCGAGATTACGTTATGCCCAAACCCTAACCAAATCGGTCCTACCGAGTTGCATGTCAGTCCCACCGAAAATCTCTAACGGTCACTAGGTTTACATTTTCGGTCCGACCGAGTTCATTGATTCGGTCCCACCGAGATTGGAAAACTATGTAACGGTTGGATTTTGTGTGGAGGCTATATAAACCCCTCCACCTCTTTCTCATTTAGTGAGAGAGCCATCAGAACACACACACCATTCCAACTCATATGTTCTGAGAGAGAACCACCTACTCATGTGTTGAGACCAAGACATTCCATTCCTACCATATGAATCTTGATCTCTAGCCTTCCCAAGTTGCTTTCCACTCAAATCTTCTTTCCACCAAATCCAAATCCTATGAGAGAGAGTTGAGTGTTGGGGAGACTATCATTTGAAGCACAAGAGCAAGGAGTTCATTACCTACACACCATTTGTTACTTCTTGGAGAGTGGTGTCTCCTAGATTGGCTAGGTGTCACTTGGGAGCCTCCGACAAGATTGTGGAGTTGAACCAAGGAGTTTGTAAGGGCAAGGAGATCGCCTACTTCGTGAAGATCTACCGCTAGTGAGGCAAGTCCTTCGTGGGCGATGGCCATGGTGGGATAGACAAGGTTGCTTCTTCGTGGACCCTTTGTGGGTGGTTGCTTCTTCGTGGACCCTTCGTGGGTGGAGCCCTGTGTGGACTCGCGCAACCGTTGCCCTTGGGTGGAGCCCTGTGTGGACTCACGCAACCGTTACCCTTCGTGGGTTGAAGTCTCCATCAACGTGGATGTAGGATAGCACCACCTATCCGAACCACGGGAAAAACATCCGTGTCTTCCAATAGCGTTTGAATTCTCCAAACCCTTCCCTTTACATTCTCGCAAGTTGCATGCTTTACTTTCCGCTGCCCATAACTCTTTGCATGCTTGCTTGAATTGTGTGATGATTGCTTGACTTGTCCTAAAAATCTGCCAAGAACTAAAATTGGGAAAAGGTTAAGTTTTTATTTGGTCAAGTAGTCTAATCACCCCCCTCTAGACATACTTTCGATCCTACAAGTGGTATCAGAGCTTTGGTCTCCATTTGCTTGATCTCCATAGCTTTTGGTGGTCATAGCCTTGGTTTCACAACCTAGGAGAGTATGGCGTCTAGCGAGGGAAATTATCACCGTAGAGGTCCTTACTTTGATGGTACTAATTTTGCTAGTTGGAAGCATAAAATGAAAATGCATATTCTTGGACATAACCCGCCGTTTTGGGCTATTGTGTGTGTTGGTTTGCAAGGTGACTTCTTTGATGGGAGAGAACCAAACCGTGAAGCTACCGCGGATGAGTTGAAGATGTTGCAATACAATGCTCAAGCTTGTGATATTCTCTTCAACGGATTGTGCCCCGAAGAATTCAACAAAATCAGCCGCCTTGAGAATGCAAAGGAAATTTGGGACACTTTGATTGATATGCACGAAGGTACCGACTCCGTCAAGGAATCCAAGTTGGATGTGCTTCAAAGCCAACTTGACAAGTTCAAGATGAAGGATGGTGAAGGTGTCGCTGAAATGTACTCTAGGCTTGCTCTCATCACAAATGAGATTGCCGGCTTAGGAAGTGAAGAGATGACCGATAGATTCATCATCAAGAAGATCCTAAGAGCCTTGGATGGAAAATATGATACCGTGTGCACATTGATCCAAATGATGCCCAATTACAAAGATCTCAAGCCAACGGAGTGATTGGAAGAATTGTTGCTCATGAGATGTCACTTAAGGATAAAGAGGAACTTCACAACAAATCAAGTGGTGCCTATAAAGCCTCATGTGAAGCCCCTACATCATCAAGTGAGAAACAAAACTTCAATGAAGAATTGAGCTTAATGGTGAAGAACTTCAACAAGTTCTACAAGAGTAGAAGCAAAGATAGAAGCTCCAAGTCAAGGTCCTACAATGACAAAAGATCTTCTAGTCGAGAGCGAAACTGTTACAATTGTGGAAGACCCGGACACTATTCCAATGAGTGTACGGCTCCCTACAAGAGAAGAGAAGATTCTCCAAAAAGAAGAAGCAAAGGATCACCACCAAGAGAGAGAAGGAGTAGAGATGATCGTTATGAACGAAGATACTCACGGAGAAGCAAGGATTCGGAAAGGAAGGAAAAATCATCAAGGAGCTACACAAGACAAAGACATCAAGCTCATGTTGGTGAATGGGTATCCGGCTCCGACTCCGACAGCCACTCCGAGAGAAGTTATCACTCCGACTCCGAAGATACTCAAGATGAAGGTGTTGCCGGTCTAGCACTTGTGTCAACCAACTCCTACGACATATTTGACTCACCAAATGAAGGAATTGGAAGATGCTTCATGGCCAAAGGTCCTAAGGTAACACACCCCGAGTATGTTGATTTCAATAGTGATGAAGATGACTTGTTAGGTGATGATTTGCTTGTTGACAACTCTAGTGATGAATACTATGATGAAAGACCAATTAATCATGCTAATCAAGATAAAACGAATGACAATGATAAGGAGAAGATTGAGGCTCTAACTAAAGAACTAAAAACTCTTAAGTTAGCTCATGACACTATCTTCGAAGATCATCGAGAACTTTTAAGAGCTCATGAGAACTATGCTTTGAAAAGCTCAATCTTGAGCAAGAGCATGAGTTCTTAAAGGCAATCAATGATGATCTCCGCAAGAAAAGTTCTTCTTACATTGCCAAGCGTTTACTCTTATCCACTTACATGCCTCAAGTCAAGTCTAACAAGAAAGATTCTTCCTCTAGTAGTAACAATGATCATGCTAAATCCAATATTGTTGCTTCTAGTAGTTCTCTTGATTCCACTAATGATTCTCTTAGCCAAGTTACACTTGAGCAAGAAAATAGCTTATTGAAGGGAATTATAGAGAAAGGAGTGTACAAAAGCCTTGCCGGGAGTAAGCAATTCGAGGAAATTGTGCGCAAGCAAGGAATGCACCGGAAGAATCAAGGTGTTGGTTTTGAACGAAAGTTCAATGCCAATGGAGTTGAATGGGAAGAAGATCAATACCCCAAGACAAAGTTTGTCCCTCAACAAGAGAAGTTTTTCAAGGGGACACAAGCTCAAGATGATCTTCCACCACAAGACTACAAGCAAAAAGGCAAGGACAAGCTTCAAGAGGAAATTGATGCATTTGAAGAAGCTCCTAACACCTTAGTCAAGTGGATTCCCAAGACTACTTCAAGTTCCACTTCATCAAGTACGACTACAACTCCAAGGATTCCCATCAAGATGATGTGGATCCAAAAGAAGAAGAACTAGAGAGTTCTTGAGGGTGACTCCGCCAACATACTTCACTCTTATCATTTTGGCAAGAACAAGTGCAATCAACTTCCACATCTTGCACTAGTTCAAGGAGTCACAAACCCTCTTGTTGGTAAGACAAGGGACAAGGTAACCTAAAAGTTTTCATGGACATCATCTTTTGTGTGCATCACTCTATGTCTATGGATATCCTTGTTTGTTCCTTGTGGGACTAACCCATGTAGGTATTGAAAGTGCAATTCACTCAAATGGATAGCTCCAAGAGATCTACATCAACATTGAGCATCCACATCTTCAATATCTACATGAAGTCATCATCGACAAAACCCAAGGTTAGTTCATCCCTCTTAGGGGGGATATCACATCTAGGGGGAGCTTTACTCTAAGACTTGAGCTAAAGCAACTCTAAAGATGTGAACAAAACAATGCTTTATGTAAAAGTGGTAACCCCACTTGAGCTTAAACAATGAGTATGACCTATGATCAAGTGTTCTCACTTGACTCCTAAGTCAATATACTCATATATAGATGACCTAGTCATCGCAAATTGCTTGATAGATGCTAGAATTGGTTGTGCATGCCTTGCCACATATTTCATTTGCCATCTTATTGTGTGAGCATGCTGGTTGCATATTTTACTCATTCGAGGACATCCACTTGTTGCTTTGATTGTTCGGCTTTATCTTCTTTTGCCAAGTGGATGGACAAGAATGCCTAAGAACCTCCTCTAGCTATCTATGCTTTTCTCATCTCAAACTCTATTCATGCTACATCACAAAATTTGATCAAGTCAGATTCGAACCACTCTGTGTGAGGAGTGCTCGGAGTCCCCGATTCGTCATAGACTTAAACTTCCAAAAGCTCTTTATCATTCTCGGTCTGACCGATACTCCACTTTCGGTCCTACCGAGATCATTAAGTTGATCTAAGTTTTCAATCTCGGTGCAACCGATTTGAACCTTTCGGTCTCACCGAGTTTCAGTAACTGCACGCAGTTTTGAATCTTGGTGCCACCGAGTTGTTCAACTCGGTCACACCGACAGGGTTGGGCTATATATAGTCACGGGCAAAATTTGGAAATTTCTCCGAACCCCTTCGCCCGCGCGATAGCCTGCTCTGCCCCCGAGGTCTCCGGATCGTCTTCTCGCCGCCAGCAGCCTCCAGTCGCTGGTCTCCGTCGCCGTCAACGGGATTTCTGCCCAGCCGTTGCCGCCATAGCAAGTCCACGCCGAACTAGGGTATGGACTTGATCTTTGTGCTATTCCTCAATCTGATTCCTAGCACATTGTGATCACATTGTTTCTGGCCACGTTTGATAAACTTCTATCCAGTCAAAACGCTCATAGATTAGGTTTGATTCGAAAATTCTAGGTTTAGGTTTCCGCTAAAACCATCTCGGACCCATCGAGTTGAAAAACTCGGTCCCACCGATTTGGCTTATGCCATTGCACAAGTAAAACTCGGTCTGACCGAGAATTACTATCGGTGTGACCGATTTTTGAACTTAGTGAAGCCCTGGCAGTCTCGGTGCCACCGAACTGTGACTCGGTCTGACCGAGTTCACTAGTTTAGGTTCCAAAACTGCTTCGGTATCACCGAGTTTGAAAATCGGTAGATCCGAGATGATTTCAGTGGGAAACTAAAACTAACTTTTTGGATCATTCTTTTTGCAAAAATCTCTGCATTTTGTGATGCTCATCCACTCTATCTCTTCTATAATCTATTCACAGGGTCAGCAGTCAGTTTGCAGCATGTCAGACCAGAGTGACAGCCAAAACCTGTCGGAGCAGCAAGTGGTGATGAGTGAGGGCACTAGTCCCTCCAGTTCATCTGATGAAGGTAGCAGAAGCACTCCTAGCAATTTGCCAAAGGCTGCCACGAGACAAAGGAAGAAGAAAACCTCAGATTCAGAAGATGAGGACTATGTGGCAGAGGAAGAGGCCACCTCCAAGAGAGTTGAGCCAGCTCAAGGCTCAAAGCCAGGCCTGAAAATCAAGAGGCCAGCAGGCAGGCAACCCATGTCAAAGGCTAGAGCCTCAACTGAGAAGCCTGCTCCCATTGAGCCCGTTGCAGCTGAGGGCAAGAAGAGGAAAGAAAGAGTGAAGAAGACTGTAGCCAGACTGCTTGGGAAAGCCTCCATCATGGTAGAAGAGGAGGAGGAAGAAGAGGCAGTTGCACCAGCGCCCAAGGCAGCCAAACTTATGAGAGATGCCATAAGGTCAGTGGGAGCTGCATCCAAGCCCAAGGAAGCACCTAAGGCTGCATCTAAGCCTAAGAGTGCACCAAAGAGGAACACACGGAGCATTCCTGCAGCTGAGAAGAACAAGGCCCCAGTGCCTAAGACTGTTGCTGAGGATGAGGAAGAGAATGTCTTTCGGAAGCTCAAGCCCAAGATCCCAGACCACAACGATGCTCATCCTGTGGCTGAGGATATGAAGCTCAGGAGAGACTCAAGGCTCAGGAAGTGGAGAGAAGCAGATCCATATGCTTCTAGGAGAAGGACTGCAGTGGACTACAAATTTCATACCAAGGAGCAGCAAGATTTCTATGAGACAGTGCTACTTGACAAGAAGCCAATCGTATGTGGCATGAGATGGGTCGACTGGACCTATATCAAGGAGAATGAAGAGTACTACCCAGGAGTTCAGGACAACTTCAAGGCGTGTGGAGTAGAGGACTTTCTTGGGCAGAAGCTCACAAAGTGGAATGAGGAACTGATCATGCAATTCTACTCCACAACACACTTTTATCCGGATGGCAGGATCACATGGATGTCAGAAGGTACAAGGTACAACTCTACTGTTGAGGAATGGGCGAAGCTAATCAATGCCCCAGAGGAGAAAGCAAATGACTTGGACATTTATGCCAAGAAAAAGATGGACCACAACTCCATGTCCAACATGTACAAGGAGATTCCGAATGAAGCACTTGACACGTTCAAGTTTGGCTCAGTGCATTATCTGCTCTCAGGATTGCCTACGATCAACTAGATCCTTAGGCACACCCTTCTGCCCAAGTCTGGAGATCACAAGATGATCAGAGGTCACGCGATCAATTTGCTTCATGTTTTTGATGTGCCTCAAAAATTCAAAGTTATGAGCCTCATAGTGGAAACAATCAAAAGGACTGCGGCAGATCAGAAGAGGAGCTGTGGATATGCCCCTCAGATTCAGGAGCTCATCAACTCCAAGATGGGCACGGGCGTATATTTGTTGGATAAGGAACACCTGCCCATCCGTCCAGATTTCGAGAACAATGAAGTTGTGATGACAGAGAATGAACCATCATCTGCCCATGCACAAGCTCAGAAGGAGAAGGCGAAGAAGGAGAAAGCTGGCAGGATGCCTACTCAAGCGGAGGCATCTGATTACTTCCTAAAAACCAAACAAGAGCAGCTCAGTTACTTGATTGCGTCCACCCTGCGGATTGAGCAGAGTATAGCCACCCTGACTCAGAACCAGGCGAGCTTAGAGAGGATCATGGAACAAAGATTCTATGACTTGGACATCAAGGTGACAGAGATACAGACTACCGTGGAGCAGCTCCAGGACGACATGAATGAGAGGAGAGGCAGGACCACGACTCATGCTTTTGCGAGGGTGCCACAAGGTCCGAGATCGTCTGCACTGCCAGTTGCTGACACCAGAGCTACAACGTCTGCACCAGCCATAGCCTCCGTTCCACCAGCTCCAGCATCCACTTCAGCCTCGACTCCGACCACGTCTACCGAAGGCTTTGTCCTTGGAGTGCTCTGGACTCCACCACCACCTGAAGATCAAGCCTGAGCGTTGATCTAGTGCTATGCATTTTCTAGGAACTTTTTGGTAACTTGTTGCCAAAGGGGGAGAAGATGTATAGATCATAGGCTTCGAGAGAGAGAGAGTGTTGCTTTTCTCTCTTGCTTTATTTGGTGTTTTTTTTCGAACCTTGTTTGCTTGTGTGTGAGATACTACGTCCCTATGCTTATGAGACATTGATGATCATGTGTTTGATCATAAGCTACACTTAATGCTTGCTTACTGCTATTATCCTATCTATCTTGTGTGATCATTTATTATTCTTGGTGATGAGTGCGTGTATTTCATTCTTATCATTTTGAGCGCTCCACCAAGATGTATGTGACATGGAAGAGTAACCCATGACTCTAACTCTTTGTGCATTTGCAGTCCAAGGCATATTTTAAATATGCACGAATTTAGGGGGAGCTCATACTTATCACATACTTCTCAAAGCGACGATATATTTCATGCTTATTATCTTTGTCGAAGCTTTGATCTATATGTTGTCATCAATTACCAAAAAGGGGGAGATTGAAAGTGCAACTATCCCTAGGTGGTTTTGGTAATTCATAACAACATATAGCTCATTGAGCTAATACTATTCCAAGATAATTATTTCAGGAAAGCTCAATGATTGGCATGGCATGGATGTGAAAGTGGAACCCTCAAAATGCTAAGGACAATGGATTGGCTCAAGCTCAAAATCTCAAGACTCTTCATTTTATATTTTAGTGATCCAAGATCACATTGAGTCCATAGGAAAAGCCAATACTATTAAGGAGGGATGAGGTGTTGCTTAATGAGCCTCTTGCTTCATGTGCTTAGTGATATGCTCCAAAACCCTCAACTACTTTCCCATATCCACATATGACCTAAACTCTAAGCAAAACTCGGTCCTACCGATTCTTCCTATCCGGCGCCACCGAGTTTCACTTGTCATTAGCCACTGCCAAACCCTAGCAATTCGGTTCTACCGATAAGGATCTCGGTCCCACCGAGATGGGGTTGCAAACTCTCTGTTTCCCTTTCGTAACTTTTCGGTCCCACCAAAGAGCGAATCGGTCCCACCGAGATTGCACTGTAAACTCAGTGTTTCCCCTTTGTAACTTTTCGGTCTCACCGAAAGAGCAAATCGGTCCCACCGAGTTTGCCTGACCAACTCTCTGGTTAGCTAATTACCAAATTCGGTCTCACCGAGTTTGTGTAATCGGTCTCACCGAGATTACGTTATGCCCAAACCCTAACCGAATCGGTCCTACCGAGTTGCATGTCAGTCCCACCGAAAATCTCTAACGGTCACTAGGTTTACATTTTCGGTCCGACCGAGTTATTGATTCGGTCCCACCGAGATTGGAAAACTGTGTAACGGTTGGATTTTGTGTGGAGGCTATATATACCCCTCCACCTCTTTCTCATTTAGTGAGAGAGCCATCAGAACACACACACCATTCCAACTCATATGTTCTGAGAGAGAACCACCTACTCATGTGTTGAGATCAAGACATTCCATTCCTACCATATGAATCTTGATCTCTAGCCTTCCCAAGTTGCTTTCCACTCAAATCTTCTTTCCACCAAATCCAAATCCTATGAGAGAGAGTTGAGTGTTGGGGAGACTATCATTTGAAGCACAAGAGCAAGGAGTTCATTACCTACACACCATTTGTTACTTCTTGGAGAGTGGTGTCTCCTAGATTGGCTAGGTGTCACTTGGGAGCCTCCGACAAGATTGTGGAGTTGAACCAAGGAGTTTGTAAGGGCAAGGAGATCGCCTACTTCGTGAAGATCTACCGCTAGTGAGGCAAGTCCTTCGTGGGCGATGGCCATGGTGGGATAGACAAGGTTGCTTCTTCGTGGACCCTTTGTGGGTGGTTGCTTCTTCGTGGACCCTTCGTGGGTGGAGCCCTGTGTGGACTCGCGCAACCGTTGCCCTTGGGTGGAGCCCTGTGTGGACTCGCGCAACCGTTACCCTTCGTGGGTTGAAGTCTCCATCAACGTGGATGTAGGATAGCACCACCTATCCGAACCACGGGAAAAACATCCGTGTCTCCAATAGCGTTTGAATTCTCCAAACCCTTACCTTTACATTCTTGCAAGTTGCATGCTTTACTTTCCGCTGCCCATATACTCTTTGCATGCTTGCTTGAATTGTGTGATGATTGCTTGACTTGTCCTAAAGCTAAATCTGCCAAGAACTAAAATTGGGAAAAGGTTAAGTTTTTATTTGGTCAAGTAGTCTAATCACCCCCCTCTAGACATACTTTCGATCCTACAAGTGGTATCAGAGCTTTGGTCTCCATTTGCTTGATCTCCATAGCTTTTGGTGGTCATAGCCTTGGTTTCACAACCTAGGAGAGTATGGCGTCTAGCGAGGGAAATTATCACCGTAGAGGTCCTTACTTTGATGGTACTAATTTTGCTAGTTGGAAGCATAAAATGAAATGCATATTCTTGGACATAACCCCGCTGTTTGGGCTATTGTGTGTGTTGGTTTGCAAGGTGACTTCTTTGATGGGAGAGAACCAAACCGTGAAGCTACCGCGGATGAGTTGAAGATGTTGCAATACAATGCTCAAGCTTGTGATATTCTCTTCAACGGATTGTGCCCAGAAGAATTCAACAAAATCAGCCGCCTTGAGAATGCAAAGGAAATTTGGGACACTTTGATTGATATGCACGAAGGTACCGACTCCGTCAAGGAATCCAAGTTGGATGTGCTTCAAAGCCAACTTGACAAGTTCAAGATGAAGGATGGTGAAGGTGTCGCTGAAATGTACTCTAGGCTTGCTCTCATCACAAATGAGATTGCCGGCTTAGGAAGTGAAGAGATGACCGATAGATTCATCATCAAGAAGATCCTAAGAGCCTTGGATGGAAAATATGATACCGTGTGCACATTGATCCAAATGATGCCCAATTACAAAGATCTCAAGCCAACGGAGGTGATTGGAAGAATTGTTGCTCATGAGATGTCACTTAAGGATAAAGAGGAACTTCACAACAAATCAAGTGGTGCCTATAAAGCCTCATGTGAAGCCCCTACATCATCAAGTGAGAAACAAGACTTCAATGAAGAATTGAGCTTAATGGTGAAGAACTTCAACAAGTTCTACAAGAGTAGAAGCAAAGATAGAAGCTCCAAGTCAAGGTCCTACAATGACAAAAGATCTTCTAGTCGAGAGCGAAACTGTTACAATTGTGGAAGACCCGGACACTATTCCAATGAGTGTACGGCTCCCTACAAGAGAAGAGAAGATTCTCCAAAAAGAAGAAGCAAAGGATCACCACCAAGAGAGAGAAGGAGTAGAGATGATCGTTATGAACGAAGATACTCACGGAGAAGCAAGGATTCGGAAAGGAAGGAAAAATCATCAAGGAGCTACACAAGACGAAGACATCAAGCTCATGTTGGTGAATGGGTATCCGGCTCCGACTCCGACAGCCACTCCGAGAGAAGTTATCACTCCGACTCCGAAGATACTCAAGATGAAGGTGTTGCCGGTCTAGCACTTGTGTCAACCAACTCCTACGACATATTTGACTCACCAAATGAAGGAATTGGAAGATGCTTCATGGCCAAAGGTCCTAAGGTAACACACCCCGAGTATGTTGATTTCAATAGTGATGAAGATGACTTGTTAGGTGATGATTTGCTTGGTGACAACTCTAGTGATGAATACTATGATGAAAGACCAATTAATCATGCTAATCAAGATAAAACGAATGACAATGATAAGGAGAAGATTGAGGCTCTAACTAAAGAACTAAAAACTCTTAAGTTAGCTCATGACACTATCTTCGAAGATCATCGAGAACTTTTAAGAGCTCATGAGAAGCTACGCTTTGAAAAGCTCAATCTTGAGCAAGAGCATGAGTTCTTAAAGGCAATCAATGATGATCTCCGCAAGAAAGTTCTTCTTACATTGCCAAGCGTTTACTCTTATCCACTTACATGCCTCAAGTCAAATCTAACAAGAAAGATTCTTCCGCTAGTAGTAACAATGATCATGCTAAATCCAATATTGTTGCTTCTAGTAGTTCTCTTGATTCCACTAATGATTCTCTTAGCCAAGTTACACTTGAGCAAGAAAATAGCTTATTGAAGGGAATTATAGAGAAAGGAGTGTACAAAAGCCTTGCCCGGAGTAAGCAATTCGAGGAAATTGTGCGCAAGCAAGGAATGCACCGGAAGAATCAAGGTATTGGTTTTGAACGAAAGTTCAATGCCAATGGAGTTGAGTGGGAAGAAGATCAATACCCCAAGACAAAGTTTGTCCCTCAACAAGAGAAGTTTTTCAAGGGGACACAAGCTCAAGATGATCTTCCACCACAAGACTACGAGCAAAAAGGCAAGGACAAGCTTCAAGAGGAAATTGATGCATTTGAAGAAGCTCCTAACACCTTAGTCAAGTGGATTCCCAAGAATACCTCAAGTTCCACTTCAACAAGTACGACTACAACTCCAAGGATTCCCATCAAGATGATGTGGATCCAAAAGAAGAAGAACTAGAGAGTTCTTGAGGGTGACTCCGCCAACATACTTCACTCTTATCATTTTGGCAAGAACAAGTGCAATCAACTTCCACATCTTGCACTAGTTCAAGGAGTCACAAACCCTCTTGTTGGTAAGACAAGGGACAAGGTAACCTAAAAGTTTTCATGGACATCATCTTTTGTGTGCATCACTCTATGTCTATGGATATCCTTGTTTGTTCCTTGTGGGACTAACCCATGTAGGTATTGAAAGTGCAATTCACTCAAATGGATAGCTCCAAGAGATCTACATCAACATTGAGCATCCACATCTTCAATGTCTACATGAAGTCATCATCGACAAAACCCAAGGTTAGTTCATCCCTCTTAGGGGGGATATCACATCTAGGGGGAGCTTTACTCTAAGACTGAGCTAAAGCAACTCTAAAGATGTGAACAAAACAATGCTTTATGTAAAAGTGGTAACCCCACTTGAGCTTAAACAATGAGTATGACCTACGATCAAGTGTTCTCACTTGACTCCTAAGTCAATATACTCATATATAGATGACCTAGTCATCGCAAATTGCTTGATAGATGCTAGAATTGGTTGTGCATGCTTTGCCACATATTTCATTTGCTATCTTATTGTGTGAGCATGCTGATTGCATATTTTACTCATTCGAGGACATCCACTTGTTGCTTTGATTGTTCAGAGGTAGAAGTAGTGGCGCAGACCGCGAGAGGTCCGGAGGTAGAAGTAGTGGCGCAGCAAGGCCACTGAGGGCTGCACCCCTACGTGAGCCTCGCAGTAATAGGCGAAGATTGCCAGGAGAGGATGGAGTTGGGGTGGAGATGCAGAGCCTGTATCTTATAATGGCGGAGGACAGAGAAGAAGAACTCGGAGAAGGGAGGCACTAGGCCAGCAGCAATGGCACTTACGAAGAACGGATAGAAGGTGCTCCCTTGACCCTCAGGGGTGGCGGAGCCGGCCTTGAACACCTTCGCCCCGTCGATGCCCCGCACCGCCGCCATCCGGCGCAACCGGGCGAGGCTCGCCTCCGACACGTTCGGCGAGTCCAGGGCAGACGAGTACCAAGCTACGGCCGGGGACTGACGAGGCGCCATGGCTTCCTAGGTCACGCGGTCAGAGTATATCTGGAAATTTTGGAGGAAGGAAGGAGAGGCGCAAGAAAGGGGATCTGAGCAGCAACCGGAGAAAGCAAAAAGCAAAGCCTAGGCGGATGCCGCTCCTTTATCAACTCGCGTGGTTGCTAAGGCGCTCACGTCCAATCAAACGCCACGTGGCGCCCAAGGCCGCAGGCTGTTAGGGCCCGTGGCGCTTCGCGCTTGCCCTTCCGCCTCCCTGCATGGCCAAGTCCAGGCGCGCCTTGGGCCCGGGGGCTACTGTCGGCGTTTTGGGAACGGGGGTCCCTGGACTTGCCTACCTGCGGCCTGCGGCGTGGCTCAAAGGGGGGCCCAGCACGGCCCATCTTCATCAACACAGACCCAAGACCCTCGCGAGGGGCCAAGCCTCGCGGGGCGGACGACACAGAGCTTCCTCAGGCAAGGCCTCATCAGGCTGGCTCGCGAGGAGGCGGAGAGATCAAGGCGGGGTACCTCACGAGGTGCCCGTGACACAAGCCATGACGACCAAAGGCGCCAGGCGGGCGCCAACCGCGCAGTGTCCTCCTTTCCTCTTTGGTGCAAAGGGATCAAGTGCAGGCGAGAGCATCAAGCAAAGGCACCCGTTTCGGTGCAACGAGACCAAGACCAGTCCAACGGCAGGGAGAATGTCATTGTGGAGCCCAAGTCAGCGTTACCACCAGAGTCTTTGGCAGGCGAGCACCAACTTTAGTCAGGATAAGTGTACCAGATGTTCCCCTTCAAAATGGCCAATTGTTGGCGCCCTTCCCGCTCAATATTTGGGAAGAGGCCCAGTGCCTTTGCCTATAAATAGGACCAGCCACCCACAGGGTAGGGAGATCGATCGGTTGGAGATCGATCGGTTCGATCGGTCGGTTGGAGATCGAAATCAGAGAGAGAATCGAGAAGAGAGAGAGAGAAGGGTGACTGAACTCCTCCTAGCAGTTCATCCCCCCCAGCCAAGAACAGACCCTCGCGAGGCTGTTCTTCCTTGTATTGCTCATCATCATCAGCCCAAGAGGCAATCCACCACACCACACACTGGAGTAGGGTATTACACCAGAACGGTGGCCCGAACCAGTATAAACCCTGTGTCTCTTGTGCTGTTATTTCCATAGCTTAGATCTTAGCAAGGCGGAGGGGTGCAGGTAGGTAGGAGGCAAAATCTCCGCGCGCACCCCAGTGTTCGAACCTCAAGGGTCTGCCGGAACCCGAAATCCGACACCTTCCCCGTAGCTCACTCACTCACCACGATCTCAAAGCTCAGCTCGTCGAACTCGAAGAACAAGGGACACAAGAGTTTATCCTGGTTCATGCCACTGATGTGGTGTAATACCCTACTCAAATGTGGTGTGGTGGATTGCCTTGTAGGCTGAGCATTAACAAGTACAAGGGAAGAACAACCTCCTGAGGAGAGGTGTTCTTAAGCTTGGTGAGCTGGTGCATCTGAGGGTGGAATGGATCTAATCCCAGCTCTCCTCCTTACCTATGATGGAGGCTATTCCTATTTATAGAGGCCAATTTGAAGGGGGACAACTAGTACAAGCTATTCTGACAAATGTGGTCTGCGCCTGCCAAAGGCTCTGGTGGTGACGCCGTCGTGCGCTCCGCGATGACCTCCATCCTGCTGTCCTGCTGGTCTTGGTCTTGTTGCATCGATATGGAAACCTATGCCTGATGCCTTGGGACTCCTCGCCTGCTCCTGCTTCTTTAGCACCAAAGAGGTAACTGGTGCTCTACGCCCACTGGCGCCCGCCTGGCGCTCGCCTAGCACCCGCCTGGCCTTGGTCATCATTGCTCATGTCACGGGAACCTCACGAGGTGCCCCTCACCTTGATCTCTCCGCTCCTCGCGAGCCAGCCTAGTGAGGCTGCCCCTAAGAAGGTCTGGTGGCGTCCGCCTCGCAAGGCTTGGCCCCTCGTGAGGGTCTTGAGTGTTTGCTGGTGAATATGGGTCGTACCAGGCTGCTAGTGGAGCCATGCCATGGGCTGCAGGCAGGAAAGTCTGGGGACCCACGTTCCCAGAACACCGACAGTAGCCCCTAGGCCCAAGGTGCACTCGGACTTAGCTTCGAGGTGAAGCCAAGGGGCAAGTGCGGAGCGCCAAGGGCCCCAACTGCCTGCGGCCTTGATTGACGCATGGCGACTGACGGGATGTGGGGGTCTCCGCTTCCCCACACTGCCTTGGCAACTGCTCGACTGACAAAAGGCTGGCACGGGCTGCGCTGCCTTCATTGCTCCCCATCATCTTGCTCCATATCCCCTTTCTTACTCCTCACTCCGAAGGACTCCAGATCCGGCCAAATCGTCCTCCGAACCCACCACCAATGGTGCCCAACAAAGCTCGGGCTGTCGCTCTGCCATCCTAGTACGAGCCTGCATTGAGCGCGCCAAGCGTTTCAGAGAAGAACCTTGCCGCCGCGCTCATGATGACGGCGACGGGCGATGAGAAGAGGAAAACCACGCTCCGGGCTGGCTCCACCGAGCCGGAGCCCTCGGGTAGCACCTTCTATCCCTTATTCTTGAGTAGCGTTGTTGCGGGGTTGGTTCCCCCCTTCTCCGACTTCTTCTACTCCATCCTTATCCACTACAAGCTTCACGCCCTCCACCTTCATCCCAACACCATCCTCCTATTGTCGATCTTCGCCTTCTATTGCGAGGCGTACATTGGGGTGATTGCGTCCGTGGCGCTGCTGCGCCACTTCCTCTATCTCCGGATCAAGGACGGCCCCTGCTTGGGGTGTGCCAACTTCGTCGCATCCAACAAGACCAATGTGATCTCGAAGGCTAGCAAGAAGGCCAAGGTCTTCAGGAGCAAGTGGGTCCTGATGGATCCCAAGTGCTCTCACCCTCGGCTGGTGCTGCCGATGGAGGTGCCCACGTTTCACGACGGGTTGTTCCGCGCGAAGCTCAACGTGTTGGAAATATGCCCTAGAGGCAATAATAAATTGGTTATTATTGTATTTCCTTGTTCATGATAATCGTTTATTATCCATGCTAGAATTGTATTGATAGGAAACTCAGATACATGTGTGGATACATAAACAACACCATTCCCTAGTAAGCCTCTAGTTGACTAGCTCGTTGATCAATAGATGGTTATGGTTTCCTGACCATGGACATTGGATGTCATTGATAACGGGATCAAATCATTAGGAGAATGATGTGATGGACAAAGACCCAATCCTAAGCCTAGCACAAGATCATGTAGTTCGTATGCTAAAGCTTTTCTAATGTCAAGTATCATTTCCTTAGACCATGAGATTGTGCAACTCCGGGATACTGTAGGAGTTTTTTGGGTGTGCCAAACGTCACAACGTAACTGGGTGGCTATAAAGGTACACTACAGGTATCTCCGAAAGTGTCTGTTGGGTTGGCACGAATCGAGACTAGGATTTGTCACTCCGTGTAAACGGAGAGGTATCTCTGGGCCCACTCGGTAGGACATCATCATAATGTGCACAATGTGATCAAGGAGTTGATCGCGGGATGATGTGTTACGAAACGAGTAAAGAGACTTGCCGGTAATGAGATTGAACAAGGTATCGGGATACCGACGATCGAATCTCGGGCAAGTATCGTACCGCTAGACAAAGGGAATTGTATACGGGATTGATTAAGTCCTTGACATTGTGGTTCATCCGATGAGATCATCATGGAACATGTGGGAGCCAACATCGGTATCCAGATCCCGCTGTTGGTTATTGACCGGAGAGTCATCTCGGTCATGTCTGCATGTCTCCCGAACCCGTAGGGTCTACACACTTAAGGTTCGGTGACGCTAGGGTTATAGAGATATTAGTATGCGGTAACCCGAAAGTTGTTCGGAGTCTCGGATGAGAACCCGGACATCACGAGGAGTTCCGTAATGGTCCGGAGGTAAAGATTTATATATGGGAAGTCCTATTTTGGTCACCGGAAAAGTTTCGGGTTTTATCGGTAACATACCGGGACCACCGGGAGGGTCCCGGGGGTCCACCTGCCCCGGGGGGGGGGGGCACATGGGCTGTAGGGGTGTGCGCCTTGGCCTATATGGGCCAAGGGCACCAGCCCCAAGAGGCCCTTGTGCCAAGAGATGAGGGAAAGGAAGAGTCCTAAAGGGGGAAGGCACCTCCTAGGTGCCTTGGGGAGGATGGACTCCTCCCTTGGCCGCACCCTTCCTTGGAGGAAGGGCCAAGGCTGCACCCCCCCCTCTCCCTTGGCCCTATATATAGTGGGGAAGGGAGGGCAGCAACACCTAAGCCCTGGCACCTCCCTCTCCCTCCCATGACACATCTCCCTCCTCCCGCAGCGCTTGGCGAAGCCCTGTTGGAATCCCGCTACTTCCACCACCACGCCATCGTGCTGCTGGATCTCCATCAACCTCTCCTTCCCCCTTGCTGGATCAAGAAGGAGGAGACGTTGCTGCTCCGTACGTGTGTTGAACGCGGAGGTGCCGTCCGTTCGGCGCTAGGATCATCGGTGATTTGGATCACGACGAGTACGACTCCATCAACCCCGTTCTCTTGAACGCTTCCGCGCGCGATCTACAAGGGTATGTAGATCCACTCCTCCCTCGTTGCTAGATGACTCCATAGATAGATCTTGGTGACACGTAGGAAAATTTTGAATTTATGCTACGTTCCCCAAAACGACGACCCTCGGGTGGAGTTGGTGCTGGAGAGGATGACCGCCGACCCGAAGCCTAACGGTCCAAGGGCGATGAAGCTGGCGGGGGCCATGATCGTCAAGGAGTTCATGGTGCAGCGCGTGGCTCCCCTCCAGGCATGCTCGCGCCCCTTGTGGAAGCTCGGGGGTGAATGATACGACCACCGCCCGCGTCCGGAGGCCTTGTCTGATGTGGAGCTGGGCACGGCCCTCCGCTCCTTGGTTGGGGACGACCAGGGGTACCCGCCGGACACCTTCGTTCCCTTGTACCGCCGTCCGGATGGGGCGAAGATTGCCGCCGCCATGCTTGTCTTTGATGGATGTGGTCTTGTGCCGCCGGCGCCCTCAGAGGCCCCAGCGGGGACAACTCTGTGGTGGTGTCCTCCAGCGATTCTAGCGAGGAGGAGGAGGACTCGACGGCCACCCCGGAGGGGTCTGGGAGACCTCCCCCTCGCGCAAGGCCAATCTCCTCAGCGCCTTGCGCGACGATGACGATGTTGACAACCACCTAGTGATGGAAGTCATGCCCCCTGCTGGGGTCACTACGAGGTCCAGGGTCTCCCCCTCGATGAAGTTGACGCCAGTGTCCCGACAAAGAGCAGATCATCACGGATCTCTCAGGCCAAGCCCCTGCCTGACCACCACCCGGGGCGACCGCGGCCTCGCCGACTTCCGGGTCCCGCGCACCCGCACCTCAGGCTGTGAGGCCCCCCTGCTCCGCACTTCTGAAGAGGCGGCGGGACTACGCCGCCGTGGACCAGTGAGTGTCCTGTCATGACCTTGCAATTGCTCCTTCTTCCGTTGCGGCTTCCTGAAGTTTCCTTCTTTTGCTGCTAGGCCGACACCGTCATCGAAGAAGAAAAAGGAGGGGGCAGCCACATCCTCGGGGACCCAGCAGCCTGGCATGGCCGCACCTCCTCCGGCATAGAAGGGCGGCGATGGCATCCGCACCTCTCCGACCCGGTTGTCAGGACCGGTTTTTCAGGGTATATTTCCCAGAGAATGGTCCTTGTGCTCACCAGCCCCAGGATTACTGTTAGCTGATGAGGCACCAACTTGATACAGAAATTCCAAGCAAAAATAGAAAATAGGTAGTACAAGACCATTCTGGCCTATGAGTACAACACAAGGTTTCTAGTGGCTGATGGCGGAAGCGGTTTGTGGTTCATCAGTGTCTATGGGACTCCATTTCCCACAGGAACAGCTGACCTGGATAACTCTTATCTTCGCGAGGCTGCTATCATCATTGCGTAGATTCCGGGGCTGTCATTTCAATGCATCCTCTCCATGCATGAAATCTGGCCAAGACAATAGCCAGGGACAAGCCAGTGAGTACTTTGAATGTACTCGCAAACATTATGAACACAGGTATAATACAACAAATGACAATCGTGCTCTGAAATATTCTATGGTCACAACGTCAGTCACAAAATAACAATCCATGATGCACGCAAGTAGGTTATTCATATACAACATGAATATGCAATAAGGGAGTAGAAATAGAATGCACCGATCGGGTGTCTAAAGCGACGCCTCGAAAGGATAATAATATAAAGCATGCCTCAGACGGGCGTCTGAGCGACACCACATAAAGGGCTTATAAATAAAGGAAATAACAAGCATGCCACAGTCGGGCGTCTGTGCGACACCACATAAAGGGCTTATAAATAATTTAAATAACAAGCATGCCATAGTCGGGCGTTTGAGCGACACCACATAAACGGCTTATAAGAGAATAATCACAGTGAATATCCAGGAGGTAGAACCGTCCCAGGGATACTCAATAATTCAAATAATGTAAATGGTTAGTCCATAATAATAGTAATCATAATCATCACGAGTCACAGGTCATGATCCATGTTCTGGTTTAGCAATTTTTCCTCCGAAGACCGACACTATGACCGACACTTGACCCATCATAGACTATAGTCCTTAACCATGGACACAGCTATTCGAATATATATAATCTCTGAAGAGGGTGTACTCTTTAGCCACGAGTAACGGATTCCTTTAGTCCATCGGGACTAATTCCGTCTACGGTCTTTTAATTGAAAACACACCTGACTGCACACACCAGCCTAACTTACCGGTGTCTGGAATCACCCACGACACCCGTTAAGCAAAACTCTAAGTGGGGAGGCAACAACTTCGACTAGCATGGGATCACAAAATTTATAACGCGCGCAAACTAGGGGAGCTACCCACTCGGCTCCAACCGGAAACACCCATGCCCCCGGACCAGGTGGCATGCCTACCGGATGCAGCCAGTATCTTCCACCATGGCCTCTCAGTACGGTGTGTGCTAGGAAGGGGTTGACAACTTACTGAACTGTACCCTACCTATGGCAGGGACAAGTGGTATTATGAAACAAGTATGGGGGTTACTGGAACAAGACTCGATCTACGGTCGACTCAAGAGGTTAAGGCATTCCCTGCAGGATTAGTATAACAAATATATTTCACACCAACAAATAGAATCACCACTCATCATACCTCACCATGCCTTACCGGACATAATCGTCTCAACGAATTATTTGAGACAAGTTCGTGTCTACCCAAGACAGAGACTTTCCCGGATTCCTTCCGGTAGGCATGAAAGGCATACGAGGGTGATTATTATCACAAGCATATCAAATTCCAACAGCTAGGAATCATCATTATGCACTCATGAGTATGATCATATCCTCACATAAAATAACGAATTATTCGTGTCAAGGTGGTGTTGTAACTGTATCAAACAACACCCAACAATATTATGACAGGGTTTAGAATGCTTGCCTTAAAGAGTATGTAAGTGGGGTGCACTTTTTGAAAGTTGCTTCCTTCTTCAAAAGTCCTATTTTAAGAAAATTTAAATTAACACATAGTTTCAAAACAGTAGAAAAAAGTTGTTTGTAAAATTTTCAAATAAATATGAAAATAAACTAGAAATTTTTTGAGATACAACAGAAAAAGAATCAAATCAATTGGACTTGTATTTTAAAAGTTATAGCTAGTCAAAGTTTAGTCAAAATTCTGTTTTTAATAAAAATCAGAAAAAGAAAATGGTTCAGGGGCTTACGCTTTCCCCAAGAGAAGCCGTATTCGGTGGAATACGTTTCCACTTAAGCCAGCACGGGTCGACTCGTGGGTCACTGACAGTGGGTCCCTTGGGCCCATTGGTCAGGTTTGACAAGTCGCCCGTGCCTTCTTCTCCTCTGGCCGAGTGGTGGCGGGGCTCCGGCGATCGCCTCCAACGGACGGCGGCTCCCCGCGGGATTCTGAGGGCTGGGGTGGATCCGTTGGTCCAGGGCGGTCCTCCCAATGGTCGATAGGTTGGCGGGGTGGAGGGGGTCACCGGCGGCGAGCTCCGCAGCAGACGGTGGTTTCGGGAACAATTGGGGGCTTGGGCTACGGTGGCTCCCGGTCGAGGCTGGGGTGTTGGGTGGCTCCGCACGGTCGAGGGGAGCCGGATTGTGGCGCTGGAAGGACAGGGGAGGCTATGCTCGCGACGTACGGCACCGGAGCGTGGCGGCGGCCGAACTGGCCGGAGATGAGGAAGGCGGCCTCCCTCCATCGATTTCTGGCTATGGGAGCTCTAGGGAGATGGCCTGAGGTCGCCCGAGGGTCTGGACGAGCTCGGGGGCTCCTTTTATAGGAGGTCGAGGTCGGTCCCGCGGCGGCCAGGGATAAGATCGTCGGATTCCTTCGTCGTGTTGCCAAGGGGGCGCGTGGCGGCGACGAGCGCTAGAGGATGTGCTCGCGGATAAGCTCGGGCTGTCCAGGGGCGAGCTGGCGCGCGGCTGTAGCTCGGGCGGCGCCGTCCATGGCAGCAGCCTGGCGGGGCGGCAGTGGTGGCTTGCGGTGGTGGCGCAGTGGGGTGCCAGGAGGTGACTAGGGTGGCTCTACGATGAGGGAGGCGTCGGAGGTAGTCCCGGAGGTAGCTCATCGGGGAAAACATCTTGAAATTCCTGCAAAAGAGAAGACAACACTAGAGGAAGAGTGTGAGAGGTGTTAGTTTGTGGTGCATTGTCCTTGCACACAAGGATGTAGTGTAGGACACTAGATGGATTCTCACACACTTCTCTCATCTCACGTTTGGTGGCAAATAGAACTAGGTTCTTGTTTTCTCTCATCGTGGAGGCACTCAATTTGGGCTTGTGGCACTCACTCTCTTTCTGGTGGCTCACTCTCTCACTATTCTCTCCACGATGGCTGTTTTGCTTGTTGGCAATCACCTGACTTAGCGACATTGGACGGAGGACGTACTCCTTGCCCTTCATCTTGAAGCTGTTGTGGTTCGTTTGACCATTGTGGACTACTCCTCTATTGAATTGCCATGGCCGTCCAAGGAGAAGATGACAAACGGTCATTGGAACGACGTCGCATTCCAAGGTGTCTTCGTAGGCACCGATCTTGAAGGAGACTTGTACTCGGTGCTCGACTTGGATGGTGCCGGAGTCACTATGCCATTGCACTTTGTATGGATGTGGATGCTTCGTCTTGGGTAATTGGAGCTTGGAGCAAAGTTCTTCACTTGCGAGATTGTGACAACTCCCTCCATCTATGATGACCTTGACGGATCGTCCATTGATGCCGGCCTTGGTGTGGAATATGTGGCATCGTTATTCTTTTCTTGGTGATATTGGAGAGTCAAGACTTTGGAGACAACAAGTGCGGGACTTGAGTCTTCATCACAAAAGACTTGTTCTTCTTCATTGTTCACTTGGCAGTGCATGGCGACGTGCTCAAGGGCTTCCTTTTCGCCTTCACTCATGGAGTCATAAGTGCCATCATCATTGAAGACCATGGTGCGCTTGTTGGTGCACTCATAGGACTTGTGGCCTCGGCCTCCGCAAGTGAAACACTTGAGGGAGCTTGTCTTGACGGTCTCATCGGTAGGGGTTGATGATGATGAAGCTCTTGGCTTGAAGTTCCTTGTAGTAGGCGAAGCTTTCTTGGAAGTCGACTTGTCGATGTTGGAAGTAGACGGTCTTGTAGTCGGTGTTGGAGTCATTGAAGCTTTGTTATTGGAGAAGCCGTAGGACTTGGATGAGAACTTGGCATACTTGAAATCATCTTGCACTTGGCATTCCGCTTTGCTAGCTTGGTGCACGAGCTCGATGAGATTTGAGTATGGTTGGAAGTCGGCGATCTTCTTGATAGGATGATTGAGTGCATTCAAGAAACATGCCATAGTTTGCTCATCATCTTCCGTCACATTGGCTCTTATCATTGCAATCTCCATCTCCTTGTAGTATTCTTCAACGCTCTTGGTTCCTTGCTTGAGTTGTTGGAGTTTCTTGAAGAGGTCACGGTTGTAGTAGGTAGGCATGAAGCGTGCTCTCATGACATCCTTCATTTGTGCCCAAGTAGTGATGGGTGGATCACCTCTTGCCTCGTGGCGCTCAATGACTTGTTCCCACCAAATGAGGACGTAGTCTTGGAACTCAAGGGATGCCATCGCGATCTTCTTCTCTTCTTCATAATTGTGCAAACGGAAGATCTTGTCAACTTTCAATGCCCATGAAAGGTATTCTTCGGTATCATTGCTTCCGTTGAACTTGGTCATGGTGAACTTGAGCTTGCCGTAGCATTGCTCTTCATTGTGTTGGGGTCGGGGATGATGACGCCCATGTTGAAGATGATTGTCCAACTTGTGGTGCTCTTGACGCGGAGGGTTGACAACCTCGTGTTGCTCTTGTCGTAGAGGATTCCCATTGTTTTCATGCTCTTGATGAACTTGTTGGTCTTGGCGAGCTTGTGGAGGAACGCGTTGAGCTCGAGGGGGAACTAGACGATGCATGCGATCTTGAAATCATCGCTCGTGAATTTCTTCGCGAAGTGCTTCCTCTTCTTCACGGGCTTGTTGGCCTCGGTCGGCAATGGCTCGACTCGCATCGCGTAGAGCTTGTTGCGCCTCAAGTGCTTGAGCATCACGGAGTTGTTGTTCTTGACGTTGAGCCTCGACATCTTGTGCATTTTGGTGTAGACGCATGTGTTCTTCCTCTTCATGTTGGCGTTGTTGTTGATGTTCTCGAGCTAGCGCAAAGGCTTCTTCGGCTTGACGTTGTCGGCACTCTTGAGAGTCGGTATCCCGAAGCGGATTGAGGTTTGCTTGACGGTCGGTGCGCGCGGCTCGACGAAGAGTGTTCGATGTCGGTGTACTTGAGTCAGAATGGCGACTTGAACGGGTCCTTCTTGAAGTGGAAGAAGAGCGGTTGAGCAACAAAGCATGAATCTCGTCCATCCTTGCGTCATTCTTTTGCTTGTGATCGTCGAGCTTGTGGTCGAAGTAGTCCCTTGTATGTTGCTCGGAAAGTCGCAAGTCGGCGGCAAGGTTGTTGATGTGTTCACTCATCGCTTGTTGCTCTTGATGCAAAGCACGTTGTGCACCAAAGAGGTGACTCTTGGTGACGAAGGAGTTCATGTCGTTGTCTTTCTCCATGAAGAGTGGGTTGGTAGAAGTACTTGGCCTATCCATCATTCCAAGACAAATGTGAGTGGTAGAAAGAGAAGAACGAGTACCAAATGTACCTTGACAGAAGTTGAAAGTGGATCGAGGATCACTCCAATGCAGGACAAGGAAATAGCACAATTGGTACGAGTTCTTGTCGGTTTCTCACACCTACAAAAGTAAAAGCTTTTGGTGGAGCTTGGTTAGGATGGTGGCACAAAATTTGATGTAATTGTAAGTGAGCTTCAATAATGTTGGAAAAGATTCGCAAGATGCAATGTATCAAGTAGACCAAGCATATAAGGTATACAGAAACACACACGCAAAAAGATAAGTGGGGTTGTGCAACCAAGGGTGAGCCAAAATGTGGAATCCACGAAAATGCTCTTGTTTCACAAGACTAGAGAGACGCTAGCACGATTTCACGATAGGCGGATACAAGAACTTGTGCACAACCTATTTAGCAAAAATGCAACGACTTCTATCCCAAATATGTTGTATGCAAGGTGTTGCTATGATATGATCCAAGATGGTCGAGTATGACAATTTTAATGTTGTATGATGCGATGGTTCTTGCTTAAAAGCTCTTTGCTATTCTTTCCTCTTTGCTTAAAAGCTTGGTCGGCTCTTTGATGTTTGAGCTCTTTTCTCATGCAATGCTTGACGAACCAAGATAGCAAGTGAGTATGGGATGACAACTTTGTGACACAAGAGATGATACCAATATAGGCAACAGTGATGTATGTATGCTATGGGAAGTATGATCACTAATGTGCACATGTCTCGTTGCCGGCAATACTCAATGGCTAGTCTCGATGGGTAAGCAATGCAAAGGAGTAAGGCTATGATGGCTATCAATGTAGTGGCAAGAGTGATATGTCCAATACCAAGATGAGGTTACCGGTCTTGCTTCCGGTATGGTGTCAAAATGGTGGCACAAATACCAAGTCGTAGTCAAGGTGGTCGTTGTTGATGACGCGTCTGTGGCGGAGATGAGCAGCGGTGATGTCTATGTCGAACCGTACCTAGATAGGCGAAACACAAAAGGATACGGTACCGCAACTCAAATTCTCAAACCTCAAAGTAGCAATTGGGTCGGAGAGCGAAACGGTCTAAAAAAATTTGGGTTATGCGGAAGTGGAGGAGGTATGAGGAAGTATATATGGTATATGGTGAGCACCGGAACAAAATTTGGTGGAATTTGGGCGGAGTCGTGGAAGTAGTACGAACTTTCTGTCAAAGCCGGAAGTTCCGGGCAAGACGGAGGGTCCGGGGTCCGGAGGTTTCGGGGAAGGCTGGAAGGTCCGGGGGCTGGAAAGTCCGGGCTGGACCGGAAATTCCGGTGGTCTGGATTCTGCCAAGAACAGAGACTTCGGGATCGTGGATTTGGGCGGAAAAACTGGGGGAAAGGCCCAAATCCGAAGGGGAAAAATAAGAAATTGGAGGAAAAGAAAGGTGGGGAGGCTAGATCTACGAGCCACACACAAAATTCACGGATCAAAACCAACAAAATCTCAACACACGAACAAATCACAAAAAAAATTTGGGGCTATTTTTGGTGGGGATTTTTGGATTAGGACGAAAAACAACAAAATTAGGCTAGAAACACAACGGGGAGGCTCCGAAATCGTGATCAACCTTTCTCTAGATACCAAGATGATGTAGGGTAGAACCCTAGTGGTCCGATCTTTCACGAAAGGAGCGGATCCCGCGAAGAACACGAGGGGGAAACGAGGGAAACACAAGGGGAAACACAAGAGAATCACTCAACCAACAAGAACAAGTTACACATGCGCTAGATCCACGAATACATAAAGTAAGATACACGATCCACGATCAACTAGGGATGATACAAAGGTAGCCGGTTCTTCTCCTTGAGGAGGTCTTGATGTTCTTCTCCGCGAGGAGATCTTGAATCCACAAGGGGATCTTCTTCGTGAGGAGGTCTTGAATCCAAGTGGATCTTCTCCGAAAAGGGGTCGCGGTCTCTCTCGTGGAGTAGATCCGGATGGATGAGCGAAGCTCTATCTCTAAGTATGAGCTAAACCAACGCTAACCCTAGAAATTCGTACGGGATAGAGTATATATAGTCTAGGTGCCGAAAGGGTACACGGGCCTCGGCCCAAGTGGCTACGCGCAGGAAGAGCAGGAAGTTCTAGGCGCCGGAGGTTACGGGGAGGGTCCGGCCTAACCAGAGAGTTGGCGCGGTGGAGATGTGCTGGCATCCGGGGGCCGGAAGGTCCGGGCAGGCTGGTGGTTCCCAGCGCCGGAAGGTCTGGGCAGGCCTGAGGTTCCAGGCACCGGAAGGTCCGGGACGGGGTCCGGGCTAACCCAAGAGTTGGCACGCTTGGGCTGGTCAAAGTCATCGGCGGCCGGAAGCTCCGGGTCGGCCGGAAGGTCCGGGGGCCGGAAGTTCCGGGCTGTCCAGAGTGTTGACGCCTGTCTCTTCTTCTACAGTCCTCGGCTCCGAGTCTTGAGAGTTGTACCTGATGACACATGGTATCTCGGACTTAGGCAGTAGCCATGTCTCACTTGAAGAGGGAGAAAACTCAAGTAGGAGTGATGTCACCTCGGATTGAATAGCACGTGCCCTAGCCCTTGTCATTGGTCCACTTGGAGCTTGGATAGTTGAGGTGGCGTCCATGGGGATGGTCGTGGGATGCTCCGCATCAACAATCATTGGATGGACATCGTACGGTCTCTGGAGCTAGACTCGTTCATATTGACTAAGTTGACAAAGCCCTCCATCCGCATCAACTTAGTAGGCTGACAAGTCAGCCTCCCATATGGTGGGTCCCACCTAGCAGGGGGAGTATTCATTTTTTTGTGTGTAATAAGGAAGCACTTCCTTGCGTGCGAAGATATAGCTGGTGGGTCCGAGCTGTCAGCAGCGGGATTGTTTTTTTTCACGAAATATAGAGGCCCTTCCGGTGGGTTGAGGGAATCCTGGATTAGGGGGTCCTCGGACAGCCGGACTATTGGACTATGAAGATACAAGATTGAAGACTTTGTCCCGTGTCCAGGTGGGACTCTCCTTTGCGTGGAAGGCAAGCTTGGCTGTTCGGATATGTAGATCTCCTCCCTTGTAACCGACTCTGTGTAACCCTAGCTCCCTCCCGTGTCTATATAAACCGGAGGGTTTAGTCCGTAGGGCAACAACAATCATACCATAGGCTAGCTTCTTGGGTTTAGCCTCTCCAATCTCGTGGTAAATAAACTCTTGTAATACTCATATCATCAGGATCAATCAAGCAGGAAGTAGGGTATTACCTCCATCGAGAGGGCCCGAACCTGGGTAAACATTGTGTCCCCCACTTCCTGTTACCATCCACCTTAGACGAATAGTTCAGGACCCCCTACCTGAGATCCGCCAGTTTTGACACCGACATTGATGCTTTCATTGAGAGTTCCACTCTGTCGTCATCATAAGGCTTGATGGCTCCTTTGATCATCAGCAACGATGCGATCCAGGGTGAGGTTTTCCTCCCCGGATAGATCTTCGTATTCGGTGGCTTCTTACTGCGGGCCAACTCGCTCGGCCATCTGGAACAGATCAAGAGCTACGCCCCTGGCCATCAGGTCAGGTTTGGAAGCTTGAACTACACCGCTGACATCCGCGGAGACTTGATCTTCGACGGATTCGAACCCATGTCAGGTACGCCGGACAGTCACGATGAGCATGATTTGGCTCTGCCATCGGACAGTTTTAGGGAGATCACACCTGTAACTACTCCGGCCCTCAATCCGGAATAGATCGCGCCGTCCGAGGATGGGTTGATGGACCCCGCCACGGAGGCCGCATACTCAGCAGCGATAGAGCTGAATGCTGACTTCACCTCCTATCAGACCTGTGTTGCCAGACACTCCGATTCGTCCCCGGCCACAGACTCCGAACCACTCACATCCGTGCCCATCCAATCTGATTGGGCACTGATCATGGAGTTCACCTCCGTGGATATCTTTCAGCACTCGCCCCTAGGCGACATGCTAAACTCATTACGGTCTCTCTCCTTGTCAGGAGACCCTTGGCCGAACTATGTCCGGCTTGAGTGGGAAGCGGACGGCGAAGAAATTCATTCCCCACCCACCACCCACTTAGTAGCCACTGTCGATGACCTAACCGATATGCTCGACTTTGACTCTGAAGACATCGACGGTATGGACGACGATGCGGGAGACTAACAGGAACCACCGCCCACAAGGCGCTGGACTGCCAGCTCATCGTATGATATATACATGGTGGACACCCCCAAAGAAAGCGACGGCAATAAGGCAACGGAGGATAATCGCCCCGAGAAGCAATCCAATAACCGGCGTCATCGGCGCCGCTCTAAGCCCCGCCATAGCAAAACCAGCGATACCGGTACAGGAGACAATAACGCTGGAAATAGTGCCGAAGACGAAGACAATCCCATCTAGCCAGGCTTTGAGCAGGAGGATGGGCAAGCCAGCCCCAAGGAACAGGCAGCAGACGGAGAATCATAGGATGACAATTACATGCCTCTCTCCGAAGATGAGGTGAGCCTTGGCGACAAAGAATTCATCGTGCCTGAGGATCCCGTCGAACAGGAGCACTTCAAGCGCTGGCTTATTGCCACAGCAAAAAGCCCGAAGAAAAAGCAACAACAGCTTCAAGCTGAGCAAGATCTGCTAGTAGATAGATGGACTGAGGTCCTAGCAGCCGAGGAACACGAACTCGAGCACCAAATCAAAAGTTTCCCAAAGCACAGGTTGCTACCCCAACTTGAAGAGGAAGCATTAAAGCCTGCGCTTCTAGCATATGATGTGGCAGACCGGCCACCTCGTGGCCGAGACAAGGTGGCATATAAGCCCGAAGTCTAGCCGGCACCCCATCGCCAGTCAAACAAAAACAGCAAGGCCCGAGGTAACACACAGGACCTGCGGGACGTACTGGAAAACAAAGCAGGACACAAAAGATCGATCTTAGGATCACGAGGGCGCGCCCCAACACATCACAATGACCGTCATGCCGGATATAGCAAAAGCAAATCTGGCCGGGCCGAACACAGCAGACAAGACTCGTACGAACTCCGTCGTGACATAGCCCGGCACAGAGGCGCCGCACACCCCCTATGCTTCACTGTTGAAGTAATGGATCATGTATTCCCAGAAGGGTTTAAACCCGTGAACATTGAATCATACGATGGTACTACTGACCCCGCGGTATGGATAGAGGATTTCTTCCTCCACATTCACATGGCCCGCGGGGATGATCTACACGCCATCAAGTACCTCCCATTAAAACTCAAAGGACCAGCTCGGCATTGGCTAAATAGCTTGCTAGCAAACTCCATCAGAAGTTGGGAGAACCTGGCAGACGCATTCCTGGACAGCTACCAGGGCACTTAGGTGCGACCACCGGATGCTGATGATTTAAGTCACATAACACAACAGTGCAGAGAGTCAACCATGAAATTTTGGACTTGGTTCCTAACCAAAAAGAACCTAATTGTGGACTGTCCAGATGCCGAAGCCCTAGCGGCCTTTAAACATAACATCCGTGGAGAGTGGCTCGCCAGACATCTCGGCCAAGAGAAGCCAAAGTCCATGGCAGCCCTCACAACACTCATGACCCACTTCTGCGCGGGCGAGGATAGCTGGTTGGCCCGTAGCAACAACACAGCAAGCAACCCTAGCACATCGGAGGCCAGAGACAGCAACGACAAGCCATGTCGCAACAGATACAAGCGCCGCAACAACGGCGGTAACGCTGAAGACATGGCAGTCAATGCCAGATTCAGTGGCACTAAATCCGGTCAGCGGAAAAAGCCGTTCAAAACAAACAATCCGGGCTCGTCCAGTTTGGACTGCATACTCGACTGCTCATGTCAAATTCACGGCACCCCCGATAAGCCAGCCAACCACACCAACAGAAAATGCTCGGTGTTCAAACAGGCCAGCAAGTTGAATGCCGAAAGTAAGGAAAAGGGGCTGCATAGCAACGACGAGGAGGAGCCTCGGCCGCCGAACATAGGAGAACAGAAGAAATATCCTCCCCAAGTGAAAACGATGAACATGATATATGCAACCTATATCCCCAAGCGGGAACGGAAGCGTGCACTCAGGGACGTCTACGCGATGGAGCCAGTCGCCCCAAAGTTCAACTCGTGGTCTTCTTGTCCAATCACTTTTGATCGCAGGGACCACCCCACTAGTATCCGTCATGGCAGTTCTGCCGCATTGGTCCTTGATCCTATCATCGACGGATTCCACCTCACTTGAGTCCTTATGGATGGTGGCAGCAGCCTGAACCTGCTTTATCAGGATACGGTGCGCAAAGTGGGTATAGACCCCTTGAGGATCAAACCCACAAAAACCACCTTCAAAGGTGTCATACCAGGTGTTGAGGCCTGTTGCACGGGCTCAATCACAATGGAAGTGGTCTTTGGATCTCCGGATAACTTCCGAAGTGAAGAGTTAATCTTCGATATCGTCCCCTTCCGTAGTGGCTATCACACACTAGTCGAACGAACCGCATTTTCTAGATTCAATGCGGTACCGCATTATGCATACCTCAAGCACAAAATTCCAGGACCTCGTGGGGTTATAACAGTTAACGGAAACACAGAACGCTTGCTCCGCATGGAGGATCACACTGCGACCCTTGCAGCAGAAATGCAAAGCAGCCTTTTGAGGCAAACCGCCAATGCGGCGACAAGGTCCACAAACACATTCAAGCGAGTCCGGAATAACCTGCAACAGAATCTCCAGGCGCATTTAGAGCTCGCCTAGCAATTCGGCCTCCGTCCTAGTCCCAATCAAGCAACGAAATTTACGCCGCGCGTACATAACTACGCACTAAAGATAACATGGGTATAGGCGGAGGCACGACTATGGCACGTCCCACAATGCGGTTCAACTGCCTCAAGACTAGTATATCTTTATCATTTTCTTCCTTTCAGGACCCTATTGTCTGGAGGCCCTCTTCGATAGCTAGATCATCGGACCCATCACGGGAGGGAAGCACCAAGGGAGCAAGAATCTTTGACGTACAAGGGAATACCCAGGTGGTCTCTCATACCAATGGTTATACCTATTTTACATACCCGCACGCAGCTCGCCCTTGGATCGGACATGTCAGATAGTCCTATTTTTGATTATTGTACTACTTATACACATACGCTTTGACGTATCCTATAAATAACAATGCACAGCGTCAGCTTGTTATTACATTTCTTCGTCTTCTTTTTTTTCCTTGTTTGTCTATTCACGACAAGTTGCTCCCGTACATTCTGGTACGTTCAGTACACCAGGAGCTTCAGTGTACCCCATAACACGGCAAGAAAAGTCCGAACACTTTCGACAGTGCGGCACCCCGAACTTATAGCATTATATGCATCAGCTCCGAATCATGTCTTGGGTCAATAGTTGGGTTTGCCCGGCTCCCATGTTTTGGTGCCTTACGTTCCGCTATATCGGCTAAGGTAGCACTGGGAGAACTACTGTGATTGTGTCCCGGTTCTTCCGGACGAGCACCTCAGTAGAGAAAAGCCGAAAACTGACTGTCATGATGCGGCGAGAGCTGGTCGCTGTTCGAGAGGTCCCAAATCCCTAAAGATTTTTTCTGCTTCATACGAGGAGTCGGCCTTGTCCGATTTAGGCGTTCATAGCGCCCCAAGTTCGGCCTTTCGAATAATAGGGGCTTCGCCAAAATTTAAAATTATAGACTTCTATGGCGAAGTGAGAGTGATAAAGCCTTATAGTCCGATTGCCTGGTACGTTGTGCGGAACACCTCCTTCGAAGGACCCAAAACTAGGATATAGAGTGATCAGATTTATCCTGAACACCTCAGTACTAGCTACATGAGGGCAGAAGCCGACGACTGGCCAACTCTCAGATTTTATAAACGGCCGCACTGAAGGTAATATTTTAAATCAACAAGCGTTATATAGCACAGACAAACTCGTTTTCATATTACAGGATCACATGAGTACATTCATTCAAATATTACATCCTTAGAACACTCCTCCGACACAAGGCGGGCACCCTTCATGACGTTGTCATAATACTTTTTGGGGCGGCGATGCTCCTTGCCCTTCGGTGGCCCCTCCTTCACCATCTTCTCGGCATCCATCTTCGCCCAGTGCACTTTCGCTCGGGCAAAAGCCCTGCGCGCACCCTCAATGCAGACAAACCGCTTTATGACTTCAAGCCGTGGGCAGGCATTCACAAGCCGCCTCACCAGGCCGAAGTAGCTGCCAGGAAGGGGCTCGCCAGGCCACATCCGGACTATGAGGCCCTTCATGGCCTGTTCGGCCGCCTTGTGGAGCTCGACCAATTGCTTCAACTGGTCGCTCAAGCGCATCGTTTGTTCGGTCCCAGTATACTGAGACCAGAACAACTTCTCCGTCGATCTCCCTTCCTCGGCCCGGTAAAATTCCGCGGCATCAGACACACTGCGGGGAAGATCTGCGAACGCTCCTAGACAGCTCCAAACTCGGGTAAGTAAAAGGAAACTTTCCTTCACATGCTTGCTTTGCATAATGAATTCCTTACTCGCCGCTATCTTCTGGACCGCCTAAAGCTCCTGGAGGGCCTTGTGGGCTTCGGCCTTGGCATTTTTTGCGTTCTCAAGGGCCTTCGCAAGCTTAGACCCTTGCGTCTTAGTCACCCTCCAAGGACTCGTATTTTTTGATGAAATCCTGGAGCTCTTGCTGCACCTCGCCGACTCAAGCCTCTTGCTTCTCGCGCTCGGTGCGCTCCTTGTCCGCTTTGTCATCGGCCTCGGACAGCGCCTCCTTCAGGGCCGCCACTTCGGTCGTGGCCCCTAGCAAAATTCATGATGATCCTGTGACTTAACGACCACATTCTTTTTTATTCCTCATCAATATACAGACGGGTATTACTTACCTTTGTTCTCTTCGAGATGCCTCTTGGTAAGGCCGAGCTCTTTTTCGGACCGCTCAAGGTCCCGCTTCAGTGCAGAGACCTCCGCAGTGCGAGCGGCAACGGCCAGCAACGAAGTCTGCTTAGACTCCTGTGATTATTATTTGATCCTCTGTTCGGCCTTTCTATGTGAACGCCAAATAGAGAATCACGGGTTACTGTCTATGCTACAGCATTTTCTTATAAATTGATTACTTACCTCAAAGTATGTTAAGAGGCTGGCACAGGCTTTAGTCAGTCCGCTTTTTGCGGACTGAACCTTCTCTACCACCGCACTCATGACAGTGCGGTGCTCTTCGTCAATGGAAGCGCCACGAAGCGCTTCCAGCATGTTGTCCGGTGCCTCTGGATGGACAGAGGCCATCGGCATAGACGGCTCGCCCCCCTTTGTGAGGGGTCGCCCGACAGAGTCCAGAACCATGGGAGGTTCCGCCGCAGTATTCGGCCGGGGGCCGGACTTGCTTCCCCCGTCCTTAGGGCCCATGGGAGCCTTGCCTCCCGTGCGCCCGGCGTCTGGGAGGTCTCCTTGGGGCGCCCCCAGAACTACCTCCCCTTGGCTTGGTGCCCTTCGGGACAACACCTCGGCGTCGTCCATAGGGCGGGGGGAGGAGGCGGTCGGGAGCGAACCACTGTTCATCTCCAACAGGCCTAGATACCCATCCGAAGAGGATACGTCAAAACGGTCCTTGGGTGGGCTGCATGATCATGTTCGGCATGATAAGAAACAATAAAATGAAATATACCAGAACTGTTATGGTATCCGGATACTTACGACTTCGCCAGGGGCTTGTCCCTGGGCAACCACTCCTCGTCGTTGAACGCGGCCGTGGTGGAGCGGTCCGGAAGGAGGGCTCTTCCCTTCTTGGACCCTTTGGCCTCCCTGGATGAGGTGACCTTCCTTTTCTTATCCCCCCCCCCCCGGCTGGATGGGGAGAATTTTCCTCTTCCTCCTCCTCGTCTTCGTGGGAGGAGGGCGTCTTAGTGTTATTGGACGACGATTCCGATACAACCTTGCGCCGGAGACCTTTCTTGGTCCCCGCGGCCTTCTTCTTGCCCTTCTTCTCCGGCGCCTCATAGGGCGCTAGAACCAGCATATCCGTCAGGAGAGTACTTTCTGGATCTTCGGGTAGTGGGGCCGGACAGTCGATCCACTCTGCTGTTGCGACCCATTCCTGTCAAATATTGTGGAGGCTCAGATCTGTCACATAATTATACTATGGAAAGAAACACCTTATGAGATATAAGGAGCTTACCGTATTAGAAGGATGCTTTGAGCTGAGTCCACGGTCCTCGGTGAGGGCAGGAGGTACCTCGGCAGACGTGAACATCACCCTCTAGATGTCCTGGTGCGTCGTGTCGAAGAGCTCTCACAGCGTCTGGTGCTTTGCCGAATCGAACTCCCACATATTGAATGCCTGTCTTTGACACGGGAGGATCCGGCGGAAGAGCATGACATGGACCACGTTGACAAGCTTGATTTTCTTGCTTATCATGTTTTTAACACAGTTCTGGAGTCCAGTCAGCTCCACCGATGAACCCCAAGATAAGCCCTTCTCTTTCCAGGAG
Source organism: Triticum aestivum (assembly GCF_018294505.1). NCBI lineage: Eukaryota > Viridiplantae > Streptophyta > Magnoliopsida > Poales > Poaceae > Triticum > Triticum aestivum. Next base: position 184,660,088 of record NC_057806.1, read on the forward strand.
GTTAGCCACATAGGGATGCCGGATCGGAATTCGGGGGCCGCCACCCAGTTGGTGTCGGGCGGCTTGATGATGTAGAACCACGCCGATTGCCACCCCTTCACGGCCTCCGCATAGGAGCCTTCGAGGCATGTGACGTTGCGCATTTTGCCCACCATGGTGCCTCCGCACTCCGCTTGCTGGTCGACCACCACCTTCGGTTTGACATTGAAGGTCTTCAGCCACAGGCCGAAGTGGGGCTTGATGCGGAGGAAAGCCTCGCACACGACGATAAACGCCAAGATGTTGAGGATGAAACTGGGGGCCAGATCATGGAAGTCCAGCCCGTAGTAGAACATAAGCCTGCGAACAAATGGGTGGAGGGGACATCCTAGCCCGCGGACGAAATGGGTAAGGAATACAACCCTTTCGTAGGGCTCGGGGGTAGGAACAATCTGCCCTGCACTTGGGAGCCGGTGCACGATATCCGTGGCCAGGTATCCGGCTTCCCGGAGCTTCATGATGTTCTCCTCCATAGCGGAGGAGGCCATCCACTTGCCTCCCGCACCAGACATGTTCGGAGTGTTTTTGCGGAGAAGATGCGAACATGGGCGCTGGAGCTCGAGTGCGCAATAATGGATGGGCAGGGAGGAAGAAGGCGTGGGTAAAAAAGAGGAGTCTTTATCCCTTTATAAGGGCGGTAGAAACTGCGTGCCTCCCCACTTGCCTGGTAAAACTCACTTATTTCCCAAGCGTCGTGATTGATGGCGCGGTTGGGTTACCCACACCCGTATTGATGAGAATCCTGGGATAAGGGGACACGATCTCTGCTTCGACAAGACGTGCCAAGAAAACCGCCTCGCAATATGTGCAGTAGCTGGTTGAGAAAAACGGTTCGAATAATAACCGGGGCCATGGCGTGATGTCACGTTATGAAAAGTTGTTAGCAGATTAGATTTGAGGAAATATTATACTTTCTATGGTGGTGTGTGGAATTTGTTTTGCAGAGCCGGACACTATCCTTCTGTTCAAAATCTTCTATGGAGTATTCGGAGGCGGAACCCGCCTTGCAATGCCGAAGACAATCTGCGCGCCGGACTCATCGTCATTGAAGCCTGCTTCAAGGGCTACTGAGGGAGTCCTGGATTAGGGGGGCCTCGGACAGCCGGACTATATCCCTTGGCCGGACTGTTGGACTATGAAGATACAAGATTGAAGACTTCATCCCGTGTCAGGGTGGGACTCTCCTTTGCGTGGAAGGCAAGCTTGGCCGTTCGGATATGTAGATCTCCTCCCTTGTAACCGACTCTGTGTAACCCTAGCTCCCTCTGGTGTCCATATAAATCGGAGGGTTTAGTCCGTAGGACAACAACAATCATACCATAGGCTAGCTTCTAGGGTTTAGCCTCTCCGATCTCGTGGTAGATCAACTCTTGTAATACTCATATCATCAGGATATATCAAGCAGGAAGTAGGGTATTACCTCCATCGAGAGGGCCCGAACCTGGGTAAACATTGTGTCCCCCGCCTCTTGTTACCATCCACCTTAGACGCACAGTTCGGGACCCCCTACCCGAGATCCGCCGGTTTTGACACCGACATGGGTCCCAGATGTCAGGTGGAGGAATCATTATTTTGCGCGTAATAAGGAGGCATTGCCTTGTGTGCGGCCGTGTACCCAGCTGTCAGCCTCTCCACGTATAGTCCACTTTAGATGGACGTCGTTCGTTGACCACGTTGACCACGCCGCTCCGAGAGCACCAGGGCGGTGGACGACGGTGAGGCTTATGAAGGGAACAACACGGAGTCGGGGAAGAAACGGCAGTGGCTGCCCACGCCGTGGGGAGTACGAGGGTTGACTTGTTCGGCTACCGCCGCCGGAAAATAACAGGAGGTGTGGGTGAGTAGTGCGACAGACAGGCTAGGGATGCTAGTATGGTGGGGCCGTGAGGCCTGCCCGGCAGCACAGCCGGCCACGGGAGGCGGGAGCAGGCGGTTCCGCCGCCGCTGGTTTGGGCGGCTGGAGCAGGAAGATCAGAGACTGAAGAAGCATGATTGCCGTTAGATTGACATCTAACGGTCTGACACTGGTCGAGTCGATTGTTGACTAAGTTTCTTTTTTTGAGAAACCTTGTGTATGCATGAACTTACTAGGCCCACAAGTCAGCCTCCAAATTTGTGGCAGACAACATAGAACCCATTTGCTATTTTTTAATAATTTGCAGCCTGTTTGCTAATTCTTAAGTGATTTATTGCAACCCATTTTCTGCCTAGGACCACTGTCAAAATGTTCAACCTTATTTTGCATATTTCGGTGGAGTCCGTACTGTTGTAATCCCGAAATGATAAATATTTTTTGAAGAACTTGTTGATTTGCCTAAAAATCGTTTTGTTTTTCAAAGCAAATAATACGTGGGACAATTGAGTTGGTTTAAGGGAAAACAAGTGGTAAAAAAATCAGTGTTGGGAGGGAAAACAACCACAAAAATAAGGATGTAAATATGAAAATGGAACTTTATGTATTTTCAATATAATGATACGTGTATATGAACTAGTAAAACTATAGGTAGACATTATAAAACGGAAGTAGGACATGGCGTTTCAAGAGGAAAATAGAACTGGGATGTGTGTTTGATTCAGTAAAAAAACTGCCTGTGGATATTGTAAGACAAAATAAAACTAGCTCTGGTGGGCCAGAGGTCAGTAGATACCTGCTGGATCTTTGTGCCCTGTTGTCATCATGGGCCGGGCCTGTTAAATACAAAACCAAGCCTGGGCAGTCTACAGCCCAGTTGAAACTTGCTCGACCTGAAAAAACAGCATACCTGCTCAATAAACGAGAGAATTCTGCAAGTACAGACTGGTAACTAGGATGCAGCAGGTATATTGTTTTTTCATCGTGATAATAAGTGCATGCACTTGTTTCGAAAAATTTGGAGAAGTGGGAATTTCAAAGGCAGGTGCTTGTGCTACCCATCAGATAAAAATTAGGTGCCTGAAAATACGTTTCGAAACAAATGATTCAACTTTATATCCATGTCGACCCTCGGCATGATGGTTAGAAGCAAATGCCATGTTCATACCGAAAGATCATTAACAACAATACCAACGTGCGCACGACAAGGTAGTACAAGTACCAATAACAAACTAACTTATAATCTTTTTACTCCTGGCCCTAGTGTTCATTTGGTAGAAAATCTTGCAGAGGACCAGCTCCCGCTCCTTCTCTTACTCCAGCATCACCCAGTTGGTCCTCTGCTGGTCGAAGTTCTTGTTGGTGTGCAACTGATGTCTACTACACAACCTTCTTCTTATAGATGTTGTTGGGCCTCCAAGTGCATAGGTTTGTAGGACAGTAGCAAATTTCCCTCAAGTGGATGACCTAAGGTTTATCAATCTGTGGGAGGCGTAGGATGAAGATGGTCTCTCTCAAACAACCCTGCAACCAAATAACAAAGAGTCTCTTGTGTCCCCAACACACCCAATACAATGGTGAGTTGTATAGGTGCACTAGTTCGACGAAGAGATGGTGATCCAAGTGCAATATGGATGGTAGATATAAGTTTTTGTAATTTGAAAATATAAAAACAGCAAGGTAACTAATGATAAAAGTGAGCGTAAACGGTATTGCAATGCTAGGAAACAAGGCCTAGGGTTCATACTTTCATTAGTGCGAGTTCTCTCAACAATAATAACATAATTGGATCATATAACAATCCCTCAACATGCAACAAAGAGTCACTCCAAGGTCACTAATAGCGAAGAACAAACGAAGAGATTATTGTAGGGTACGAAACCACCTCAAAGTTATTCTTTCTGATCGATCTATTCAAGAGTTCGTAGTAAAATAACATGAAGCTATTCTTTCCGTTCAATCTATCTTAGAGTTCGTACTAGAATAACACCTTAAGACACAAATCAACTAAAACCCTAATGTCAACTAGATACTCCAATGTCACCTCAAGTATCTATGGGTATGATTATATGATATGCATCACACAATCTCAGATTCATCTATTCAACCAACACAAAGAACTTCAAAGAGTGCCCCAAAGTTTCTACAAGAGAGTCAAGACGAAAACGTGTGCCAACCCCTATGCATAAGTTCATGAGGTCACGGAACTCGCAAGTTGATCACCAAAACATACATCAAGTGGATCACGTGATATCCCATTGTCACCACAGATAAGCACATGCAAGACATACATCAAGTGTTCTCAAATCATTAAAGACTCAATCTGATAAGGTAACTTCAAAGGGAAAACTCAATGCATTAAAAGAGTGTAGAGGGGGAGAAACATCATAAGATCCAGCTATAATAGCAAAGCTCGCAATACATCAAGATCGTGCGAATCAAGAACACGAGGGAGAGAGATCAAACAAATAGCTACTGGTACATACCCTCAGCCCCGAGGGTGAACTACTCTCTCCTCGTCATGGAGAGCGCTGGGATGATGAAGATGGCCAGAAGAGAGGGATTCCCCCCTCCGGCAGGGTGCCGAAACGGGTCTAGATTGGTTTTCGGTGGCTATGGAGGCTTGCGGCGGTGGAACTCCCGATCTAGGTTATGTTCTTGGGGTTTCTGTATATATAAGAGGTTTTGGCGTCGAGAACAAGTCAGGGGAGTCTCCGGGCTGTCCACGAGGTAGGGAGGCGCACCCCCTAACCTTGTGGGCAGCCCGGGACTCTTCTGGCCCAACTCTTTTACTCCACGACCTTCTTCTAGTCCAAAAATAAGTTCGGTGAAGTTTCAGGTCAATTGGACTCCGTTTGGTTTTCCTTTTCTACGATACTCAAAAACAAGGAAAAACAGAAACTGGCACTGGGCTCTAGGTTAATAGGTTAGTCCCAAAAATCATATAAAATAGCATATAAATGCATATAAAACATCCAAGGTTAATAATATAATAGCATGGAACAATAAAAAATTATAGATATGTTGGAGACATATCAAGCATCCCCAAGCTTAATTCCTGCTCGTCCTCGAGTAGGTAAATGATAAAAATAGAATTTTTGATGTGGAATGCTACCTAAAATATTTATCCATGTAATTATCTTTATTGTGGCAAGAATATTCAGATCCATAAGACTCAATACAAAAGTTTAATATTGAAATAAAAATAATAATACCTCAAGCATACTAACTAAGCAATTATGTCTTCTCAAAATAACATGGCCAAAGAAAGCTTATCCCTACAACATCATATAGTTTGGTCATGCTCCATTTTCGTCACACAAGAATGCTCTCATCATGCACAACCCCGATGACAAGCCAAGCAATTGTTTCATACTTTAGTAATCTCAAACTTTTTCAACTTTCACGCAATATATGAGTATGAGCCATAGACATAGCACTATGGGCGGAATAGAATATAATGATGGGGGTTGTGTGGAGAAGACAAAAAAGGAGAAAGTCTCACATTGACGCGGCTAATCAACAGGCTATGGAGATGCCCATCAATTGATGTCAATGCAAGGAGTAGGGATTGCCATGCAACGGATGCACTAGAGCTATAAAGTATGAAAGCTCAACAAAAGAAACTAAGTGGGTGTGCATCCAACTTCCTTGTTCACGAAGACCTAGGGCATTTGAGGAAGCCCATTGTTGGAATATAAAAGCCAAGTTCTATAATGAAAAATTCCCACTAGTATATGAAAGTGACAAAACCAGAGACTCTCTATCATGAAGATCATGCAGCTACTTTGAAGCACAAGTGTGGAAAAAGGATTGTAGCATTGTCCCTTCTTCTTTTTTTGGCCTCCCATTTTTTTGGCCTTCCCCATTTTTTTGGCCTTTCTCTTTTTTGGGACAATACTCTATTAATGATCATCATCACACTTCTATTTATTTACAACTCAATGATTAGAACTCGATACTAGAACAAAATATGACTCTATATGAGTTCCTCCGGCGGTGTACCGGGATGGGCCATGAAACAAGAGTGACATGTATGAAATTATGCATGGTGGCTTTGCGACAAATACGATGTCTACTACATGATCATGCAAGGCAATATGACAATGATGAAGCATGTCATGACAAACGGAACGGTGAAAAGTTGCATGGCAATATATCTCGGAATGGCTATGGAAATGCCATAATAGGTAGGTATGGTGGTTGTTTTGAGGAAGATATAAGGAGTTTTATGTGTGATAGAGCGTATCATATCATGGGGTTTGGATGCACCGGTGAAGTTTGCACCAACTCTCGAGGCAAGAAAGGGCAATTCACGGTACCGAAGAGGCTAGCAATGATGCAAAGGTGAGAGTGCGTATAATCCATGGACTCAACATTAGTCATAAAGAACTCACATACTTATTGCAAAAATCTACAAGTCATCAAAAACCAAGCATTACACGCATGCTCCTAGGGGGATAGATTGGTAGGAAAAGACCATCACTCGTCCCCGACAGCCACTCATAAGGAGGACAATCAAAGAAACAACTCATGCTTCAAATTTGTCACACAACGTTTACCATACATGCATGCTACGGGACTTGCAAACTCCAATACAAGTATTTCTCAAATTAAAACTACTCAACTAGCACGACTCTAATATTACCATCTTCATATCTCAAAACAATCATCAAGTATCAAACTTCTCGTAGTATTCAATGCACTTTTTATGAAAGTTTTTATTATACCCATCTTGGATGCCTATCATATTAGGACTAATTTCATAACCAAAGCAAATTACCATGCTGTTCTAAAATACTCTCAAAATAATATAAGTGAAGCATGAGAGCTCATCTATTTCTATAAAATGAAACCACCACCGTGCTCTAGAAAGATATAAGTGAAGCACTAGAGCAAATGACAAACTACTCCGAAAGATATAAGTGAAGATCAATGAGTAGTCGAATAATTATGCAACTATGTGAAGACTATCTAACATTTAAGAATTTCAGATCTTGGTATTTTATTCAAAAATCAAGCAAAGCAAAATTAAATAAAATGACGCTCGAAGAAAAACACATATCATGTGGTGAATAAAAATATAGCTCCATGTAAAGTTACCGATGAATGAAGACGAAAGAGGGGATGCCATCCGGGGATCCCCAAGCTTATGCTCTAGGTTGTCCTTGAATATTACCTTGGGGTGCCTTGGGCATCCTCAAGCTTAGGCTCTTGCCACTCCTTATTCCATAGTCCATCGAATATTTACCCAAAACTTGAAAACTTCACAACACAAAACTTAACTGAAAACTCGTAAGCTCCGTTAGTACAAGAAAATAAATCACCACTTAGGTACTGTTGTGAAATCATTATAAATTCATATTGGTGTAATATCTACTGTATTCCAACTTCTCTATGGTTCATACCCTCCGATACTACTCATAGAATCGTCAAAATAAGCAAACAACACATAGAAAACAGAATCTGTCAAAAAAACAGAACAGTCGGTGGTAATCTGTATCAAACGTATACTTATGAAGCTCATAAAATTCTGAAATAAATTGTTGCACGTGAGGAATTTGTCTATTAATCATGTGCAAAAATAATCAACCTAACCGCACTCTCCAGTAAAAAATGACAGCTAATCTCGTGAGCGCAAAAGTTTCTGTTTTTTACAGCAAGATCGCAAAGACTTCACCCAAGTCTTCCCAAAGGTTCTACTTGGAAGAAATACTAATTAAAACATAAAACCACATATAAAAAGAGGCTAGATTAATTATTTATTACTAAACAGGAGCAAAAAGCAAAGAAATAAAATAAAATTGGGTTGCCTCCCAACAAGCGCTATAGTTTAACTCCCCTAGCTAGGTATGATGATTTCAATGATGCTCACATAAAAGATAAGAATTGAAACATAAAGAGAGAATCATGAAGAATATAACTAGCACATTTAAGCCAAACCCACTTCCTATGCATAGGGATTTTGTGAGAAAAAAACTTGTGGGAACAAGAATCCACTTGCATAGGAAAGCAAAACAAGCATAACTTCAAGATTTTAAGCGCATAGAGAGGAAACTTGATATTATTGCAATTCCTACGAGCATATATTCCTATCTCATAATAATTTTCAGTAGCATCATTAATTAATTCAACAATATAACTATCACATAAATCATTCTTAACATGATCCAGATGTATGCAAAGTTGACACTCTTCCAAAATAGTGGGATTAACATTAACTAAATTCATGACCTCTCCAAACCCACTTTAATAATTACCACAATAAGATTGAACACCCTCCAAAATAGTGGGATCATTACTTCCTAAAGTTGACACTCATCCAAACCCACTTTTATCAATATAATCATCATAAATAGGAGGCATGCTATCATCAAAATAAATTTTCTCATCAAACTTGGGGGACAAAAAATATCATCTTCATCAAACATAGCATACCCAAGCTTGTGGTTTTGTATAGTATTAGCATCATGGATATTCAAAGAATTCATACTAACAACATTGCAATCATGCTCATCATCCAAATATTTAGTGCCAACCATTTTAAAGCATTCTTCTTCTAACACTTTGGCACAATTATCGGAATCCTTATTTTCATGAAAGATATTAAAAAGATGAAGCATATGAGGTACCCTTAATTCCCTTTTTTGTAGTTTTATTTTATAGGCTAAACTAGTGATAAAACAAGAAACAAAAAGATTCTATTGCAAGATCTAAAGATATACCTTCAAGCCCTAACCTCCCCGGCAACGGCGCCAGAAAAGAGCTTGATGTCTACTACACAACCTTCTTCTTGTAGACGTTGTTGGGCCTCCAAGTGCAAAGGTTTGTAGGACAGTAGAAAATTTCCCTCAAGTAGATGACCTAAGGTTTATCAATCTGTGGGAGGCATAGGATGAAGATGGTCTCTCTCAAACAACCCTGCAACGAAATAACAAAGAGTCTCTTGTGTATCCAACACACCGAATACAATGGTAAGTTTTATAGGTGCACTAGTTCGGCGAAGACATGGTGATAAAAGTGCAATATGGATGGTATGTATAAGTTTTTGTAATCTGAAAATATAAAAACAGCAAGGTAACTAATGATAAAAGTGAGCGTAAACGGTATTGCAATGCTAGCAAACAAGGCCTAGGGTTCATACTTTCACTAGTGCAAGTTCTCTCAACAATAATAACATAATTGGATCATATAACAATCCCTCAACATGCAACAAAGAGTCACTCCAAAGTCACTAATAGCGGAGAATAAACGAAGAGATTATTGTAGGGTACGAAACCACCTCAAAGTTATTCTTTATGATCGATCTATTCAAGAGTCCATAGTAAAATAACACGAAGCTATTCTTTCTATTCAATCTATCATAGAGTTCATACTATAATAACACCTTAAGACACAAATCAACCAAAACCCTAATGTCACCTAGATACTCCAATGTCACCTCAAGTATCCGTGGGTATGATTATATGATATGCATCACACAATCTCAGATTCATCTATTCAACCAACACAAAGAACTTCAAAGAGTTCCCCAAAGTTTCTACCGGAGAGTCAAGATGAAAACGTGTGCCAACCCCTATGCATAAGTTTACGAGGTCACGGAACTCGCAAGTTGATCACCAAAACATACATCAAGTGGATCACGAGATATCCCATTGTGACCATAGATAAGCACATGCAAGACATACATCAAGTGTTCTCAAATCCTTAAAGACTCAATCCGATAATATAACTTCAAAGGGAAAAGTCAATCCATTACAAGAGAGTAGAGGGGGAGAAACATCATAAGATCCAACTATAATAGAAAATCTCGCAATACATCAAGATCGTGCAAAACAAGAACACGAGAGAGAGAGAGAGATCAAACACATAGCTACTGGTACATACCCTTAGCCCCGAGGGTGAAATACTCCCTCCTCATCATGAAGAGCGCCGGGATGATGAAGATGGCCACCGGAGAGGGATTCCCCCCTCCGGCGGGGTGCCGGAACATGTATAGATTGGTTTTCGGTGGCTACGAAGGCTTGCGGCGGCGGAACTCCCAATCTAGGTTATGTTCTGGGGGTTTTTGTATATATAAGAGATTTTGGCATCGAGAACAAGTCAGGGGGTCTCCGGGTTGTCCACGAGGTAGGGAGGCGCGCCCCCTACCCTTGTGGGCAGCCCAGGACTCTTCTGGCCCAACTCTTTTACTCCATGACGTTCTTCTTGTCCAAAAATAAGTTTGATGACCCACAAGTGTAGGTGATCTACCATAGACTTTTCGATAAGTAAGAGTGTCGAACCCAATGAGGAGCGGTTTTCAGCAAGATATTTTCTGCAAGCACTGAAATTATCAATAACAGATAGTTTTGTGATAAGGTAATTGGCAACGGGTAACAAATAGTAAAAGTAAATAAGGTGCATGATAACCCACAAGTGTAGGGGATCGCAACAGTTTTTGAGGGTAGAGTATTCAACCCGAATTTGTTGATTCGACACAAGGGGAGCCAAAGAATATTCTCAAGTATTAGCAGCTGAGTTCTCAATTAAACCACACCTGGAAACTTAATATCTGCAGCAAGGTATTTAGTAGCAAAGTAATATGATAGTAGTGGTAACGGTAGCAAAAGGTAACGGTAGCAAAAGTAATGTTTTTGGTATTTTGTGGTGATTGTAACAATAGCTACGGAAAAGTAAATAAGTGAAGAACAATATATGGAAAGCTCGTAGGCAATGGATCGGTGATAGAGAATTATGCCGGATGTGGTTGATCATGTAATATTCATAACCTAGGGTGACACAGAACTAGCTCCAATTCATCAATGTAATGTAGGCATGTATTCCGAATATAGTCATACGTGCTTATGGAAAAGAACTTGCATGACATATTTTGTCCTACCCTCCCTTGGCAGCGGGGTCCTAGCGGAAACTAATGGATATTAAGGCCTCCTTTTAATAGAGTACCGGACCAAAGCATTAACACATAGTGAATACATAAACTCCTCAAACTACGGTCATCACCGGAAGTGGTCCCGTGTAACACCCACAATGCGGCTATATCTCCCACGTGTCGGGGCACGACTTAGAGGCATAGCTGCATGGTAGGTTTGTCGCAAGAGGGTAATCTTCACACAATCCGATGTACTGAATAAGAATGGGATAAAGAGTTGGCTTACAATCGCTGCTTCACACAAATACAAGTTAAACATACATCATCCAAAATACAATCAAGGTCCGGCTACGGAACCAAAATAAAAGGAAGACAACCCCAAATGCTAGATCCCCGATCGTCCCAATTGGGCTCCACAACTGATCAACAAGAAACGAAACAAAACATTGATCAAGATCTTCATCGAGCTCCCACTTGAGCTCAGTTGCGTCATCTGCACTGGTATCATCGGCACCTACAACTGTTTGGAAGTATCTGTGAGTCACGAGGACTCAGCAATCTCACACCCACGAGACCAAGACTATTTAAGCTTATGGGTAGGAAAGGTAGTAAGGTGGAGCTGCAGCAAGCACTAAGCATATATGGTGGCTAACTTACGCAACTAAGAGCGAGAAGAGAAGCAACGCACGATCGCGAAGCTATAAGTGATCAAAAAGTGATCCTGAAACTACTTACGTTCAAGCATAACACAAGAACCGTGTTCACTTCTCGGACTCCGCCGAGAAGAGACCATCATGGCTACACACGTGGTTGATGCATTTTAATTAAGTTAAGTGTCAAGTTCTCTACAACCAAATATTAACAGATTCCCATCTGCCACATAACTGCGGGCACGGCTTTCGAAAGTTCAAACCCTGCAGGGGTGTCCCAACTTATCCCATCACAAGCTCTCACGGTCAACGAAGGATATTCCTTCTCTCAGGAAGACCCGATCAGACTCGGAATCCTGGTTACAAGACATTTCGACAATGGTAAAACAAGACCAGCAAGACCGCCCGATGCACCGACATCCTGACAGGAGCTGCACATATCTCGTTCTTAGGGAAACACCGGATGAACACTATGTACAACTAAAACCAACCCTCCAGTTTCTCCCGAGGTGGCGCTGCAAATGGCTCTGTTTCGGACCAACACTTGGGGAAGCACTGGCCCGGGGGGGTTAAAGTAAAGATGACCCTCGGGAGCGCGACTCCCAAGGGAAAAGTAGGTGGTGGTGAGGCAAAAGGTAAAACCAAAGTTGGGCCTTGCTAGAGGAGTTTTATTCAAAGTGAACTGTCAAGGGGTTCCCATAACACCCAACCGCGTAATGAACGCAAAGTCAAGGAACATAACACCGGTACGATGGAAACTTGGGCGCCAAGAGTGGAACAAAACACCAGGCATAAGGCCGAGCCTTCCACCCTTTACCAAGTATATAGAAGCATTAATTAAAATAAGAGATATTGTGATATCGCAACAATATCCATGTTCCAACATGGAACAAACTTCATCTTCACCTGCAACTAGCAACGCTATAAGAGGGAATGAGCAAGCGGTAACATAGCCAAACAACGGTTTGCTAGGAAAAGTGGGTTAGAGGCTTGACATGGCAATATGGGAGGCATGTTATAGCAAGTGGTAGGTAGCGCGGCATAGCAATAGAGTGAGCAACTAGCAAGCAAAGATAGAAGTGATTTCGAGGGTATGGTCATCTTGCCCGGGATCCCGCAAGGAAGAAGAACGAGTCCATGAAGAAGACAAACGGACGAAGTCGAACGGATCCTCACAACTTCACAACAAAACCAAAGCTAACGAGAGAAGCAACCTGGAAAGAAGCAAGCAACATAGTAGACAACCATCACATAAGCATGGTATGATGCACAAGCAAGTATGATGCATGTCCGATTTAATGATGCATGGCATGGCAAAATGCACAATCCTAAAAATTAAGTGGAGCTCAATATGCAACTCCGTTGCATATTGACGAAACACCACGTCAATTATTTAGTTCCTCTTGTTTATGTACCCAACAATGTTAAATGTTATTAAACATGTCAAGGGGGTGAAGCATGTGAAAACTACCTATCTAGACAAGTTTAAATGAGGCCGAATATAACAAACAACAAATTCCGGAAAAAAACTCATATGCATATTTATGGATTTGGTATTGTTCTACCCTAAACCATATTTTAGAGTTATTAAACATGCAAGTTGAGCGCACCATGTTAAACTAGGCATTTTTCTACCCCATTTACATATAAAGTTTGTTAAGTTTGGAGCTACGGTTATTTAGTTATGAATTAAAGCATTTTAGCATGCATAGGAGCAAATTAATGCAAATAGCAGTTTTAAACATTTTAAACATAGATGAAAATTGGATATTATGAAACTAGACAAAATTCTAACCATATTTCATATATAAATCATTTTAAAATGATGCACGATTATTAAGTTATTATAAGCATGATCTACAAGCGTTTTTCTGCAAAACAACAAAACCTGGGAAAAGCTAAAATCGTATGGACTGAAAGAAACACTACTGGGCTGAAAATGTTGGGCATTGGGCTGTCTCACCATGGGCTTCAACTCAGCTGGTGGGAAGGAGGCCAGGCAGGCCGGCCCGCTTGCTGGATCGGGTCGAGGCAGACCCCGCGTGGTCAACGCGCTCACGCGCTCGTGCCCGTATAGACACGACGCAGGGCGGGGTCGTCCTGCTCGAGCTGAGGCGAAGCAGAGGGGATGAGCAAGGCTCCGGTGACTAGGAGCGGAGCTCCGGTGAGCGGGGCGAAGGGGCAGCGAGGTCTCGGGCGTCCGGATCCACCGGACCGAGACAAGACAAGGGGCGCCGGAGAAGGCAAGCGGAGACGGCGACTTGGACGGCACGAGCGGGACGCGACGGCGACTTGAAAATGGCGGGACACGGCAGCGTGAACGGAGAGGCGGCAAGCTCCTGGGACGACGCTAGATCAAAAGAAGAGCAGGGCCTCGGCGTTGTCTCTCCGATGAAGAGGCGGCGCGAGGATGGTCCTGGCGATGATGAGGAGGCATGAGGCGCGCAGGTCGCGATGCAGAGGAGGCGCCGACAGCGGAACTTGCGAGGCGGCGGAGACAGGGCTCGAATACAAGAGCTCGATCATAGATGAGTCAGCGGAAGCAACAATATCTGAGTACAGACATAAGTTAAACAAGTTTGCCTTAAGAAGGCTAGCACACACTGGGATACAGATCGGAAGAGGCGCAGGCCTCCTATCTGGGATCCTCCTAAACTACTCCTGGTCGCCGTCAGCGGGCTACACGTAGTAGTAGGCACCTCCCGGGTAGTAGTCGTCATCATCGACTGTGGCGTCTGGCTCCTGGACTCCATCGTCTGGTCGCAGCGATCTGGTATAGAAAAGGGGAAAAGGGGGAAGCAAAGCAACCGTGAGTACTCATCCAAAGTACTCGCAAGCAAGGAGCTACACTACATATGTATGCATTGGTATCAAATGGAATAAGGGTATCATATGTGGACTGAACTGCAGAATGCCGGAATAAGAGGGGGATAGCTTGTCCTATCGAAGACTACGCTTCTGGTAACCTCCATCTTGCAGCAGGAGAAGAGAGTAGATGGTAAGTTCACCAAGTAGCATCGTGTAGCATATTCCTACCCGGCGGTCCTCTCCTCGTCGCCCTATTAGAGAGCGACCACCGGGTTGTATCTGGCACTTGGAAGGGTGTATTTTATTAAGTATCCGGTTCTAGTTGTCATAAGGTCAAGGTACAACTCCAAGTCGTCCTGTTACCGAAGATCACGGCTATTTGAATAGATTAACTTCCCTGCAGGGGTGCACCACATAACCCAACACGCTCGATCCCATTTGGCCGGACACACTTTCCTAGGTCATGCCCGGCCTCGGAAGATCAACACGTCGCAGCCCTACCTAGGCACAACAGAGAGGTCAGCACGCCGGTCTAAATCCTATGGCGCAGGGGTCTGGGCCCATCGCCCATTGCAGACCTGCATGTTGCGAGGGCGGCCGGAAGCAGACCAAGCCTAGCAGGCGTTCCAGTCCAATCCGGCGCGTGCCGCTCAGTCACTGACGTCACGAAGGCTTCGGCTGATACCACGACGTCGAGTGCCCATAACTATCCCCGCGTAGATGGTTAGTGCGTATAGGCCAGTAGCCAGACTCAGATCAAATACCAAGATCTCGCTAAACGTGTTAAGTATCCGTGAACGCCGACCAGGGCCAGGCCCACCTCTCTCCTAGGTGGTCTCAACCTGCCCTGTCGCTTCGCCACAAAGATCCACTCACGGGTACTCCTACAAGCCGACCCGTCTTTTAGTCATCACATGTATCATGTATAAAGTATATAGTATATACCCGTGATCACCTCCCAAGTGATCACGGCCCGATAGTATAGCATGGCAGACGGACAAGAACGTAGGGCCACTGATGATAAACTAGCATCCTATACTAAGCATTAGGATTGTAGGTAAAGGTAACAACAGTAGTAGCAAGGACAGGCTATGCATCAGGATAGGATTAACGGAGAGCAGTAACATGCTACACTACTCTAATGCAAGCAGTATAGAGGAGAGTAGGCGATATCTGGTGATCAAGGGGGGGGGGGCTTGCCTGGTTGCTCTGGCAAGAGAGAGGGGTCGTCAACACCGTAGTCGTACTGGGTAGCAACGGCATCGGTCTCGATGTCTAGAGAGAGAAAAGGGGGAAGAAACAACAAATATAATGCAAACAAATGCATGACGATGCATGACATGACAAAGCTGATGCTAGGTGTGCCCTAACGCGGTACGAGGTGGTACCGGTGAAGGGGGAAAACATTCGGGAAAGTATTCCCGGTGTTTTGCGTTTTCGGACAGATGAACCGGAGGAGGAAAGTTGCTTGTTTGCTATGCTAGGGATGCATGGCGGATGAACGGGCTGCGTATCCGGATTCGTCTCGTCGTTTTGAACAACTTTCATGTTGAAAATAATTTAATCCGAGTTGCGAATTAAAAGATATAATTTTCTAAAGATTTTATTAATTTCTGGAATTTGATTAATTATTTAAATTAATTCGAATTTGGATTTATGACATCAGCATGATGTCATGCTGACGTCAGCAGTCAACAGTGGTTGACTGGTCAACCTGACCAGTGGGTCCCACTGGTCAGAGACACATTTTAGTTAAACAATTTAATTACCCTAATTAGTACTAATTAGGGGGGTGGGCTCCACTGTCATACTAATTAATTAGCTAATTAACTAACCAGGTTAATTAGATAACTAATGTTTAACTAGATTAATTAGTTGTTTAGTTTAGTTAATCAAAATTAATTAAGTTAATTATTTCTTTAATTAATTAATTAACTAATTTTATTTTTTTAATTCCCCCTTTTTTATATATCTTTCAGGAGGTGGGGCCTATCTGTCATAGGCCCACAGGGGCCTTGCGTGCGCTGGGTTAGCGCTAACGGGCGCGGGCATGCAGCCCGATTGGGCATATGCCCGGGTCAACAGGGGGCGGCCATCGGCACGGCGAGGCCGGTCGCCTGAGGTGGCAGCGATGAGGCCAGCGAGGCCAGCGCGTGGGCGTGCGGCCGGGAGGTCGAGCGTGGCCTGTAGGGGAGCGGCCGACGGCCGAGCCAGGGGCGGCAGCGGGAGCCGCGGTCGCCAGCGGGGCGTTGGCGCAGGGGAGCGGCCGGTGGGACGGCCGCGGTTGGGTGCGGCCGGACAGAGCGGTGCGTGGCCAGGGCGCGACCCGACCATGGTGAGCGCATGCGGGGGTGGGTGCGGGCGACCGCGCGGGAGGACGCGGGCGAGCAAGGGCGGCCGCGGCAGACAGGGCAGCGGCGCGAGCGCCGGACGGAGCTGCGGGACGGCGCGGCGATGGGCGCAGAGGCAGGGCCGTGACGGTGCGCGGGCGCTGCTGGGCTAGCAGGGAGGCGCGGGCGCGCGTCTGGGCGCAGGGTGATGTCGGCCGCGGCGCGAGCGCGGTGACGAACATGCGCGTGCGGGCGTCTGGACAGGGAGAGAGGAGAGGGCGTGGCCCTCACCGTACAATGCAGGGGTCAAGGGCAGCGGGCTCGACGGAGGTCGGGGAGGTCCGACGAGGGAGAGGACGAGGCGACGGCAGTCCGGCGTCGACGGGCAAAGCAGAGGCGGGGAAACGGGGCGGCCCGGCGAGGAAGCGGCGCCGACAAGGTCATGCCGCGAAGGAGGACGGAGGCGCGGCGGGCGTCGATGGCAGCTGGCGGCGCGACAGGGAGACTGGGATGGGGCGCCGTGCCCGGTCCAGATGGGCCAGGGGGGAGCGAGGAGCGAGGGGAGTGGGGGTTTCGTCCCCGATCCATATTGGATCGGGAGGGGGGAAGGGGAATGACGTGGGGGTGCGGGTGGTTGGGTTAGTGTTTGACCAGGGGTGGGGGTTATGCGGGGAGTGGGGTGGCCGGCTGGGCCTTTGCCAAGTTGGGCTGGTTGGCCCAGTGGGGGTGTTGTTCTTTTTTTTGTTAGTTTTGGTTTTCTATTTTTTTGTATTTTCTTTCCTTTATTTTATTTACATTTTTGTTTTTTCTCATTTATAATATTTATGCATTTCGTAAAATTATGCTTTCTTCAATATAATTACCATAGCAATAATTCTCACGCACCGAACATTTTTGTTTAATATTTTGAAAACTTTTGTCATTTGACTTATTTAGAATTTAAGTATGAAACGGTTTGCACTAACGTGAGATCAACAACAGTAACCACGATGACATGGCATGATT
Organism: Triticum aestivum; assembly: GCF_018294505.1. Lineage (NCBI taxonomy): Eukaryota > Viridiplantae > Streptophyta > Magnoliopsida > Poales > Poaceae > Triticum > Triticum aestivum. The sequence goes on from NC_057806.1 coordinate 184,677,644, forward strand.
AACAGGGAGTTACTGTAGCTTAAATACCCGGGCGTCACTATTCTACTCCACTACAAGAAATATCGTCCCGAGATTTAAGAGGTAGATCGAAACAGTGCGGGGTATTCATCTCGCAGACGGTCCTCGCGTTCCCAAGTGGCTTCGTCTTCAGAGTGATTCGACCACTGGACTTTGAGGAACTTGATCGCCTTCTGACGTGTGCGGCATTCAACTTGCTCAAGAATGTGGACCGGATGCTCTTTATAGGAGAGGTCCTATTGCAATTCAAGCACTTCATGATCCACTGCTCGGATTGGATCCTTGAAGCAACAGCGGAGTTGTGACACATGGAACACATCGTGAACCTGGGAAAGGTTCGGCGGAAGCTCCAGTTGATATGCCACCTTTCCACGCCTTTCGAGAATAGTGAAGGGGCCGATATAGCGAGGAGCTAGCTTGCCCTTGATCCCGAAGCGGTGAGCACCCTTCATTGGTGTAACTCGAAGATAAGCCTTTTCGCCAGGTTGATAGACCATGTCTTGGTGATGACGGTCATACTAACTTTTCTGACGTGACTGAGCAGTCTTGAGATTCTCGCGAATAATGCGGACTTGTTCTTCGGCATGTTGGATAATATCCGGACCGAAGAGTGGACGTTCCCCAGTTTCTGACCAGTTCAGAGGGGTCCGACACTTTCGTCCATATAACACTTCGAAGGGGGACATCTTCAGACTAGGTTGATAGCTATTATTATAAGAGAACTCGGCATATGGAAGAGATTCCTCCCATTTCTTGCCGAAGGAAATTACACAAGCTCGAAGCATGTCTTCGAGAACTTGGTTGACACGTTCAACCTGTCCTTGCGACTAAGGATGAAATGCCGTACTAAACGACAGATGAGTTCCCATAGCTTCTTGGAAACTTGCCCAAAATCTTGAAGTGAATAAGCTGCCACGGTCTGAACTGATAACCAGTGGAATACCGTGAAGTGAAACAATTCTGGTCATGTAGAGAGTAGCAAGCTGACTAGCAGTGATTGTCTCTTTGATCGCCAAAAAATGTGCAACTTTAGAAAGCTGGTCAATGACGACAAGAATAGCATCATTACCTTTCTGCGATTTGGGAAATCCAGTGACGAAGTCCATTTCAACATGGTCCCATTTCCATTCAGGAATAGAGATAGGTTGCAGAGTTCCAGCAGGCCTTTGATACTCTGCTTTGATACGGCGGCAAACGTCACACTCAGCAACATATCGAGCAATGTCTTGCTTCATGTTAGACCACCAGAATCTCTGGCGAATATCCTGATACATCTTGGTACTACCAGGATGGATAGATAGAGGCGTATCGTGAGCTTCTTTCATAATCTCTTGTGTCATATCATTGTTTATCCCTGAACATGGCACCACTATGCGGCCTTTGAAGTACAAGGCGCCATCATCGGTGATAGTGAAGAATGAGAGCTTTCCTTCTTTTAGATGGCGTTTAATCTTGTGGACTTGAGAGTCATATCCCTGAATTCTCTTGATGGATTCCAAGAGATCTGGTTCGATAGCTAGGGTATTGAGGGAACCCTGGGAAACAACACGGAGGTTCATCTTGCGGAACTTCGGGGGAGGGGGAGCGAGTGCACCAGGAGGAACAATATGAAGGTTCAGCTTTCTAAACTCTTTGACAAGCGAGGGCTGAACTTTGTGAACCTGGAGGTGATTGCAGTAATAGTTGCGGCTCAAGGCATCAGCCATTACATTAGCCTTGTCGAGGGTATAGGATATACCCACGTTAAAGTCTGCAGCAGTCTCCATCCATCTCTGCTGACGGAGGTTCAGATCTGGCTGAGTAAACAGATACTTCAGACTTTGGTGGTCGGTGGATATTCCACAACAATTACCGAGAAGGTAATGTCACCACTGCTTTAGTGAATGAATGACAGCAGCAAGCTCGAGGTCATGAACTAGGTAGTTTTCTTCATGAGGGCGCAGTTGACGAGAGGCATAAGCAATCACTCTGCGCTCTTGCATTAGGACACATCCTAATCCTTGACGGGAAGCGTCGCAGTAAATGACGAAGTCCTTCTTAGTATCAGGCGGAGCAAGCACTGGGGCAGAGGTCAACTTGTCTTTGAGTGCCTGGAAACTTTCCTGACACTTGTCTGTCCAGTCGAACTTGACACCCTTATGCAAAAGATTAGTCAGAGGCCTGGCAATCTTGGAGAAGTTCTCGACGAATCGATGGCAATAGCTGGCGAGACCGAGAAAACTTTGGACTTGCTTGACATTCTTCGGAGGCGTCCAATCGAGAATAGCCTGAACTCGTTCAGGGTTGACGGCAATACCATCCTTGGAGATGACATGCCCAAGATAGGTTACTTCGGGGAGCCAGAATTCACACTTGGAATACTTAGCATACAGTTGATGCTCTCGAAGCTTTTCCAGCACAAGACGAAGATGTTCAGCATGTTCTTCTTTGTTCTTGGAAAATACAAGGATATCATCCAGATAAACCACGACGAACTTGTCGAGGTAATCCATGAATATATATAATTCATCAGGCGAGAGAAAGTGGCGGGAGCATTCGTTAAGCCGAATGACATGACTGTGTACTCGTAAGACCCATACCGAGTCACGAAGGCGGTTTTTGGGATTTCCTCTTCACGAACACGGATCTGGTGGTAACCCAACCTCAAGTCGAGTTTGGAGAACACTTATGAGCCAGCCAGTTGATCATAAAGAACATTGATCCGAGGAAGAGGGTATTTATTCTGAATGGTAGCTTGGTTTATAGGATGGTAGTCTTGGACTAATCGGTTTGTCCCATCCTTCTTTTTAACAAAGAGAGAAGGTGCTCCCCAAGGAGAGCAACTTGCGCAAATGAAACCTTTGACAAGAGATTTGTCGATTTCCTCCTTAAGCTCAATGAGTTCATGTGGCGGCATCTTGTAGGGTCGTTCGGCTATAGGGGTGGTGCTAGGTTTCAAGTCGATGATGAATTCGACAGCTCTAGCATGGCGAATCCCTGGAAGTTCTTCTGGGAAGACGTCTTGGAATTCACGAACGACGGGAATGTTTTTAATGCCCTCGAGTGGTGCGGCGTTCAACGCATTCAAGGCATAAAGCCGTGCCTCGGTGTTCTGAACTAGATGAGCTTGGTAAGCAATCATTTCATCAGAAGGGTGTAGCAGATGGACGACCTTAGTGGCGCAAACATTAGAAGCAGTATGGGCTTTCAACCAATCCATTCCCAGAAGGAGGTCGATGCTACAGGACTTCAGTACGATGGGAGAGGCAAGGAATTCCAGTCCTTCGATTTCAACAGGGACATCGTTGCAAATCATGGAGGTCTGACATTGGCCTGCAGGAGTGTGTACTAATAGCGAAGTGTTCATGTCCTCGCTTTTAATGCCATGCATGAATGTAAAATCCTCTGACATGAATGAATGTGATGCACCTGTATCAAATAAAAAAGATGATGGTGCTGAATTTATGAGGAGTGTACCCATCACGGTAGCGGGCTGGTCTAGAACTTCATTGAGATCAACGTGGTTGGCATGAACACGACCATAAGACTTGGCATTGTTGTTGCGGGGCTGGTTGCTTCCACGACCAGTTGTTGGGAGGGCCAGTTGATTTTGGTTCTGGTTGCATTCCCTAGCACGGTGCCCTGGTTGACCACACCTGAAGCACAGACCATTGTTGGGAGTGGGAACAGGAGCTTGTGGTGGTGGAGCTGGAAGTCTTGGCTGCCTAGTTGGAGGAGCAGGCAGACGAGGTGCAGCATAGGGCTGCCTTGGGGCAGGTGCAGTTGGCTGGTACATGCTGTTGGGAATCCATATCTTGCGCTTCTGCGAGGGCGGGCCCGAAGATGAGCCCGTGTCACGGTTGCGCCTGTGAGAGCCCTGGTATTCCTGCAGACCAGTTTCGACATTGATGGCCTTGTTCACCAGGGTGGCGAAATCAGCAAAGTCATGCACTAGAAGTGCGAGCTTGATATCAGCTTGAAGGCCATCATGGAACTTCTCCTATCTGCGTGCATCAGTTGCAATGTCTTCTTCAGCATAACGGGACAGATCCAGAAACTCCCGCTGATAAGCTTCCACAGTTTTGTTGCCCTGAGTGAGGTTGCGAAACTCGCGCTTCTTACGGTCCATGACTCCCTGAGGAATGAAGCGAGCACGGAAAGCAGCTTGGAAGTCTGGCTAGGTGACGATTGTTCAAACTGGCAAAGTACGTCTGTGGCTGTCCCACCATTGAGCAGCGGGTCCCTTCAAGAAGAAGGAAGCAAAGGTGACATAGCTGGCAGGGGCTACATCAGCAGACTCCATCTCATAGGTGATGTCACGGAGCCAGTCATCATCATCCAGAGGCGCAGTTGAGCTGCAGTACACAGTTGGGTTCAGGCGCATGAAGTCCTGCAGAGTTACTAGGGTTGGCTGCTGGTTCATATTGGGGCGAGGAAACTGAGCCATCATATTCTCCATGAACTGGCGATTCATCTCAAGCTGTTGGATTATACCAGCCATGTACTCACGCGGTGGTGGGGCGTTGCCACCATGACCACGACCACGACCACCTGGTCTAACCATCCTGCTAATATATAACATGACTAGTTTAGCATTGAGAAATCGCGAGGGCAAGAATCATTCATGATGAAACATGCATAATGAAAGGAACACGATAGATACTACATAGTAGTTGGCACATCTTACAAAAGTGATCATGCATAGAGTTCGGTACACAGAGTTTAGTACACAGACTAAGATCATCATAGGCGGCACGCAGGCTCGCGGCGAATGCACCTAACACTAACAAGCAAGCCTACATCAGTCCCAGTAGGAACTGTGGAGGTAGGTGTAGCCTGACAACTGGTAATGACGCAAAGGGAAGACCTCCATGCGAGTAGCCTGGGGTCCGCGGATACTCTGGTGTGGAACCCGATGCGCAGGTGGCAGGAGAGGACCAAGTGCGGGAGAGTAGCCTCCCACATCTGGCCAGCCGACGCCCTGGGGCATCACGGTCCTGGCAGGGTAGATCGCAGAACACGATAGATCACCAGATCGGACAAAGGGGTGCAATAGTGTTAGAGCACGATACAGGCGCTGACGAATGGTGTACAACTCGTGGCCAAGAGCTTGGTTAGCTCTATCCATCCCATCATCATGCAGAACCAGGTTCTGATGGTAGAAGGGCTCTCGGGTGACAGTGGAGTAGGCAGCAGTGTAGTATCCCTCCGCACCAACATCGGATGCGATAGCAATGTGCCTGAAGGGGGAGGTGTCCAACTCCTGATACTCTCCATGAAGACGTGTCAGAGCAGCATAAGCAGCATCATGAACCGCCATATCGGTAGTCACTCCAACACCATGAGCAGTGTGCAGCACGGTAGTGGAGTCATACTCCCAAGAGTAGACGTGGACGATGGCACGGTACTACTCCTGGTTGAAGTCCTGATACTCCTCATAGACGGTGTACTCAGGGTGCCAGCGATAACCCAGATAGGTCATCATCTCAACCAACACAGCAGGTGATCCTGAGGCACCAATGGCCGTCGTGTGGCGCACGACCTGTCTCATGGGTTCCATCTGAAAACAAAGATGTTTCAAAGGAGTCAACTAACAGTGTGGATAATGTTCAATATACTACTCTAATGAATAGCTAGGGCTTATCCAACTTTGGGGTGAACGTGGTCACGGGATCCTAATGTTAAAGTTAGTAAAATCGTTTAACCCGAGTAGGAGAGAGTTCAGAGTCCCAGAGTAAGGATCGAGGAGTAAAAGATCCTAATACCACCCAGATGGCGACGTGGGCCCGTAAGGCACACATCCATGTTAGTAAAAGTTTGTAATGTCTAGACTCGACTTTGGCCAAGGAGTGTGGAAGGGGGATTCCTACAGGCAGTCGGCTCTGATACCAACTTGTGACGCCCCCGATTCAATCATACACTAATCATACACGCAAATGTGTACGATCAAGATCAGGGACTCACGAGAAGATATCACAAAACAACTCTACAAATAAAATAAGTCATACAAGCATCATATTACAAGCCAGGGGCCTCGAGGGCTCGAATACAAGAGCTCAATCTAGACAAGTCAGTGGAAGCAACAATATCTGAGTACAGACATAAGTTAACCAAGTTTGCCTTAAGAAGGCTAGCACAAACTGGGATACAGATCGAAAGAGGCGCATGCCTCCTTCCTGGGATCCTCCTAAACTACTCCTGGTCGGCGTCAGCGGCTGCACGTAGTAGTAGGCACCTCCTGAGTAGTAGTAGTCGTCATCGACTGTGGCGTCTGGCTCCTGGACTCCATCGTCTGGTCGCAGCGATCGGGTATAGAAAAGGGGAAAAAGGGGAAGCAAAGCAACCGTGAATACTTATCCAAAGTACTCGCAAGCAAGGAGCTACACTACATATGTATGCATTGGTATCAAATGGAATAAGGGTATCATATGTGGACTGAACTGCAGAATGCCGGAATAAGAGGGGGATAGCTAGTCCT